>NC_086344.1:34372161-34685732 GCF_032445375.1 Bacillus rossius redtenbacheri
TTGTAAAGGTAGCGGGGGGTGTTGTTATTAAGTTTTACGTTAATTACTTTAAGTTTTACTTGAATTTAGTAAATGTACAAAAAACCGTTAGTAGGCCTACAAGTACCAACTTGTTTAGAGTTGCGCCTGGCATCTCGTACTTTTTACGTTACTTCAAATAAAGTTTGAAAAAGTGGAGCCAAAAAACTCATGATAAATTAAATATCTTAATCATATACAGTCATATATTTTGTATTACGATTTAAAACTTTATTTATGACAATGTTTGCATTATTTTAACTCCCAAAAATTTAAGGCAGATTTACTTCTACTATAGGCTGTATCCTATACAAAGAAATAGGCCTACATTAAAAAATATATATATTATAGATATATTATTACTATAGACCTGCATAATTCACGGATTCATTCGGTGATAGGCTAGAATTCAAACACACATACCTCTTAGATAATTTTGCTATTGGCTTACTGTTCATCTGAACGAATCTCAACCAGTTATAAACCCTCAACCAAAGAAGGATCGAATCACAGACAAACCAGCCGAGACGACTTACAAGTCGACAGCCAATGAACTTGCGTTATTTGCCGGAGTGTACAGGGGTATGTGAAGTCTATCCTGAAGGCCATCGAAACCGCGAATTTTGCAGGTCTCTAATTATTACTAATTTTGGGTTAAATGAAACTGTATATTTTAGCTTTGTATAATTAATTTATTTTATTTGTAACTTTAATTATTGTTGCTTGAAATAGTTCTCAAGTTGACAAAGTCGTAATTTTGGAAGAAAGCTAGTTTCTTGGTTGATCACCGACTAATGGCATATTTTAAGTGGGTGTAGGAAGAGTACGGCAAAGAGGCTGCCACATTTAAGGACGGAAAAACTTTTCATCACATCGATTTATCGGTTCTTTCGATAAAGCGCTTAAATTATATTGATATCGATAGAATATCGGCCTTAAAATATCGATATTTTCGATATGTCAGGCTATTTTCTAATATCAACATCCATGATTTACTTATTATAAAATTAATATTTAAGTACATGTTGCACTGAGTTATTGTGAAAAGCATTTAAGAATTCGCTGAGGGCCGAAAAGTACTTTTGATTTCGGATTAAGTTTTCAAACTGTGTTTTTAGAAGAGTGAAAATTGCTAAAAGGCATGTTTTCGGAGTAATTTTTAGGCGTAAAACAACCGGAACAGATTCTTGAAAGCACTTAGGGGACTTGCATTACTCCTTTATCTTCATTTCTACGCCATGTAATGTCACGGTCGCCGCTCGATGCACGACGAGAAGACTGCGCGCCAGTCCAGAGGAGACACCGCGCTAGAAGCACCAGCGAGCGTCGCGCTTATCATCCCGCCTCGCTAGCACAGATACTTATAGGGACCGGAAAAATTCGCGGGTTCAATGACCTGCAGGATGAACTCCATAGTTCTACGTACACTCGGTCAAATGTCGCCCTCTCATTGGCTGCTGTCGTGTGAGACGTTCCAGCGTAGCAGCCTGTGATTCGATAAAGCTTTGTTTGGGTGTTTCTCATTGGCCCAGCGTCATCCAGGTGAGTTGTGAGCCAATAGCAGAGGAAGCACTGAGGTATAACTATTTGTTTTTTAGCCTATCGCGAAATGAATTCGCGAATTTTTCCGGTCTCTACGTCATACGCCCCTGACGAGGCGGGCCCCTTCCTTAACTACCAAATGATTATCTCACTACAGCTGACAAGCAATTTGTTGACACAGTTTTTAAACAAGTAAATTCATTTGGGTTATGTACAATTTTTGTATTTCACCATTCTAACCACAAAACATTTTTATTTACATTAACTGCTAGGGACATTTTACAAGTAACAGCATAATTAATTTTCAAAGCTGGAATTAACAACTGAGCATTGAAATATCCAGAGAATTTCTTGCCACAGTATATGGTTGATAAACATAAACAGTTCACTAATCCCGCAAAATTCCTTCCCACTCCACTCTCATTGGCTGTTGCCCAGTGCGTCCGTGACACAAATAAAAAATATTAATTTCCCTCCCACGCACACGACCTTCCCACGTGCTATTGTGAATCAGTAGGTTGGTAAACATGGCGGTAAAATCTTGTGCACGCGACCTACTGTTACTGTTACTGTTATTTTTTTTTCAATCGTGCACCCGACCTTATCATCGCTCGGTCTTGCTCAGTTATATAGCTACAGCCAAACTTGATTCGATCATCCGAACCTTATCGTTTTGATATATTTTTTGAATAAGTGTTTTTTGACGTGACAACGTCTAATAAATCGATGAACGCCGGCTGCACGCACGAAAAAGTGTTCCATTACGCACATATTGTTCCGTTACGCTGTGTCCCTTTACGCTCATTGTTCCGTTACGCTGTGTCCCGTTACGCTCATTGTTCCGTTACGCTGTGTTCCGTTACGCTGTCGGCGAGTGCAGTAATAATAGATTATGTTACAATTGACTAAAAAATTATGGTGATTCATATAATTGATGATAGATATTTGATTACAGTTTATTTATATGAAAACTGGTTCATAATTATATTTAAACTTTATAGCTAAACGCCAGTTTTTAAAATTAATTACAAGTCATCTACACGTGAACTGTTTCGTCGACTGTTTATAAAGTGAAGTGAAAAGTTAATGTGGTTTTCATTGCTTATTACAGCAACAATTTCGGCAATAAAGGTTAATTATTCTTGCATTTTAAAAATCTGATTACTTGTATAATTTCAAGTATTTATTATTTTATTATCAAAATAAAAATGATTCAATTTTATTCATAAAAGTAAGCAATCATTTCATCAATGTTTTGTTATGACGTTGTCACGTTAAACTATCGTCCGTAAACCGACTTTACAGACAACCAATTTTTTATTAAAAACTAAAAAGAACACGCTTCCAATTGTATGAACTAAAAAGTAGGAAAAAATAATCTTTGAATTTAAGTAGGCCTAATTTGTTCAAAAGCGAAAAAAAAAAAAAATGAACTACAGCTCTGTATGAAGTAATTTTTTTCCTAACAATTGTTAGGGACTGAAAAAAAATTTGCTTGTCCAAGATGGACTCCACGATCCTCTGGACACTCGGGCAAACCTCGCTTGTTCATTGGCCGCTGGCTCGTGATTCGATGCTCCTTTGATTGAGGATCTCTAATTGGACCCAGACTCCTCCTAGATTAGAAAAGGGACCAATGGCAGAAGAAGCTCGAAGGTGTGAATACTTGGCTCTTTTTTTTAGCGTATCACGAATCGAACCCGCGAATTTCTCCGAAATCTCTAACAATGGTGACTTCCGCTAATTCTAATTTGCGTTTCCTTGGAAACGCAAAGTTTCGTAAAACCTTTTTTTTCGACATGCCGCGGAGAAACTAAATTTTTCTTTACCCTAAATTGACAAGTTTTTCAACCCGTTTTTGAACTCGTGTATACAAATTACTGTCACCGGAGACAAACAACAACTGTCGTCGGATCGAAGGGAGAAGGAATTTTTATTTTATTCTTCTCGTAGTTCGAAGGTTATCGTCACGCCAGACTGTAAAACCACAGGTGAGTGATAAATAGGTTACATTATAATTGTTTTTAGAGAATATAATTATGATAATTTCTATCTTCACAGCAAACATCTGCTCATTTAATCGAGCTATCCGACATGTTATCTCGGTATTCATAAGGACACAGCAACGGAGACGGAATACTTAATCTGAGACGGTACTAGCCTAACGGAGTGTTTACAATGGCACGCAAGCGGAATCTGATCCGTACTGACTAGTTCGACCACGCTTAACTCTTCCGTATACGTTATTCCATGCAGCCAATATGGCGCCGGTTTGGATTTCAAATACGTTAAAAAATATTTTCAAGTACAATAATACTTAATGGTTTATTTTTTTATTATATATTTGTATCCTGATCGTGTTTTGTTCTCAGACTCCCAACATTTTTTTAACTAATTTATTTTTTTGTAGCCGAGAATTCAATCTCGTTGGTTGCCGTTTGTGACATGTGAAAGAAGCAGACACGACAGTGGCATGTTCATGGAAATCCGTCTCCGTTAACGTATTCCGTCTCCGTTTCCGTTCCATTGTAGGAAGGAACTTAACAATAGTCCGTCAAGTCCGTCCGTCACCCGTCCGTATGTTATCATTTAGTACGTCAGCCACCGAGTAATTTACAACACTCCGCTCATCTGTCATAATTTATTCTTTTTCCATATACACGCTGCTAACTGTGGAGAAAATTTAAATTTTTTAGAATAATTATCCAATATTTTTTTTATTATAACTCAGAAACTCATTTTTTTTATCACTCCGGCATTTATTTCAACATTTTCAGAGTTGCCGTGCGTAATTAATTACACCCGATTTTTGTTTCAAAATCAATCTTTAAATTGTGATCAAAGATAATTAAAAAAATAATAATAATTTAAGCATCTAAAGCTCTAAAGAATTAAACTTACTTCAAAAACTTCTAATATAATAGTATTTAACATGCAAAACCATTGCAGACATTTGATTGGCTGCAGGTCTCTTATTTTAATTTTTCACAGAATAACTAGAAAAAAAAAACAAGGCCTAAGAAAATGTCAAGTACCGCAGTTCGCACTCCTCCCTGGAGCTGGGCTCGACAGTGGTTCGCCCCTCACCTCGCACCTGTCCACTCACACAGTCTCGCGCCACTCGGTCGCGCTCTCACGATCCCGTCGCTCCTCGTCGCGCCACTCTCGAGGGGGTCTCTTATCCTCTCTTCGCCGATGTCGCACTTCCCTTCACTCGCGGAACTCTCCGAATTCTCGGAATTGTCGCGGGACTCTCGCCAAAAACTCCGTCGCCGAACTCGCGGCACTCACGTGGCACTCGCCGTCGCGGGACTCTGTCACCAAACACGTCACGGGACACCGTCACCAAACTCCGCAAAGGCTGGCGTCGCTTCTTAAGTAGTCTGTGGCGCCCTTCGCTCGGACCGACGAGAGCATCAGTGAAGAGTCGCGTCATCCCGGGCCGACCCGACTCCAGAACAGTCGAGAATAGCGTCGCTCGCTCACGGCACGGCCCGCGGAATTCCCAAGGCCGCTCAGCGATAGATAACGGCGCCGAGGCAGGACGATGTGTGGGGACCGGAGTGGTAAGGGGGGAGCGGTAGGTACGACCCTTGTAATCCGGCCAGGCGCGCGTGGCATGCCTTACGTCAGCTGAACGCACGTGGCCGTGCAGGGCCGCCAGCCAGCTCCGAACCTGGCGCGCGTCGCGGTCCTGCCTTACGTTCGTGGCAGTATGTTATCGAAAAGTTGCCTTCGTTAAAGCAGAGAACGCACAGAAATTCCTCAGACTTTTCAAATCCTGTCAATTGACAGTAGGCTCCATTGATAAAGTTGTATTCATTCCCACGGACGAATTCAATACAAAACGCCAGTGAACTTAACAAGGAAAACCGTGTGCAGCAGTCGGTAACCATGAACTCCAGCCACTCAATAAGGTACGTGATATTGTTACGGCCTAAGGTCGGGGTTATAAGCAACGCAGGGAATGCAAAGACGCACTCAGCGCTGGAATATCACCGTCGTGTATACAGCACTCCAGCGTGTACACATAGAAATGTAAGCGGGATCTGGACCCTATGGCCTTACCCCCCGGGGTATGTCCCTGGGGATCTGGACCCTATGGACCTACCCCCCATGCCTATGTCCCTGGTGCTGTGAGTGCGCCACAGTGTTATTTACATAATGTTTGTGTGCCGCCGCGAGTGTAGCCACGCGCACGCGATGGGCGACACCATCCGGGAGGGCAGCGGTAGCAGAGGCACCGCCACCGACGCCCTCAGCAAGCAGGGCGCCCGCTCCATGAGCATAGAGGCGCTGGAGATCCTGCACGACCTGCGCAGGAACAACCAGCTGTGCGACGCCATCATACGCCTGGAGGACGGCGGCTCGTTCCCCGTGCACCGCGCCATCCTGTCCGCCTGCAGCCCGTACTTCAGGTCAGCCGGAGGGGGAAACACCCTACAGCTTACAGGGATTCCTTTTCCCCTTAACCTAACAAAATGCGGTATTCCAAGACACTCGGGTAAGGTAGCGAATAAAAACTACCTTGTTGGGATACATTAACCTATCATACGCCTGGAGGACGGCGGCTCGTTCCCCGTGCACCGCGCCATCCTGTCCGCCTGCAGCCCGTACTTCAGGTCAGCCGGAGGGGGAAACACCCTACAGCTTGCAGGGATTCTTTTCCCCCTTAACCTAACTAAGGGTGGTATTCCAAGACACTCGGGTAAGGTAGCGAATAAACACTACCTTGTTGGGATACAACGGTAACCTAAATCGTAGGCCGTGTTCCGGAACTTGTCCAAACACAATTCTTGTTAGGTAATGGAAAAGCAAACTTTTAATAAACTGTGCCCTGCACGAGGCTAGAAACTGATTTTAGTGCTTTCTAGCAGATGTCTAGTAATCATCGATACATTTGCTATTTCAATAATCTTATTGTTAGCAACACTATCGCGCGAATTAAATGGTGTAATTCAGTGGCGAGGCGTGAGGTTTACATGAGGGGAAGCAATAACTCCGTTCACACCAAAACATGATGAGGTTGGGGGGGAGGGGTCTGGGGGCCCTCCGCCGGAAAAATATGGATTTCAAGGTACAAAATGGTGCTATTTAAGTAGTTTTCTTAACTGAACATTGACTATTCCACAGGTAGAAAAATTGACATTTTTTTTAAATACATTATTTTTGAAAAATAATGATTGACTTACATTATTCTGATAGTAAAATACCTACTCTACATTACTTATATACTAAGTGGGAGTGTAGTATCATCGTACGCCCACAAATCCCCCACGCACTGCCAGCCAACAGCCCGCGGGAGAGATGCGCGCGCCCCGAGAGACGACCGCCGACTGAAACGCGACATCGCCACCTGCCGTGCCGAACTGTACCGGACATAGCCGAAGCAGTCGGCGGAAAAATTCCACCGTCTGCTTCGGCCATGTTCGCTCCAGTTCGGCAAGAAAGCGTTACCTTCGTAGCTTCTACCGCGTATTTTTCCAGCCAATCCCCTCCCTGAACCTTTGTACCATGCCACCCCCCTTCCGAAAGTAAACTACTGCGGCAGCCTTCCTGCTGAAAGCGATCCTACCAGCGCTTCTAAACCTATCAACGCTTCTAAAACAGCATGTTTTTGTGTCAACGAGTTCTTTTTTTATAGCGCACAGCACACAGTATTGGGTCCCAAGAAGATAGTGTAAAAAATACATACACCTAACTGCACGAGCCAAAGTAAAATACTATTCTGAATAAAATATTTATTTAAAAAATACAATGTCTGGAAACTGCCTGGGCAAGCACTGCTTGCCTTGCTTGCCCTGACGAGACGCCACTGGTGTAATTATAATTTCTCAAGCACTTTAAAGTTGAGATTATTTGTTTTTATGACAATTAAAATGTAGTACATGTATTTTAGGATAGTGTTGCTATCAGAAATTTTCATTTGGCACACCAACACGCTTGGTACATCCCCCGATGATCATAAAAATGACTACATTCGAGTTAAGGCGCCAGATGCTGTTTAGCCATCTAGAAATGCTCTGCGGATGTGTGGAATTCGAGCAACAGAACAGCAACGGACAGGACACCAAAACCGTTGTCTAAAAATTATGGACTGGCTGTGTCCCATCGTCCACTAGGAATATGGTTAGGGTACAGGTGTAGCATATTAAACACCTAAACCCTTATTTTTGTGTTCTCGAATACTGGCCTAAAACTAAATGTATTTAGGAAGGGACCTATTTTGTGTCTTAGGCTGGGATTAGCCATGCAGGGAATGGTTGCATATGTAAATTATATACTACTAGAAGTTCACATCTATTGCTCCTATGAGTAATTTCTCATTCCAACCAGGGCTTACCCAGTGTGAACTTCTGTGTGATCCTGAGTGGTAAGAGTTAAGCACTTTCAATGCTTTGTAACACCAATGAATGGGGAATTCCAACAACAATTCAGCTCTACAGTGCATACATTTTACGCGCCCATACTTGGTAGCCATTGAAGGGTTCACTGTGCATGGCCTCCCACGAAGCTTACAGAAGTAGATAGCTCGCCCAGCTGAGAGACTCCAAGGCTTACACCACGGCTGAACGCTCCAAGACTCAGTCAGTCACTCTGATGCGCCCGGCATCCCTACCAGCCTGAGAACCTCCACTAGGCGGTACCTGTTCTGGTCGGAATGCTATCAGAAAGTAGCAACAAAGCAGTATCGTCACCTTCGCGTCAACATGGCATCGGGATGAGCGCATTTCTTCGGGGCCTCCCTCAGAATGTGTGTCATAATCACCACAGCCACTAGCCCCACACCTTTCTTAACAAGGCCTCACTAAATTAACACCAAGTAGGGATCTTTCAAATTACATAATCATACTCCAGTACTACCAACTTTCAGTGACACATGCTTATTTTCCCGCCAAGTTGCCTGCAAGGCCTCACCCACCCTTCCCCAGAGACATGGATAAACTCTATTCTAACTTCAGAGCCCCACCGATTTTCATGTACCATGGAACCTCAACAGACCCAACTATTTAAGCCAGAATTACAATATCTTGTCGCGTCCGTCCATCGCTCATCCACCTGTCATCTGTTCGTTAATCAGCCTTCAGGCGAATTACAACACACTACTGGTCCGTCATAATATCTTTCCATTTTAATGCTGCCAGCAGTTGTGACAAACTTAAATTTTGGAAAAAAAATTTTCTTGTATAATAAGTTTAATTTGACGACCATGTCAGTTATGACTTATAACTCATTAAACCTTTTTTTTTTAACTCTAGTATTTATTTCAACATGTTCACAGTTGCCATGCGTAGTTAATTACACTGCTGTGAATTGGAAAATTTCCGTTAAAATGTTCAAATGTAAGCAAAAAAAAAAAAAAAGGAAGCTCTTAACAATCAAACAAACTTCAAAATTTTTATATTTATATATATATTTATAAGATTTCACATGTAAAAACGTTGCAGACATTTGATGATTATAATTTCATCCATACATCTGTCAAAAAAATTAAGTTATCATACTTTTGACAGACAGACAGTTGAAATTTTCAGTGTCATCTTTTTGACCGCCGGTCAAGTGCTTGACAAATTAATGACGGATGCACGGGAACTGACAGACTGTTGTAATTCCAGCTTATTAGAGGAAGTTCGTATTGTTACTACCTAGAGTGCTGAGAAAGTCTTAGGGCTCAGGACACAGCCAACTATCTGGTTATCTGAGTGTGGTAAAGGGGCTGAGGCGGCGACTATGCTGGGTTGGTGGTCCCAGCCGCTGGTGGGCGCCAAAGCTCTAATACCCTCCCGATCAACAACAGGGAGCGATCCCTCACAGTTCTGTTTACTTATAGCTCTGGAATGTTTAATCAAAGAGAACTGTAAGATACTCCCATCCTACCCTATTAGGGCGCATATGTGGGAGGGGAACGCGAGTACGCCGGCCGTGATGTCGGAATAATCTGTTACAACCTAGAACGTCCCATCCCGCAGAGCCCTGTTCACCACCGCCATCGACGTGCCGAGGGACGACGTCCTGATACACGGCATCAGCACGCAGGTGATGGCGCTGATACTGAACTACGCGTACGTGCGCAACATCAGCATCAACAAGGACAACGTGCGTGGCCTCCTGGTCGCCGCCGACTACCTCTGCGTCGAAGGAGCCCTCGAGCTCTGCTGCGACTTCCTCAAGAAGACGCTGTCCGCGAAGAACTGCGTCGACGTCATACATTTTGCGAGGTCAGTACATCTGTAGTGCTGGCACCATAGATTGGGAACCACCCACGAAATATATTTTTGAATAAGGTCCTGAACGAACCATGAGACTCCTGAACAACATACCATAGCAAAGATGTATCCAACTCAAACTTTGTAAAGGGGGGTTAGATTTTTTTTAATTCAACCTCTTTCATGGGGGAGGATGGTCCATGGTGCCATACAATAATAAACAAAAACCTAATGAAGGACATCATCTATTATAAATATTTTTCATGTGCTAGGGGGGGGGATTTTTTTCCTAACCTAAATTAAACTAAGTGTATTGGGGAGGGTTCCGGGTTAGGGAGGGAGACTAAGTGTGTCTCGGGCCGAAGCCCATACGCTCTAATCATGCAGGGTATTAGCCAAATATATTCTGGAAAATACTTTTTGTGAACATTATTTACCTATTTTGAAACTACAGTACTGTTTTCTTTATTCCCATTTCGGATGCAGGCAGCTTCAATCTCTTTCCCCTCCCAGCATGGAGCATGAAAGACATGAAAAATTGAGGCCTTAAATTTCAGTGCTTTCGGAATTTGGATGTAGAAGGGAATTAGTGCATATATCCTTAGGAATGCCACTGGCAATGAACATTATGTTTTACACTATTTCAGGGGTTGTTATACCCACAGGGTATAACTAAAAAAAGAATCGTACAAATGTAAAACAATGGATGTTTACTTCGACAAGACTAGTGCTAAGATTTGCACAATAAATAAATCTTGTATTTCTCTGTTTCTGTATACTCTCTCGCATAAATAAATATGTTATGCTCTCCAAGGTCACCATTCATAATTGTAAATTAAATTGCGTGAACTGAAACTTTCGAAGTTCAACATTCAATAGAAAATAATTTTGCACATTACTGACAAAACGATTTTTTTCCAGCTGAACCATTGATTTATGAGCAGTAGCCAACCTACCAATTTTTTTTTGATAATGAATGAAGGGGAGCATGTTTTAATAAGCAATACTCTGATAGCAAAATTTGTTTTTAATATGTTTGGAGTAACAAGTGTGCGAGTTTTAATGCATACTATTCTGCGCAATAGAAGTTTGCCACAATATTCTTGCAACGAGCTTCAATCAAGTATGCCAACACAAGTCTGCGATCCTACTTCAAGCTCAAAAATAAAGATTCCTTCCCTCCCCTCCGCCACTTATAAAGTTGGCAAATCTGATTCAAGCTTATTGCAAGTGTTAGAATGTACGTGTTATTTAATATTAATTAAAATTAAGCTTTAAACAAGTTTGCATCAAGCATACTATTCAACGCTTGTATAAAAATTTAAATTAATTTCTTGTTGTAATCTCGGATGTTACATGGATAACAGTGGTATAAACAGATGATAGTGAACTAAAGGTTGGGAAGCCCTTTTGCTCAGAATAGTATATTTTTTTCCCATTCCTCACAGAAAGCATGATTTAATCTAGTGTAAGTTTGGTTCAGTCCCTTAAAGTCCACTCTCCCTTGGATCTGGCACTGATTAATAGGTAACTTCCTAGGTAACAAACTTGAAGACATATTATTTTATCGTAGTCTTAAATTTTAAGCATAGAGCCATATATTATGTGTCACTATGTACAATGAGCTGAAACATGGTCTTATTTTCTCTCTCCCGCAGTTTATACATGTGCTGGGATGAATAACATCCCAGGTAACAAACGGACTCTTAATATCCTCTAAAGACATCTTATTTTATCATAGTCTTAAATTTTAAGCATAATCACTAGAGCCAAATATTGTGTGTCATTATGTACAATGAGCTGAAGCGTGGTTTTATATTCTCTGTGCCGCAGTTTCTACATGTGCTGGGATGAATAACTTCCTAGGTAACAAACTGACTCTTAATATCCCCCGAAGTCATCTTATTTTATAATAGTCTTAAATTGTAAGCATAATCACTAGAGCCACATATTGTGTGTCACTGTGTACAATGAGCTGAAGCGTGGTTTTATTTTCTCTCTCACGCAGTTTCTACATGTGCTGGGATGAATAACATCCCAGGTAACAAACTGACACTTAATATCCTCTGAAGACATATTATTTTATTGTAGTCTTAAATTTTAAGCATAGAGCCATATATTGTGTGTCACTATGTACAATGAGCTGAAGCGTGGTTTTATTTTCTCTCTGCCGCAGTTTCTACACGCGCTGGGACCTGGCGGCGGCGGCGCGCAACTACCTGATGCGCGAGTTTGTGTCTGTGTGCCAGGAGAGCAAAGAACTGCTCGAGACCAGCCTGGACGAGCTGTGCGCCATCATCAGCTGCGACGAGCTGAACGCGAAGAAGGAGGAGAGCGTGTGGGAGTGCGTGGTGCGCTGGATCGAGCACCGGCCCGGCGAGCGGCGCCGGTACATCGCGCAGCTCCTGGGCTGCGTGCGCCTGGGCCTCATGGAGACACAGTACTTCGTCAAGAAGGCGAGTCCCTGGCAGCGGCGGGGCCCCCCAAACTTCAGTATCGCGTGTCATTTTACCACTTCACCACACCATTAACTTAACAAAAAAAAATTCCTGTAAATATATTAAAACTTTGACAATTGAGACAAAGTTACAAGTTATTGCCATGTATTCATACCCTACAAAGCTTCCAAATAAACTTAAAACACTAAACTTTACCCGATGTTTAAAACAAAGCAATTTTTTTTAATATACCTAATATTATATGAAACTTCCATTTAATCCAAAGTTAATGTAGGGGACTCCTACTACTAGCGCCGTCACTAAGCCGACGGAGAATGAAGGTAATTTTCCAGACCTGTCTATATGACCGTGCTGATAATTCTTAACTCCATGATTGCATCGCACCTATCTCGCATTTGCCACCTTCACAACCACAACAATATCTCGCCTGGAATAACATCCCAAAGAACTACATGGATGAAAATTCCCCTCTGTATACAGTACTTATAAGAAAACATTATTACTCTGGTATTTAGATCACAGGGCTGGCAGCAAATTCCTCTGGGATTCTAACCCACATTCCAAAATCTCATTAATGCATTTACCCCTCAATCAATAAATTACCCTCAGCATCGAGCTTCGGCTGCAACATTGCATATAAATTTAATATTCAACAAATTAACATTATAGTTAATCAGAATCCTTTATTTAATCGCCACCAGGAGTTGCTTTGGGCCAGTCAACTGCTCCGGGACTTGCAAATAGCACTCCCTCATGGTGCCATTTTCTTTTTTCATGGTCCTCGTTTTTCTAGTTTTTCTGTGAAAAATAAGAGCATCCATTGGAAAAGAATTTTTTTTAAGATTTATCTGCATCTTATTTGAAGTGATGCTTAATACCTTTTAATTTCAATCAAATTTTCATGATTTAATTTGATAAAAATCTCCAAAGACTTTATGGCCTTATATAATGACAATTTTTTATTTAAATTTTTAATTGTACAGTCAGTAAAAATGTAATCCGAGTATAAGTTTTCTAGAAAAATTTCGCAGTGTTTTCATTCTAAGCAACTGGTCCGAGCCATCTCGCTATTGAGATTCCGGCGATGTGAAACTGTAAGAAGGGAAAAGAAGAAATAAATGAGCTACCCCGGACCCGGCAGGTGAAAGGCAGCGAGCTGGTGGCGGGCAACCAGGAGTGCCGGCCGCTGGTCATCGACGCCCTCACCTACCTGTACGACGTGCAGACGCAGAGCGACGACTCGCCCGTGCCGGACATCGCCCGGCCGCGGTACCCGCACGAGGTGCTGCTCGCCATCGGCGGCTGGAGCGGCGGCTCCCCCACCACCTACATGGAGAGCTACGACTGCCGCGCCGACTGGTGGATCCCGGTGAGCCGCCCCTGTCCCTGGCAACCCTTCAGAGGCAGAGATAGGCACAGGCAGACGCCATGTTGGTTTCAAGAGAAGATATTAGAACCCTCAGATGCCATGTTGGTTTCAAGGGAAGATATTGGAACCCTCAGACGCCGTGTTGGTTTCAAGGGACTATATTGGAACCCTCAGACCCCCTTTTTGGTTTCAAGGGAAGATATTGGAACACTCAGACACCATGTTGGTTTCAAGGGAAGATATTGGAACCCTCAGACGCCATGTTGGTTTCAAGGGAAGATATTGGAACACTCAGATGCCATGTTGGTTTCAAGGGAAGATATTGGAACCCTCAGACGCCATGTTGGTTTCAAGGGAAGATATAGGAACCATCAGACACCTTGGTTTCAAGGGGAAATGTAGGAACTGCCAGACGCCATCTTGGATTCAACAGATTTTTGACTATAACTAATTCCCAATCATTTGATTTTTTTTTTAATATTTTGCCCCATTAAAGTAAAGTATATAAATGTATTCGAATGCCATAAGCTAGTTATGATTGGGTGCTACAAAAATATTATACTGATAAGTCACTGACAATATTTCGTTTACTTTGGTAAAATACTACAACGGTAATAATACTTTTAATCTGTACAATGTTATGTGTAATACTAAACAAAAACCAATTATGGCTATGGGCATATATAGTGGAGGGAAATGAGGCAGTGTCCCCCCTCCTCCGTGAAGTGAAAAAATTTAATAAAATAAGCATTAAAACCATATAGCAAGAGGAAATTTGTAACTTCTCATCAACAATAGTTAAATTTTTTTCTTCATTATTTATTATTATTTTATGGCTCCATGGACTATCCTCCCTCACGAAAGAGTTTGAATTCTGAAAAATTCCCCCCCCCACAGCCCAAAAAAATTTTTTTTTTGTTTGAGCTTGATACATTCTTATGATTCATAACATTTGTTTAAACAAATAAATATGATGTGTTTTGGTTCCTATCCCACTCTCTTTAGTAAATGAAGCGACCCAGAGAGAAAACTCCCTCCCGATTATGGGTATAGGAAAGACTACAAATGTGTGGGTTGTGCCTCAGCCGAACCACAGGCTTCATATGAGTTTCGAAGATCTTTGTGCTATGTGGGAGGGAAGGGCCTATAATCCACCGACCCTGGATCAGTCCTGAACTTATCTGTAAATCGCTACTCGCTCTTGCAACTTCACACCCCGAGTAAGATGCCCGAATAATCTGCATTTGTGCAACTTCAATTTTTCTTTTCGTAAAAATAAAAAGTAAGATAAAATAAAAGGTAATAATATACTTTCATATCATAGGGATGTTACATAAGTATATTTTCTCCACAAGTAGTGTTTAAAATACTCGTAAAATGTAAAAAAGTGTATGAATTATAGGAAAATTTTGTTTTGTTTTAATCATATTGTGAAGTTGCGTGAGCGGGCGGTGGAAATTGTACAAACGAGCGGTGAACTTTGAATGATTACGAGATTGATACGTGGTCAATAAATCATAGGCGTTCTGTAAATCAATAACTTTCTTCTAAGAAGAAACCATAGCATAATATACATACGACAAGGCATATAACAGGATCCAAATGTGTGGGAAAATTTCAAATATTTTTGCATGGTTTTAAGCCATCGAAGGTGTTCTGTGTTGGCAATTATACAATAATGTTTGATCTGGCTCTAATTATTCAAGTGCAAACTTTGTGGTACATGGAATTTGTCTGTCATTTCAAATGTTCTATTTCAAAATGACAAATACCATGGACATGTCTGTACGTTTGGGTTAAACCACTATTTTTGCGATATTGAGTCGTACTTGCTAGGCTTATTTTGGCTTCATTTCATTCCAAGCCCATGCATAACTCGCATCTGTGGAATCTTGATCAGAATCCCTTTATTACTGTAAGGGATGATCTCACCATTAGGTAAAACTCCAACCACTTAAATATCTGTGTTTACGATTGGGAATCCCCTTCAAGCGAAACTTGATGTAAGCTTTCGGACATAAGCCATTGCTAAGCAGTTTTACTGTAGAAGAAAACTAATAAAATACCCAAAATACAAAAAAAAAAAACACAAATTAAGCAAAAAAAATTGCTGTTGTCAACAGGATATAAACACCATATAATATTCCATAACAGGAACGCTTAGCAATGGCGTGTGTCCAAAAGCTTAGTCTACATCAAGTCATGCACTCCCATTGCACAAATCTTTCAAAGATAATAATCTTCAAGCGAAGTCTCAACGTGAGGGTTTGTCCCTCAGGTTTACGAGGTGGATCCTGCTGGCGCGAGGGCGTACCACGGCACGGCGGTCATGGGCTTCGACATATACATCATCGGCGGCTTCAACGGCATAGACTACTTCAACTCGTGCCGGTGCTTCAACATGCTGAGCAGGACGTGGCGCGAAGTGGCGCCCATGAACGCCCGCAGGTCAGTGGTGCAAAAACATCTCCCATCCTGACTTCATGGTTGGAGTCTGAAATAAGCATGTATCTGGTATAGGCAGTTGTGGAGGTTTCTGTGGAATAACCTATCACACAGGGGGTGGCTATGTTTGCATGATCACATTGTAAGTATGGGAAGCCATATTTTTCTTCAGCTGATTGTTCCCGCCATATTGGTCAGACGCCCATAACACAGGCTGAAGTATAGTATTTTAAATGTGGAAACACTTACAAATTTCTTTTTTTTATTATTAAAGTGACTTCTTAAGGACGGAAAGCCTAATTCATACCTACATACCATCATCGGACGTGGTGAAGCACCATTTCCGCAATGTTTTGGGCGGGAAAAATATCGTGACACTGAGGTTAAAAACTGACTTGAACTACATCACAGCATGCTGTCTCATAGAAATTCCTAACTTCATGATTTCACATGACATTTATTTCAGATATCCTTAACTATTTAATGCTAAGTTAATTTAGTGTGGAAATTTCGGATTATAATTATATAGAAGAATATACTTTTAACACAAGAAAATAATATTTTTAACAGAGTACATTTTTCTAAACTGATAAACACTCAGGTCATTTTAAAGACATTTTTCATCACTAGCATCACAGAACAACCATTTAAATGGCTAGGATTTCCAGCTTGAGGACAATGTCAAATGAATTAGCCATGACCTAGAGTAGAGAACCATCCTACCAATTTTCTATAAAAAAAAAAATCGGTGTGGCTGTATCGAGACTCACGGCTGTTGGTTTCAAGTGAAACTTCTGTGTTAGCGAGTCGCTTTTAGTGTAATGGTTTAAAATAAAACAATAAAAAAGAGACATTGACTACGTACTAAAATTTTTAATTCAAAACAGACACTAAATGGTAGCTTACACCGAAAATTCTGTTTAACATTGTCATGTGATATGATAAATGAGATACCGAAGGCATAATATCAAAATTAATGTTTTTTTGGTGAACGTACAATCTAATCTGTATTGCCCAATGTTGTCAGTTCTCTATACACAATCACACGAATCACCGCGCTATCACATCTGAGTCGTGAGCTACACTGAACAGAAATTTTTTCCAAACCTAAATTAAAACTAAGTGTATTTGGGAGGTCTAGGTAAGGAAGATTTAAGTGCGTCTCAGGCCGAAGCCTATATAGTTAGAAAAATGTTAAAGCAAGATGGTACACACCTTTTCGTCAGAGTTTTTCTGGTATCCATATGTTTCGCTGTGATTTTTAAGACGTTTCACGTCAAAATGGTATGACAATTACCAGTCGGGATTTGAACCTATGTTCTCTGGAATACGAATATAGTGTCTTACGACTCGGTCCATAAACTTCGATAGTGTATCTTTTCTCATCTTCAGAATGGCCTTGTAGTGATTTCTTATGCTACAGGCGAGAGTGTACGATTATTGCATAACAGTATAAATACATAGTTTCAGACTATAGTACTCTATGTAGGCTATCATCACATGTCTTGAAAAATTATTGACATCTAATATTATAAGTACAACTATCAAATATTACGGTCTCCTAAATTTTAATTCACGTCTTTTGAGTATACCCTGTACTAGTGCGCGTAACTACATGCGATTTTGTTTACACATTTACCATGAGTGTAGACAGTATTTGTGGAAGGGGAGGGCAGAAGCCAGTGCCTCCTCAGGAAACTATTTTACAAAGATAATGCTTGAAAATACATTTTTAGGTTAGTTAACGATCCCTTAAGTACTTTTTGAAATTCCTGCCATTGACATTTTTGTAAAATAAAATTATCTGTCTAAATAAATCGTGCAACCCTACTTCCCCCCCCCCTCCCCCCCCCCCCCACCTTTTTACGACGCTCTTGACACTTATTGTTACATAAACAGGTTCCTCTTTTGAGTAAACTTCTCTGCACTAATACCTGTGCCTTGTTAACAGAAGTATAAAAAAAAATATACACATAAAACAAACAAAACACAAATCTGTTTAAAGAAAGTCAGTATCTATATGAATATCAACAAATTCAGTATAGTTCATTTAATAAAATTTCCACTGACAAACAACATTTTAAATAATAGGTAAATTAATTCAAGATGTAGTTTCCGACAAACGCCATTACTAATTAAACTGTATGTCATGACAAACATAAGTCTATTTGTGCCTTAAGATATCTTTCCCGAAACGTCGCAACTGTTCTCTTAGGAATCATATACTGTGTTATTCTGCGCTATCATCGTTGTGGTTTTCAAAATATCTGTTTTCTCGCTCAACTGTTGCTTACGGTGTTGGTCTGTGCTGTCATCACTGTTTCTTCACATCGCTGGGTTCACCTGTGCATCTCTGTATAGCCGTTGTTTTTTCAATTTTTATCTGTTAAGTTTCATCGTTGATTTATTCTGTTTGCCGTTGTGCACCGTAAATTTTCTTTGTAAAAGGAACAGAAATATTCGTGTAACCTTAATTTTTTGTTAATTTGTTCATTTACATGAAAATAACTGCATCACTACAAAATAGTGTTACCATTTATGCTTCGTGTTGCCCCTGTACCTCCAATATTAATTTATTTGCAAACAGTTGTTTGAATAGCTTTCCAGGGATTAGCTGTGCATGTTAAGCACGGTAAAACAAAAGGAAGCCAAAAGTAATATAAACAAGTTAACTTTTCTGTGGCTTTAAAACCAAACAAATAAAATATTTATACACTATCTTCATGCTTGTAAGCACACGTATATTTTAACTAAACACACTCTTTTAATATCTAACATTTATTTCAAAATAACTTTACCATCGACAGTGCAAGCTCTTACATATGTTTTTACTAGTCTATATTTCTATATAATTATTGTACAGCGGGATAATAAGTTTGTTTGCAGAAAAGTAACTAAAAAAATTGCTAGACTAGGTATACGAATTATATTTCACTGTTATGAAATTACATAATTCATGCTGAAAGAACAACATAAGAAGGTTACACCTACAGACTTACGAGAAATATGGATTATAGTATAGGGATGCAAATATTTTTGCTGGAATGCTGCAGAGCAGCTGTGTGCACGCACTGTGTTCCTCGTCGCAGATGCTACGTGAGCGTGGTGGTGCTCGGGAGCCACGTGTATGCCATCGGCGGCTACGACGGCCACGCGCGACAGAGCAGCGCCGAGCGGTACAACCCGGCCACCAACCAGTGGTCCCCCATGGTGCCCATGACCATCGAGAGATCTGATGCCTGCGCCACCATCCTGGACGGTGAGCCCAGGCCGCAGCGGCTCGGAATCAGGGACGTCGGAACGTTTCCACGAGTGAGGGCGAAGGGGGGGGGGGGGGGGGGGGGGGGCGGGCGAAAAGATGTATCACACCTTTGAATATATATACTGTATAGAAGTCGCCAGCCCAGGTTAAAATTTCTAATACGGTTTTGAGGTAGTTGGTTAATTCACCGCCGCAATCGCCACCATCTCTAGGGCATCGACTTGTGGTGGTCCCTATCGGACAAGTGTCGAACTCTTCAAACACCCCTTCCCCCTCCCGTGGAACGAACTTGAGCTGCAGTGAATGATAGATGGGGGGTGCGGGGAATGACAGCGGGCGACAGGGCTGCGCTCTAACGTGTAAATAACAACTAAGGCCGGCCGCACACCGGATACGGCGCGGCACGGCACGGCGCGGCGAGACGCAGCACGCGGCGCGGCACGGCGCGGGAAAGCAATTTGAGCAGACGCTCAGTGGATTGAAGAATTCAGACAAGAGAACTTGTGTGTTTGATAGATTGATACATATTTCGTGAAATCAGTTTTCAGTCTGTGACACGTGAAAATGAACGCAGAAGAAGAAGAGGCGACTGTAATAGCGTTGTGGTACTTCCTAAAGTCAATAGATGATTCCCCCAAGAGACAAATCTGGGTGCATCCTATCAATGAAAGACGTAACATAAAACTGTTTATTGCTGAGCTAAGAGCAGATCCGGAAAAGTTTTATAATTATTGTCGTATGAAACCGGCAACGTTTGATTTCATTCTTGGATTAATTTCTCCATCCATCCAAAAACAAAACACCAACTATGTTGAGCATAACTCCAGAAGAACGACTACTGATCACATTAAGGTAAGATTATTTTTATTAACTGCACATTATTCAATTTGTTAACTATAATTCGTTCATGTAGTATCCCCTAAAAAACAAATAATTACTTAAAATGTATAAAATAACCTGTGACAACCTCGGGTAGTAAAATGCCAGGTTTCAAACGTTACAAATGCTATTTTTATTGAGAAAACAATACAAAATATTTGTGGTCAATCATGGAAATTGATGATATTGTTCACCGTGAGTTGTACCATCATTATAGTTTACGCCATGCAACTGGTTAATCAGAGGAAAGAACTGATGGTTCAACGTTGAGCTTGAGGACGAAGCCACTGAAGCAGGGGACGGAGTGTAGCGACTCTGCTCACTATCTTGATCCTCCAACAGGCTATGCAATTTTGCCATGACCGATGATTTGAAGAGGCGTTGTCTTTTTGGAGAAAGCGTTTCGGCTTCGGACACTAAACTTTTAAAAAATGTTAACATTGCACTATCAGAATTTTCCTCTCCAGCTTTACGTTTTTCTGTGACAGTTTTTAGGTATTCCACCATTGGTGCAGCCACTATATCTGCTGTAGTTCTTCTTTGTTTTTTTGAGGGGTTAAAGTTGTTTTGCTTTTCAATAAGTGGTTGAGGATCGTCTTCAACCTCTCCCTGTTCTTGTGATTCGTTTAATATGTCTTGGGTCACATCGGTGTTATTTTGCAAAAAGTCATCTAAACTACCTGTCATTTTCCGCGTAGTACCAATCCAAGGTTGGAGGAAGCTCATAGCATCAAATAAGTGCCACTTTTTCTTTTGTTGCTTGGAACCACTGGGTGTCTTTTTCAACTCCTTTACGTATCTAACGTATGAGCCACGTAGATTGGTCCACTTTTTCTTGCATGTGTTACCTAAAAAGAAACCAGAAGTTACGAAAGAGCACTAAATAAAATAAAAGTGGTAAACTTATTTTCCATACTGAAACAAATCAATTCCACATCTTAACAATATTATTTGTAATATTTAATTGTGGGAAAAATTGTAAGCAACTCTATTATCTTGTCCTTTTATACAGATTTCTTGCAACCGGTGATCGGTTCCAGTATATGCATTTCAACCATCGAGTTGGCGCTACTACTGCAGGAAAGATTGTAGCAGAAACATGTACTGCCATTTGGTCCGTAATGTCTCCAATGTTCCTAATGACTGATCCATCACCAGAGAAGTGGAAGGAAATATCAGTGAGGTTTGAAGAGCTATGGAATTTTCCAAATTGTTGCGGTGCTATTGATGGCAAGCACGTACGCATTGAAGCCCCATGGAATAGTGGCTCATTATTCTTTAATTACAAATCATACCACTCTATTATTCTACAAGCTATTGTTGACGCGGAAGGTAAATTTGTAGCAGTCGATGTTGGAGAAGCTGGAAAACACAGTGATGGAGGTGTATTTAATTCTTCAACATTTGGTCGTTTGTTTAACGATAAAAAACTGAACTTACCAAAGCCCAAAACTTTATTTAAGACAAAGACAACTGATTTTCCCTATGTCTTTGTTGCGGATGAAGCCTATGCCCTCAGCAGACACATGATGACCCCCTTCAACAAGAATTCTTTGACACGAGAACGAAGGATATACAACTATAGACAATCTAGAGCACGTAGAATTGTTGAATGTGCTTTCGGTATGATGGCGAAGAAATTTCGTGTTTTCGAATTGGCTATGTTAACTCATCCAGATAAGACAAAAATCATTGTGTTAGCGTGTTGCGTTCTCCACAATGTAATTAGAGTAAAAGAGGGTACTATGAGTCAGGTGTATGACGAAATGATGAACATTGAAGTTGAGTGTGACAATAAACAAGAGACTTCGAGGGCAAGAGCAGCTAAAGCTGCTTACAACATCAGAGAGAACTTTAAAGAATACTTCAACACTGAAGGTTCAGTACCATGGCAAGACCAAATGGCTTTTGTATAAACAACATGATTTGTTATTGACTGTATTATGTATAGAAGATGTGTTAAATAAAGTATGACTATTTCTGAATGAATTAATGTTGCTGTTATTTTATTCTTAATGTCTTACAATATGCAGTAAGTTTCATCAATATCGGTCAATAAACATACTTAAATTTTGAATTTCGGTAGCCACAATCGATTTTCGGCCGTTATTTTGGATTTTGGCAGATTGAATTTTGAAATTTCAAAAGAAATTACATCATATTCGTTTTAGCGACCAAAAATACAGCGTGAAACATAGTTTCATCAAAATCGGTCAACAAACAACAAATATTGTTTTTTTTGCCGCCATATTGGTTTTTTGAAAACTAGGGTCACTAAAAAAGATATGGTTTTATGTCGTAAATAAGTGTTAGGGTTTACAAATGTGAGCGCTCAGTTTGGTAAAATTTTGCCGCTTTATTTATTGAGGAACCTAAAACTCACAGTAGTATCAAAATTAACATGTAATCTTAAGGATGCAAGGGTATTTTCAGCCCCACATAACAGCCCGCACTATAAAAATGTTCAATTTTGTGATTTTTTTTTCCAGTCCAAATATAGAGGAGAACCCACATTTCAAATTTCAAGTTTCTACGATATCGGGAAGTGGGTTATTTTTAATTGTTTCAGTGATTTTAAGGTGATGTTTTCTTGTAGTGACGTCATAAAACTGGCCGCTATCTTAAAACGGACGAGAGAAAGTAAAAGTCTTATATCTACATCGATCCGCTTAGGTATAAGGAACATACATGCAACAAAATATAAAAATCGGTCAACGCGTTTAGCCGTTATCGTAGGACAAAGAGACAGACAGACAGACAGACAGAAGTTTCTTGTAGCCATTTTTGGCCTATGCAACAATAACAAGTGCTAATATTAGGCCTAGCTTAAAACTTACAGGGAAAATTCTTAGCTTATTTCGTTGTTGAACTATCTTACTATTAAAATACTCGCACAACAGATAGTACTAAAGACAGGCGTATAACAACATTTACCTGGTACACTCAGCTCTTTGCCAATGTCGTTCCAAATTTTTGAGATGACGTCCACATTATGGTGTTCCTTTAACGATGTATTGTAAATTGGTGGGTTGTTTTGTACATAAAACAACAACCTGTCAACATCAACACTAGTAACTGCATCAACATCATCCTCCTGGCTTGCCATTTTCGTTTGACAGACAAACAACTGCTACACGCCACTACCACTGCCTCTCAACTACGATTCTCGCGCATGCGCAGAACGCTTTGCATCAAGCCTCTTGCCCGAAAGACGAAACTTGACAAGGCAGTACAAGGCGCCTTGCGGCGCCGCCTCGCCGCGCCATGCCGTGCACGATGCAGTGTGCGGCACCTCCATTGATAGCAATACAAACCACATCGCATGCGGCGCCTTACGGCAAAACGCCGCGCCGTGCCGTGCCGCGCCGTATCCGGTGTGCGGCCGGCCTAAGACGATACAGGGAGTTACGGCAGCGCACTGCAGCGGTGAAGTTCCCAAGCTGCTCATAATATGCTTCTGAAAAACGTAGAGTAAATCCTATCCACTCGCGACTTCTATACAGTATATATATTCAAAGATCACACTTACCTCAGTCCTAGAGCGGGGGGTCTGGGACAAAAATCCTGTGCAAAGTAAGGCACAAAAACTGTTTCGCGATGTCAATACCATGAAAAAAGATGTGCCTGGCTGTAATAAATTTTTGTTTTAATGGCGGGAGCCAAGTAACTGAGTAGCATCTTTCGATAGTCCAAGATCTCGCACTAAATCGTTCAACTCCTGTTTTGGAAAAAGCAGCGGTTCGTTATCTGAACTGTATGGTTCGAAATCACTGTTAGATTCATACATTTCTACGTTGGAAGCTTCCGCCTCTGTTTCCTAATCAAGGCTGTCCCGGACCGTGTGGAATTTGGATTTTAGATGCAAAATTGTGCTATTTAATGATTTTCCGAACCAAGATATTAAATATACCATTTACAAGAATTTGATGACATAGTATGTATTAAATACTATTCTGACAGTAGATGCAGTACAATTTAACTAAAATACCATCTAGGAATTTGCAATCATTTTACAGTATAGGATTGACAATCATAAATTTGATTTTCTAATCAATTTGATCACCAATGCAACGTTTGTAACTACCAGTTGAGAAAAATACTACTAGGACCAAACATTTGTTCTGGGGAAAGGAGGGGGGCGAAATGCTACTCTCTCACCCCCCCCCCCCCCATGCATAACAGCACGGGGGCGACTCGCCCCTGCTGCCCCCCCCCCCCCTGTTCCGACGTCCCTGCTCAGAATAATTGCTTAAGAGAACCACTCCAGTGTTTCAAGGGCACTACGCAACCTGCGTTAACCACATAAGATTCAATGCTTTTTTTCATTTTGCTTATAATTAATTAACTAATATAGATTTCGAAATGATGCTTGCTTGATAATGTAAGACAACGATGCTCTTATCAAAGCCCCTTTCCTTCAAAAAACGTGCATAAATTATTGTTCAAACCTAGACAATACACTTATGCATATTAGTAAAGATTAGTATAAAACCATAATTTGGGCACGTTTTTGAAGAAAGGGGCTTTGATAAGAGCAACGTTGTCTTACATATCAAGCAAGCATCATTTCGAAATCTATATTAGTTAATTAGTTATAAGCAAAATGAAAATAGCATTGAATCTTATGAGGTTAACGCGGGTTGCGTAGTGCCCCTGAAACACTGGAGTGGCCTCTTAATGAAGCGATCCCAAGCAGACTCTCGTACGACTGACAGGGATCTCACCATCGCCGGTGTGGGCCTAGGGGGCCCGAGTGCCGCGACTTGGCATCGACTCCCCAGACACCCGTGTAGGAGTCCCAGGTCGCCTATTTTGCGACCCATAACCTCCCGGTTTGACCTATAAAAATTTTGTTGTGACGTTTTCGATATTGTTTTCTAAAATATGCTGCGAAGCAGTGGTGAATGCAATTGGCCTTGAATATTTAAATTTAATTTCGTGTGACAACTCTACTTTAAGCTCATGGTGTTGTCCGCTACAGTAGCGATGGCATGCAAAAAAAAAAAAAAACTTATAAATAGCACAGTTGCACATGCACAGCACAGAAGTCGAAGCTACATTCGAACACAACACAGCAGTTCAAAACATTTGCAGCAGATTCTTCCCTCGTTTACTTCTGTCAAGATTTTCAGTTTACACATTTTGTCAGCTATTATTTACAGAAGCATTAGTTTACCTAAATCCAAGCATTTAATTTCACCTTTTTTTTTTTTTTTTAATGTTTAGGAATAATTAAATTCAATAATTTCCTCACAAATTAATATAATAATATACATTCAAATTAGTTTCAATATTTATCTCTGAAATGCACAACTATCATTTAGGCTGAATTCACAATTAAATAGTGCGTGGAGTCCCTCCTCGCGGAAGAAGTGAAACTTCACTGTTTACTTCGCTGCATAGCAAGAATACCACGCGCATGTGCTTGGGATCTACTGACTCACTCTCTTTCTCTCTCCTACTTTCTACCTTGGTGTATCTTTCTTTCTCTCTCCCTCTTGCGTTGGAATATTGGATGCTACTCGTTGCTAATGCTCGCCCTGGCCTGTAACAGGTATATATACTACGCGCATGCGTTTGAGTGCCACGCATTCACTCTCACCCTGTCTCTTTCTATTCCCCCTCCCCAGGAGCGTTGAACGTTTTCGCAACAGTGCTTTCTCCATGGTAGCGTTAAACGTTTAACGTAACCTTGTTGGAAGTCGCATTAGAAGTTTCACTTAAAAAAAAAAAAAAAAAAAAAAACAGCAACAGAAACAGTAGGTCGTGCCATCAAGATTTTACTACCATGTTTTCGAACCTAATGATTCAAAATAGCGCATAGGACGTTCGTGTGCAAATTAACTAAAAATATTTTTAAAAAAAATCTCCCATGAGAAATACATTGTCTAACAGGATATTCCAAGATGTTCGGATAAGGTAGCGAATAAGCCCTGCCTTGTTGGAACACTCACGGGCCATATTCCAGAACGTGTCCATACCAAATCAAATCTGCAACAGTTTTAATAAACAGTGCCCTGCGCGAGGCTATAAAAAACTGGTTTCCACGCATACTAGCAGACGTTTTGCAACCATCGCAAATACTAGAGATAGCAGCACCATCGTAAAAAAGTACAACCACCTTCCCATTTCTCTCAAGTAGTTTTTAAGTTGCAATTATTTCTTGTTATGACCATTAAAGTGAATAGAATGTATTCCAGGATAGTTTCGCTATCATAAAGTTTTGTTTGGCACAACAAAATACACCAAAATACTTGGTACCTACATCTAATAATGATGACAAAAATGACTATACATGAGTTGATGGCACCAAATGCAGGCGCTTCTTCTGGACCAAATCGACCAAAAAGGTATCTTGGAACAAGCATAGAATTTTGACAACAGATAGGTAATAGACAGGACAACACAATCCTTTCCCTAAAAAAAAAATAAGGAACTGGCCATGTCCTATCGTACATTAAGAATACAGTTAGGGTATTCAGGTGTAGCATAATCAACATTTGAACACTTGCATTGGAATACAAGCCTAAATGAACATATACGAATAAAATGTAGTTATGCTTCAAATTATTTTTACCATGTGCATTGCACATTTCTAAATACTAATATGAAAAAGTATCCTGTACATAAATATCGCTGCAGAATTGTTTTCTTCAAACAAACTTCTGCCTGCAGAACTGTGCTATCTCGAACTGATTTGGAACTTTGAAGCACATATTGTCATAATATACTCTTAGCTTACACGTAGTGTACGGTTTGGATTCACAAGCTCTGTATGTACAATGTTGCAGGCCGTATATACATAACTGGTGGCTTCACGGGGCAGGATTGCCTTAACTCTGCCGAGTACTATGACCCAGAGTTGAACCAATGGATACCCATTCCGAACATGAGCTCCAGAAGAAGCGGGGTATCGTGCGTGGCATATCGCGGCTGTCTGTACGTGGTTGGTAAGTGTACTATACAAGAGGGCAGTGAATATTTATGGATTCATGTTCGGCAAGATTAAATCAAATTCTAAGATTTCCGCTTAGTAGCTTTTTGTTGGTTATCTATGCGCTGACCTCTGATGTACATATGTCAACAATCCATCATAACTCCACAACAATGAGGCTGAACTGTCTTTATGCATTAAAAACATATTTAATTCTACTGACCGAAATGTGATGTCGGGTATCATCCCTACTCTTGGTCGACATTGGTGGACCAATTTAGAAAGGTGTGTAGTGGTAAGTCATGTTCTTCCTTTCACACATGTCCCGTTAAATATAGTACAAAATTTTTCACCATGCTAAATAAAACCTGTGCTATGTTTTGTTCATGACTCGGCAAGAGATTATCTATGTTCAACGGTACGAAAACATTCCAGAATTGGCCTGGGGATATCTACGGAAACACAATGTCGTAATGCCATGAACATGGACGTCGAGAGAAACTAATGGCCCAGGGGCAAACAATTTTGTCGTGCTCCCTCCCCATTACTTTGTATAAAAATTTTCAAACTCACAATTTTAAGAAAAAAACAATCAGACTATAAATTTGACAGTAGCCATAACTGTAAATGTGAACCGTGCATATCGCATAACTTGTCAGTTTTCCATTTAACTGTATTTAGCTGTTGATTTATAATTTCGTTCTAATCTCAAGAGAAAATCATGCATAAAAAATAATCCTGAACTCAACCGACCCCCTTTTCACTGCGATGGACTTAGCCATTAACAAGATTCGGACCTAGGTCCTCTGGAATATGAATCCAGTGTCTACCGCGGGACTCCTTTGCTTCATTCATTCAGCGCGCGCACACACACATACACACACATGAATATAAGAGCATATATATGAGTTTCAAAACTGTAGTGTGTGTACCTCGAGTGTATTCTCCAATGATAGTGAGTAAAACAATATTTATCACCTAAATCTGTATATTAATACAATAAGTTTGGTAAGCTCGACAAAGTCGCCGTAACAAATAATGAATACTATCTAAAATAAATAAAGAGCTGAATTTGTATAAATAACATATACATGAACATTCTGCGAACAACGGACATTTAAACATTAATTCGGATATCTTTTAAAAATAATAATTTTAAAATGTTACATGTTTCAGATTAAATAATAAGCAAGTTAGGTAAGAATGATCCTATTCTTTGCTTATTTGTGAGCAGCTTTAAATAATTGATTCAGATAAGTTTCAAAAAATTATACAGTATTAAGTTGGATTTGATACAATTTATGTATGATTGCTTCGAACTAGAACTCAGCATTTGGAGAGCAGGACTTATGTATTATGAGAGAATTAAAGTTTCAGCTATAGAGGTTTTTTTTTGACGTGAAATCGTCTAATAAATCGATGAACGCCGGCTGCACGCACGAAAAAGTGTCCCGAAACGCTCATTGTCCCGTTACGCTGTGTCCCGTTACGCTCATTGTACGCTTGCGCCGCATCTATCTCTCTTCCACTCGATTGGAACAACCATCGATTTGACTTTTTCGAGGCACATTGAAACTTGAAACACTCCCATTCGTTTCCTACTTTTCCTATCATCGTCCTATCCTTAACAGAATAACACAGATTGGAAGAAGTTAAATAGCAAACATGTACAAAAGTTATAGTTAAAATAATCTCTTCGTTAAGGTAATAAACATATTTGAATTAATGAGTGCAAATAAAAGTAACTTTATCAATTAAGTTGTAGATTTCACTTCACTCCGTCTTTTGTATCCATACAAAATAGTGATGACTCAATAAAAAAGATACAATTTTATTCATAAAAGTATGCAATCATTTCATCAATGTTTTGTAATGACGTTGTCACGTTAAACTATCGTCCGTAAACCGACTTTGCTGACAACCCATTTTTTTATTTTAAATTTCGATTATTCCTTCTGCAGCCGGTCTGAAAGATAACGAATCTGAAACGAACGGACTGCACAATCGGGAAAAAACCGTTTTTTCCCCCTGCAGGAGGTTTCAACAGCATCACGCGGCTGAGCAGCGCGGAGATGTACAACCCCGCCACGAACACGTGGACCCGGATCGCCGACATGGTCCACCCCAGGAGCAACTTCGCCCTCAAGGTGGTCGACGACGCCATCTACGCGGTCGGGGGCTTCAACGGCGTCACCACCATCGCGAAGGTCGACTGCTACGACGAGCGCGTCAACGAGTGGTGAGGGTTTCGCCATGCTTCGGACATCTTGTTTAGTGAATTTCAAGTCACAGCGGCACTTTGGGTAGGGTACCCGAGATCTAAACCATAGAGTGAATATTGATACAGAGCATGTTTGTGCTACACTCCATTCCAAAATATATATATCACTCCGTAGACAAAACAACTACTGAACGTAATCTCACTGTTTGTCCTCAACCTGGGGGAATGCGATTTTCCAAGAGTGAAAATTTCTACGAACCCAACTGGGAATCAAAAACCTGGATGTGTGGTGTAACAAACTACTGGAGTGTTGGTCATGGACCAAGTGGATGAACTGTAAATACCTTAGGGCGATATACCAAAAACATTCGGGTAAGGTAGAGAATAAGCACTACCTTGTTGGGGTACAAATGTAACCTAACTCGCAGACTATTTCAGAATGTGTCCAATCCAATCCCTGTTAGGTAACAAATAAGCAACCGTTTTAATAAACTGTGCCCTGCACGAGGTTAGAAACTGATTTCAGTGTGCTCTAGCGAATGTTTGGCAACACTAGATACTTTTGTTATGCTTAAAGTCCTAAAGATGGCAGCATTAATGCGCGAAATAAATTGTGTAAATTTAAATTTTTCAAGTACTTTTAAAGTAGCGATTATTTGTTTTTAGGACTGTAAAGTTTAATTTGGAAAACCAAAATGTTTGTTATGTCCCCGATGATCACAAAAATGACTATATACGAGTTCAAGGCGACAGATGCGGTTCAGCCATCTGGACGAAATCATCGAAAAAAATGAGCTCTGCCCATGCGCGTAAATTTGGGAACAGGACACCAAAATCCGTTGCCTAAAAATAAGGAACTGTATGTGGCCTATAGTGCACTATGAATATAGTTAGGTTACAGGTTTAACTTATTCAAAACCTACATTTTCCTGGAATATCGGCTTTAGAATACAATGTTTAAGTCATAACTCATAAATTTATTTGCTTCATATTTTAAATATTGTAATGCTTCTTTCACGCTACAGATACACGCGAAAGGTTCTGTTACTGGTTACATGATTTGTTTTGTCTGTCAGGTACGAAGTGTCCGAGATGAACATCTTCCGCTCCGCGCTGTCGGCGGCCGTCATCTCTGACCTGCCGAACATTCACGACTACATCCGGGGGAAGAGCGAAGATCGCAACAGGAAGTGGAGGAGGCAGGCGTACCAGCACACGCGGCGGAACCTGAACCAGTTCAACCGGTTCACGGTGGTGGCGCTCCGCGAGAGCCACGACAGCGCCAACCAGCTGGTGGTGCTGACGGGCAACAACAACGAGGGTGACAACAGTGATGACGACGATGACGAGAACAATTTCTTTAATTTGATCAATGATGACGATGGCACTGGAATGGAGGTTCATCAAGAAGACGAGATGGATTGATAAAATTTCTGAAATTCAGTTGTATTTATAAAAAAATAAATGCACAAATATACAAAACATCAAATGTGTTTAATTTAGGAATATTACCGATTAAATTTAGTTCCATTATAACATTTAAGCTGGTAAAGTAAAGCAGCACTTAAATATTCGGAGAGAGTAATTTATTACTACATTAAATTGCTCATATATTATTGTACACAGAGTATCACGTTGCCGCCATCTGGGTTCTCATGTTCGAGACCAGGCGTGTATCCTAGCGGGGAAAATTGGTTCTGATTCAAATTGTGTTCTGGGAGGGCGCCAGGTTAGCTCAGCGTCTAATCAAATTTGGGTTTCGTGGTTGCGTTGCCCCTGCGTGGCCCGCTAGGACCGTCGGCGAAGTTCGCGGTTGGGGGGGGGGGGGGGGGTCCTTAGCTGGTTTCACATCACAGGCCCTGTGCAGCATAATACAATGATTCCTAGCTGGGATAGGGAGGCTCAATACAATAACAAACACGAACTCGAGATTTATACTGTCGATGACACGTCGCGCACGGAGTGTGCGGAGTGGTCGTTTAATCAGCTGGACAATGACAGTCGCAATAACACTTACAGTACACTTGCACGGTGTACAAGGAATTACCCTACAAAATTACAACTTGGTTAAAAATGAGTGCTATGACGCACTGTCACTAGTTTAAGCCCTCATGCCAGCCAAGATTAAGGCGGAGGTTGATTATTGGAGACAGCCAATCCCGAAAATCGCTAATTTGGCAGCACCTGTATTCGCCTGTGTGAACCACGGCTCGCAGTTAAATTAGGTGCAAAGCTTTAAACGTAGCTGTCGTCGGTGCCTGTGCACTCGACATTGAATAAAAGTTCATTGGTAGCGGGAATCGGCCCATGCCGTAAGGTGAACTACTCCGGGTAATGTCTCGTGCGGGGAGTTTAAAGTTAAGCGTCTGGGTTAGGCCCTACACCGTAAAAGAACCGGGGACGCACGGGGAGTTTACGTAAACGAAGAAAATAGGTTTGGGTTGATGACTATAATTACCAGAAGTACTGCTCATTGTGGAACAAAGGATGATGGCTCCCCGTGGAACACACGTCCGCCCCAGTCCGCGAGTCGCTCGGTACTGGCGTTTTCCCTTGGCGCGAGGGTAATTCTCAGCGTTCTCTCGCGAAAAGTTGCTAAAGTTCCGTTATTCGGAATTTATTTCAATAATAATAAGCTAAGAGCAGCTCCAAATTCATACATTAATCATTCTTAATTAATCTGATGGCAAATGGTCTTTAATAATTACGGTTAATTAATTTGTAGAAATTAAGTTTAAATGTTCAGAGTCACACCAGAGACTGTTCGTCGCTTGCTGACTGCTCCAGTGGCTAGTTATACATAAAAAAACGGGGAGGTAATATTTACGTTAACACAACACTATAATTAATTAAGGCTGAAGGGCGCAAAGGAGGCACTCACAAACTCATTATGGCAAGTTCAAATGTGAGTGACTCGGGCACTCCTGCACCGCACTTTCCTTGGGTGTGGGTTTCAATTAATATTGAAGTTACTATTAAATTATGTGTGCTTGTTAATGAACTGGGGTCGAGGTGTTTAATTAATTAGACACAGCCCTTGGTTCTACCTTGGCATCAGAGGCTCGCCTGACTCGGGTGGGCCATGGTTAGGGGTGCGTTTCGTTAGCCGGGTCGGATACTGGCGGGTGCAGGTCAGGCTGTGGGCTGCCTTCGGCTGGACGAAGTCAACGTGACATGATACAGTATGCGCACCTCTGACCTAGAACACTATTAAAGATCGATATATGTGCCTGAAGTCAGCGTATGTATGTTAACAAGTGGCAGGGAAGCCGTGGTAATGTTTAGCTCTGGTAACTGTTTAGAGCAGGTCACACAATCCTCATATACGGTGGTCAGAAAACAAAGGGTCAATACAAAACTACTTTGTGTAGTTTCACAAAGGAAGCATGTCATTCCACTCCAGGATACATTTTAATTAGTCATTTATTCTAACCAATAAAAACTGGTACAAAACCAGCCATGATATTTAAGTTGACTTTTGTATTTGCATGTAACATCTTCTTTTTGAAGTGAATTTCAGTTAGGAATCGTTTCCAATTGATGACATTTTCAACGATACATTTTCATCCATTCTGAAATTGTTTATGTACATACTTGAAATTTCAGATCGAACCTTAAAATTGTAACATTTCAGCTCGTAACCTAGAATCTGTATATAAATCTGAATCAATGCTATTTTACTTTAATATTTAAATACTAGTTCATGTATTGTTAATATCATATATTCCAAGCCAGTTAGAAAATATATTCATGAATTGTAAATACTGCCGTAACCCGCGCTCTCGTGATCGAGACCCGGGGTGGTCCTAGTATTTTCCGTGGCTCTAAAGTAAATCTCCGGTGGGCGCCAGGTTATTTCGAGGATTAACCGAGGTGGTCGTGGGTTTTTCTCCCTGCGTGTTCCACTAAGATCAACAGCTGTTGATGGTGGGAGGGAGTCCCTACTCCTAATAAGCACATTCCACTGGCCGGGTGTGACACGCGACGTCCATGAATACGTCCGCCAGTGCTAGACGTGTCAACAACGCAAAGCACGGAAGTCAGACGGGGAGGAGCAACAGCGACCCTGCCGACCACAGCTGCCTTTCCAGACAGTAGCACTTGACATCATGGGACCGTATCCCCGGGCAGCCAAGAGTAAACGGTTCCTGGTGATCGTGACCGATCTTTTCACACGCTGGATGAAAGCGTACCCGGTGTCCAATGTGAGATCGGGTACACTGGTGGCGTTGTTGGAGGGGGAGGTGTTCCCCCGGTTTGGCTATCCTGCTGTGCTGTTGAGTGACAACGGGGGACAGTTCAGAGGTGCCCGTTGGCGGGCGGCATGCAGGACGTGGGGGGTCGAGCACCACACGACCCCCATGTACCACAACTGCGCAAACCCCACCGAGAGACGGAACAAAAAGATCAAGGCTCAACTCCGTCTCCGTTTGGGAAATGAAGTGGGCCGTGCATATACCAAACCTGCTATACTGCCTTAGACGTCTGACCAACGCCGCTACTGGGTACTCGCCCGCAGAGCTGGTACAGGGCCAGAACCTGGCCCTGCAGGGCGAGTGCCGGGTGGCCACCGTGGCGACGGAGGGGTAGCTGGGGGAGTCACTCAGAACAGAGCTGTCAGTCATGTGGGAACATGCATGTCAGCGCCAAGAGGAGTACGTCTAGAAGACGACGCCGGTGACGGAACGTTCTCCCCCGCCGCTGGAACCCGGTGACATGGTGCATGTGCGGCAGCACCACCTGTCGTCTAAGGCAAAGGACTTCAATGCCGGGCTTGCTCCGAAGTGGTCCGAGCCAAGGCAGGTTATCCGCAAGTTCGAACCCACGACGTACCTGGAACGGACTTCGAGCGGACGACCTGCAATGATACATAGGGACGACCTTCGGCGGCCAGGAGGGGTCCATACAGAGTCCGGGATGACAGGGCCGCGGGGTGGGTGACAGGAGAGTAGGGGGCAGGCGCAGTCCGGGGACCGGGGGGAGGAAACGCCATGTAGGGGTGAGCGGAAGAGTGGTGGCAGGAGCCGACATTTGGTGCAGAGGGCCGTGGACGCCGAGTTACATGGGAGCCAGGTGCGAGCTTTCACAGCACGGACAGGGGACTCGAGCCCCGGGAAGGAACAGGAAAGGAGTCCGCAGCCTAGTGGGGAAGGGGTAGCATGTGTAAAGGGGCGGGGCCAAAGTCAGGCTTCATCGCGTCATGGGAAAACGGAGCAGGTGTCGTGTCCGAAGGATCAGGAGGGGGAAAAGCAGAGGCTGGAAGAGGAACACGACATAGGGCGGTCACTGGAAGTGATGAGTGATGGAGATAGGGAGGTGGAGGTACCGGAATCGGAAGAAAGGGACATGATAGCGTGGACATCAAGCTACGAGCTGGCTGGGGAAGAGCGCGAAGGAATAGTCACAGAGCCAGAATCGGACGAGGACACAGAGTCGTTAGGGGACTGGTATAGTCCTGTCTGGCCAGTGGACATCAGCCTGACTACCTCTAGTTTTACAGTTTCGGTTACTGAGCCGGACTCGGAAGGGGAGGAGTCGGACGAGAGTAGGTCGGTCCAGGGGAGAAGGAACCCGCCACGTTAACGGCAGGCGCCCGTACAGATGTGTTGTCTGGCGTGTCCGGATAGAGGAGGTGACGACCGCACAGAGGTACCGGTGGGAAACTTGATAGACACATCGTGCGATGTAGCAGACAAAGGTGTCCAGGGGCCCACGACATAAGGGGAGGGTCTGGGACCCGCAGTACAGGGGGACGAGACCAGGAGGCCTTTATAATTGTAAATATTTCTAATTGTATATAAGGGTTTTTGTGACTAGACATTGCACATACCAGCGGGCGTGTCACTACAGTCGTGGGACGGACTTCATGCCTCAGTCGCCGACATTCTAACATAACTTATTCACAGCTATCATCGCGAAGGGGTCATTGCTAGTCTTTCGCACGAACGTACCACGAGACCACGGGGGCAGCTCGCACTAGGCGCCTGCCCACCGAAACACATGCATCCGAGCTTCACTCCGTGGAGGGTTGGGTGTTGTGCCTGAGGTAGCCCCATGTAAAGGGACTGTGTGAGGGATTAATTAAATAAGCTGTATCCAAACTGGCAAGCTTTAATGAAGTGCGGATAATAGTGTTTTCCCCCGCCACAAGGCCTGAACCCCGACCCTAGTACAGAACGCGAACCAGCATCACAGGGGGGGGGGGGGTGATATCCGCGACTATGACAAACTAACGAACGTGTTATGTTTTTTCCCCTTTCCAAGTGTCACTGTAATTTGCCACCGCAAATTTTGAAAGTGTTCAAAACATAATGCATGATTAATGCCATGTCTTCTTAAAAACTTATTTCTTTTAGTAGTTTTCAACCTAAATAGGCATTAATCAGCCCTCTATGCTGCTTAGGTATTGTGTACATGTTTTAATAGTTATTTAACTCGTTTAGCAAAATCTGACAGTCTCGAGCCAATTGGACCACACTGGGCTGTCAACCCAAAATAGCTTCAAAAACAAGGAATATCAAACTATAACAAATATCTTAAAGCGGATCTGGATTGAGCTTCCAAATGAAAAATAATACAGTTTCAGTGTTCTGTTAAAGTGTACATAGGCACAAATCCCTGTACTCTTACAACTCTCAGCATTAATTTAAAGATTTCGTATCCGATTTTCCTATTAAAAGTTTATTTTCAATATGAACAACATGCGAACACATGAGTTGTTCGTTACCAAAGTTAGTTTTACACTCTTCTCTGGCACGTACTGAAATACTTGCTCACTTTTTTCTATATTCCTCTGTTGATGTTTATGGATGATTGCAGCCAAGAAAGATTTATTAGTTGTCACCAGCGTTGAGTTGTTACCCTTTTACTTTTTCATAAAATCTTTTAATATGTGATATTTCCTTATATTGCGAATTAATTTTTGATAATACGATAATTTATAGTATTGTGTGATCTTACACACTCATCCACAACAAGCGCTGCTCAAATCTTTCTTAATATGAAGAATCATGGTGCGGTAACTTTTTACAATATTTTGTTTGTGTAGTCCTTGAAAATGCTAGAGTGAGATAAAAGAAAAACAAAAACCATAATATGCACGCATAAATGTTTGCAATGTTTCAGGGAACAAGGTCTAAACAGTTTTTTTTTTGCTATTTATTTGAAAACTAGTGTTGCATAATTGTTTCATATCGAAATTACCCGCTTAAGCTATAATAGACGGTGTAGTATTTGTTTATATACCTTTTTCTTATTTTTTTAATTGGTTGAACAATTTCCCGGCAAAGCAATGGATGTTAAACGGCCTAAATCCGCAGCTTTGATACCGTTATTAATTTTTTCCGTGGCTATTCCAATGTCAATGCTGATGTGGCTTGGGAATTTGGCGTTTTCAGTTTTTGCTCACGGAGGATACACCGATGGTGAGTTTCCGTTGAATTGTATTCAAAACCAACAGTATGTCGAGAGCGTCAAATGACGTACGGAGCAATGACCTTCACGTATGTTCGCGCTGGTAGGTTGCAATTTGAGAACACGACGACAAGGCATATTTTATTTGCAATACCCTTTAGGGTAGGTGCACATTAAAAATAATAATAACAAAGTTTTGAAAATGGTGTTTTTGAGTACGAATTGTCCCAAAAAAACGTATGTAAGATCTTATATAGCTTAACTAACCTAACCTTACCAATCTTTCACACCATTTTACAGTATTTTTGATGAAACACCATACTTAATCAACTGTTAAAAATGTTAAACTACCTGTAATATTGCAAAGCTGGTCACAGAATCGTAGAATAGAATTAGTGGAACCCTGAAATACCATTTTCATAAGAGCACCCATTCTTTATAGTTTACTACCCCCTCTCGGTTTGTAGATATTTTTTTCTTAAGTTATTTTGGTATGGTTTGTCTGATTCTGCCTAAAAGAAATTGTAATGTGTATGAAAAGTAATAATGACTTCTTGTACATCAGGTTACGTGCTATCGCACATAACAAGTTGGTGTTTCACGCCTCCATACTGCTAAAAGAAATCCCAGTCGAGGGTTGATGCTTGGGTTTGGTTTGCATGGTAGGAACACACACATATATATATATTTTTTAAATTTATTTGTACCTCCCACTGCGTCACAAAATCCAATTACAAAAAATATACGTGTACTTATATCTATATAGAGAACCACAGAATAAAGTTGCTGCTCTAAAACAATGATGGACAACCTAATATAACATAAACTGTAAAAAAAAAAAAAAAAAAATGGCGCTGGCCGCATCAATGTTCAGGTATTGTAATGTAAGCTATAAATAGTGATCTCTCAGAAACCAATGGGAATACAAAGAGCTGTTTTTGGGGTGGATACAGGAACGTCTCTAGTGTGCGAAAAAAGTACTTTCGGAAATTTATTGTTGGTACTTCACGGAAAAGTTGCACTGTAGTATATTAATTAATTAATTAATTAATTTATTCTCTTAGCACCCAATAGACTCAGTTGATGAGCAGTGGCTCTCTGAATATAGGGCTTGTCAACATGGTTACAAAATTTATGAAATACATGTTACATTACATACACTATATACTACATACTACACTATATACTACATTACTATACACACTATATACTATACACACTATATACACACTATATAAGTACTACATTACATACACTATTTCTAATATATGTACAATATATATATTAGCTAGCATAAAAGTTATATTACAAATTTCTGATAATGGATATTATGTTAAACAATTAAAATAAGTATTAATTAGCAGAGTTTGTTGAACATTAGATAATTTAGATCAATCTGTCTATTTCTGGTCCTGTTCACATTACTCACCGTAGTTCACATCATATTACTGCGAGACCTAACGGAAGAGACGGGAGTCCATCTTTAGTCTTTGACGTTTTTCAGATCGAAACGTCATCCCACCGACCAGATGGCTCATGTCAACTCTCACCCCTATCGTTATTGTGGGGTTAGGCATGCGGAAGAAAAGCTTGGACAAGAGCGGGGCTTTCTTGGGTAAGGGCGAAGGTGTAGTCCTTTCAGTTAAATTTCCTGAAGGCCCAGTCGCTCTGCCAGACATTTGTCTCCAGCTATATTTGACTGTATACAGTGGTGTAGCCAGGATTTGTGTATGGGGGGTGTTAAGAAGCGTGACCCCCCCTCCCCCCGTATTAAAGCGTGGGGTCGGGGGGTTCTCCCGCGGGAAAATTTGGATTTTAAGGTGTAAAATAGTGCTATTTTAGCAGTTTTCGGTACTTAACTTTAAATATTGTAATGGTAACATTTTTTATTATTTGGGTGATGAATAAGAAATTAATTAAAGATTTTGTGCTGAGGGGGGGGGGGGGGGTTGAACCCCTAAAAACACCCCCTGGCTACACCCCTGACTCTATAGTTGGAGGGGAGTATCGGATAGAAAATGGCTTCCAATTTTCTCCATAAAACAACTTTGGACAGATAACCTCAAATATGTTTTTAATAAATGACACAATATCAAAGTTTGTTTTAATAAATGACACAATATCAAAGTTTGTTTTAATAAATGACACAATGTCAAAGTTTATTTATGGTGCAAGCTATATCTCAAACTTTTCATTTTTAATCACATTTTGAAATTAAATAACACATCACAGTGCTGGATGGAATTTTTGAACTCATGCTGTACGTTTATTTTTAAAATTTTTGAAACTTGCATAAATTTAACTCACAATACTTAATATTGGTTACATAATAAAATAAATGTTACTGATTTTTTTTGAAAGTTTTAGAAACATAATTTCATATTTACAAGTAAGATTATTTCATAAGTATTGCATAAGTGACGCAGTTTAAAGGCAGAAAGTGTAGTTTTTTCAATTAATTGTAGGTTCAGGAGGCAGCGGTGTACAAAGGCTTAAGTGATGCAGTTCCGATACAAGGTGTGTTCCCAAATGTTAAATTCGACCCATGTGTTTATTTTCTTGTTATTGTTCTCTACACTAGTTTTAAAATGCTTTGGTTGCATTTTTTTTATGAGCTTTCGGATTTTATAGTTTCTTAGTGTCTTGAAAAGCTTTTTAAAAAAAAAGTGAAAAAGAAAACTAAACTTTTTGAATGCTATTAGTCAAAATGTTTTGCAATTTTTTAATTTTTTTTTCCAGCTTTGTTTGTGGGATTCGTTCTGACGGTATCGAGCTACGCGTTCTTCGCTTGTCTGTTCACGTTTTTCGTTACATCTTCCAAGGCCACGAAGTTCCGTAGTGCCGCGAAGCGAAAGTTTGAAGCTGACTTCAAAGAAGGTAGGTAGGTAGGTAATTTACGTGGAACCGTTTTTGAATCGTAACCAATCTGTTTCACAGCCATTCCAGTCAGACTTGCAACCTTTCAAATGTCAAACATCTTAATTTTGTTTTACTGCTTAGTTTTTCAATGCATAATTTAAAAGAAATTACCATTCATATGAAAAAATTAGTAAAAGTTATTTTTATTTTGCATTCTCTATAAAAATAAATTTAAAGAGGATTGAATGTATTCCTGAATTTTTTTTATTTTTTATTTTTAATTTTTTTAAGTGAAACTTCTTTGGACGCGATGGGAGTAAAATTTGAAGGCCGAATTTTGATGCTACGTTTTCGTGAAACGTTGTTGTGTAAAGTTTCTGACGCGGAAAGGACGGAGAGAATAGGTTGCGGACGGTGAAGAGAACTCGTGGCGGCGTGCAGCTCAGGTTGAACCCCGCCGTGCTGCAGGGATAGGCGGGTCGCGGCGGTAGGGACCCGTCTTGCTGGCGTCTAGTAAGGGAGTGTTTGGGCAGAGGGCAACACAACGGGGTTTGAGCTTATTTTGAACTGAGTAATAATTTTTTTTAAATTAATGTTTATTTAGAAAATTATCGTACGGCTCTGTTTCTATTTCTCTCTGCCGTTTTACCCTTTACAATGTACTTATGAGTCGAGGTTTGAATTTCCAAAGAAGTTTCACTTCTGTGATGTACTTTTTTTATTTTTATGATCTGGTAACTTTGACTATTTGTACCATAAAATAATTTACTATGCTAGATTAGCAATTTATTTGAATAAGATATCTTATTTAAGCAAATACATTGCTAAATGTTGCCAAATAAAAAAAAAATTCACTTCATAAGTAATGCAAAGAAATATTTTTTTTTAAAGTATGGCATTTGATTTTGAGTTGCAAGCAATAATAAGGTTATTCATTATTGTTTAACAAATATTTGCAGGCACAATGTTAATCATTTGGTGCAGGGTGTAAGTTTTAAAAATTAAAAAAAAAAAGTCTATTACTCAAAAACTAAGATGTTTATAATTTTGATTTTTTGCTTCAAAAGATTATTTATTTGGCCTATCAACTTACTGTTCTTGGATTGATATTAAGTTCTGGGACATACTGTATGTAGTTTATAAAAATATGTATTCACTAATGCAGTGAAGATTTGATATTCTCAGCAAGAAAAACTTTAAAAATTAAGTAAGGTAGGGTGAAATTCCTACCTCTTGTTATTAAGTAAGCTGTAAAATCTATAAAAATTGTAAAATTTTGAAACGTCTGCATATAAATGCAAGGGTTGAAAATTAGTGTTGGAAGGTCATAATAAATTCATAATTACCTTAGTAGGCATGAAATTCATTATAAACTTTTCAATCCTGGATGTATTGAGTTAAAAACATTCAATACATTTCGCTGCATGGAATATGAAAAAAATGTTTCTTTGATCGTTTTAGTAAATTGGACAACATATGGAATGTCATGTACATTAAGTTCTTAAATTGCTCCATAAGTTTATGGAAGTTTTCAGAAGAAATTGGTACTTCAAAATTTACCAATTGCATGTAGACTGTGCCAAAAGGGGATTTTTTTTTTAGCAAATACACTACAATTGTGAGTATGCATTCTTTGTACAGGTATGACTCTAGTACAGTTTTATTAAATCTGAATGATTAGCCAGATATAATGTATTTTTTCTGTTATATTTTATATCTGATTTGTTAGCGTTATTTTTTTTTTTTCAGGTGGTCAACGCAATTGGCTGCAGGTTTTGTGCAATAGTGGGATCGCAACATTCTTGGCATTGCTGTACATACTGGATGTTGGTTGCGGGGAACGCCCGATAGATTTCGTCAAGGACTACAGGGCTACTTGGCTGGGCATTGGCATATTAGGTTTGTAATGGTATTAGCGCAGGCAAATGCTAGTATCATGCCTACATAATGCAGTAAAACTTTGTTAAGAACTTTCTGAAGGGACTTAAAAATTTTAGCCTATTACATTAGCTAGGAAAAGCTACTTAAAAGTGTTAAATTACATCATGTCTAGAAATGATGGAAAATTGTTTGAACAATACAGTTGCTAATAAGTGCTACAAACCACGACACCATCATTTTAGCGCTGTTTTTGCAATATGATTGATTTTTTTTTGAAGCTGTGCCATTAGACTGCAAAAAAAACACGTGAACACATTAAAATGATGCTTTCTTCTGCGAGCGATACATTTGTGCAGAAAGATGAGGTAGAAAACGTGGTGTTTTCGTCAATTTAAGCCGTCAATTTTGTGGAGCGTGTACCATGGTTTATAAACCTAACTTGTGTACCGTAATTACCAGCAGAAGTGTCACCCTTTATAATTTGGGCCATAAAAATCTCATATTTTCACCTGTGAGGTTTCACTCTCGAATAAGGGTCGCTCCATATATCTGTCCTCAGTAGAGTTCCATGGATACAAGTGAAGTTATTGTTCCGTGTCTTAGCTTATTGGTGTGGGACTGGTGTCAACCCTGGGTCCTCTTTTTGTTTGCCTTCTGTGCTGTTTTATTTATTTATTTATTTAATATTTGTTGCATGCCTACCTACAGCTTATGGCCTTGGGTGGTAGGCACGATACAAAAAACACAGATACGTGCAGACAGAACAAAACAATATAAAATACAAGATGACAAAACAAAAACAATACACACAACATGCAACATTTAACAATTAGTAAATAATTTCTTTACAAATTTATAATTTATAATGTATTACTGTAAGAGGGAGTGAAACTGCATTCTTGCGCCCACTTCTCTCTCTCTTTCTTTCTCTCTTATCCTCCCACCTCCTACTTCTGTATAACCCCTCCTACAGACACTATTTCTCAACTGCTCAGATATTTTAAGTAAACAATTTTTAGTTCCGCGTTACACACACACACATATATTAAAAATAACACAGGAGAGTTATTTACGTGTATACTCAACGACACACTCCAATAAGAGAAAAAACTTGCATTAAGATCGTACTACATTCTGATAACATGTATGGATTTTTGATGTTAGAGTTAATTAAAATCATCATGGTGTGCGAGACCCCGCTAAGGATTTATAAAAAAAGAAATCTATGTTGAATTTTTCACAATGCTGTCTTTTGATAATTAAATTTAACATTGACATTTAGAACTTCTCTGTACTTTTAATGCTAAGTGCACTAAGGTAAGATATTTATGGAATGGAATATATTGTGAAGTCGTTTATAAGCAATAGCCCAATAGGTTAAGAATTACTATTTTTTAAAATTCTAATTCATTAAACAAAAGATGCACAGACTTTTTGCTGGAATTTCGTAAAAAAAAAAACTGCTTTTAAGGGGAAATAATCTCTCGTATTTCAGGTGTCCACCAATGTGGCGAAAGGACTGCATCTATTGTAAATGTTTTTTTTTTCTTTAAGTGGGAAACTTGGTTGTACAGTACCACTGCAGGGTATGAGGTACTTTTTTTTCCCGGCATTTGCTGGTGTTCAGTTTTTTTTCCAGCAGTGGTATGTCACTTTGATAATACAAAATAAATGTCCCACCTTAAATGCAATTAGTTAATGGGTGTGTGCTTGGAAGTTTAGTTGACGAGTGTGTGTGCTTGGAAGTTTAGTTGACGGGTGTGTGCTTGGAAGTTTAGTTGACGGGTGTGTGCTTGGAAGTTTAGTTGACGGGTGTGTGCTTGGAAGTATAGTTGACGGGTGTGTGCTTGGAAGTTTAGTTGATGGATGTGTGCTCGGAAGTTTAGTTGACGGGTGTGTGCTCGGAAGTTTAGTTGACGGGTGTGTGCTTGGAAGTTTAGTTGACGGGTGTGTGCTTGGAAGTTTAGTTGACGGGTGTGTGCTTGGAAGTTTAGTTGACGGGTGTGTGCTCGGAAGTTTAGTTGACGGGTGTGTGCTTGGAAGTTTAGTTGACGGGTGTGTGCTTGGAAGTTTAGTTGACGGGTGTGTGCTTGGAAGTTTAGTTGACGGGTGTGTGCTCGGAAGTTTAGTTGACGGGTGTGTGCTCGGAAGTTTAGTTGACGGGTGTGTGCTCGGAAGTTTAGTTGACGGGTGTGTGCTCGGAAGTTTAGTTGACGGGTGTGTGCTCGGAAGTTTAGTTGACGGGTGTGCGCTCGAAAGTTTAGTTGATGGGCATGTGGTTGGAAGTTGACGGCACTGTGCGAGGCACGCGTCTGTCGCAGGGGCGTTCGCGTGCTGCAACGGGGACACGTGGGCCTCGGAGCTGGGCACCGTGGTGGGCAGCGGCAAGCCCCGTCTCATCACCAGCCTGCGGCGTGTGCCGAGAGGTGAGGGGCGGTCTAATCCCCACCGGCCTCGTCTTGTTGTACTGTAGCTAGAGGCGAAATTATGTGGCGAATGGCGATGAAACCAAAATCATGGCGAAATACACCGCTCAACACCGAAATGGAAGTCTGTACACTTGCATGACTCCGAAATGCAGCGAAAGTACCTCATTTTGTTCACTAAGATATAGTATTAATAAAATAAATATTTAGTTAAAGATTTGTTAAAAGCCAACATAATATTTACTAAATGAAATAAAAAATTAATCTCTAGGTATAGTTATATAGCGGTCTATAGCTACGTTAATGGCTGAAGGCCTTAAGAGAAACATCACAAAGAAATGTACAAGTATGATGATTTTAGGTTTTTAACATTGTATATATGTATGTATAAATGTATATATGCACACACACACACACACACACACACACACACACAAATAGTACACTAAGCAAGATTACAGAAGAATATTGAATTTTATAGTTGCAGTTTTTTGTTTCACTTAACGCTAATCAATTTGTGTACAACTGTTGTTTTATGTACACATTTTAAGGGTCTTACCACTAGTTGTTTTAGTTAATTTATCAGAGGTATTTTGTTGAAATGTAATTATTACTACATGCCATTTGAAGTTTTAATGATGATAGAGACAAAATGCTTGGTTTTTTATGATGAAACTTTTTTTTTCCATAACACCATAAAATCATGGCACCAATTATGGCTACCTTTTTTTGGGGGATTTGTCATAAATTTTTGATGGTACAACTATTGAATATGGCTACACACACATGTGGGAAAGTTACTCTGTTCCCTAACTTTTTAAGGTGAACTTAATTCGAGTTAAGGTCAATAGTGCACATTTCCTTATATTGCAGCATTCTTTACTTTTCCTTTTTATATGCTTGATTTAGTCAAATGTTCCTTACAATCACTTCATGTTGGAATTCTTAATGTCATTTTACACTGTGTTCAATGTTACAACATGCCATCGTGCCTATTCTACGTTTTCACAGATACACAGTTATTTGCTGCAGTTTCACTACTGCGCTGCATATTTTTTAGCCGTGCCTAGTTCGGTGTGCGTTCCCCCGCCCCCGCTTGGTTCTGATGGTCCGTGGTGTTTGCTGTCTGAACTATGGGATGCAGCTCGCTACTTTCGTGGTACCTACACAAATACACTTCCAAATAAAGCTCTCTGTAACCTTATGTAGCTAATTTGCTGTAATTTTCTTACTCTGTCTTCAGAAGGCTTTTTTTTTAAAATTTTTTTAAATTTTAAATCCTAGAAGGAAGGGGTCTGGACCCCTGGCCACGTCCCTGGGGACAGACGTTCCAAAATTGGAAAGAGTGATCACTTAGTCTTAAGTAGTTTTAAAAACGCTACAGCAAGGTTCCGCTGTGTGCAAAGTTTCTAAAATGGTGAATCGCGCTCGACTGTGGTTCGTGGTGTGGCAGGCACGAACGGCGCGGTGTCGGTGCTGGGGCTGGCGTTCAGCGCAGCGGGCGGCGCCGTGGTGGGCGCGGCCTACTACCTCGCCGTGCTGTACACGGTCGACCCGCACGTCCTGGCCGGGAGCCCCCCGCAGTGGCCGCTGGTCGCCGGGGGGGCGTTCGCCGGCCTGGCGGGCAGCCTCGCCGACTCCCTGCTCGGGGCGACGCTGCAGTACTCAGGCAAGCCGCTGCTCAGGTCTCACGCTCGTGCAGCGTGTCCGTGAGAGGATGCCCTTGTAAAGGCCCGTCTACAATAGCAATGTCCTAAACTGTGTCCGAAGGACACTCGTCGCTGATTGGTCCACGTGACCCTCTGACGTCATGCGTCAAGTGGGCGAAGGTCCAAACCTACCTGGTCCGAAGACATTCGTCAATTTGAACTTTTTTGTCCCAACCTGTGTACTTCGGACACAGAAAAGGAACAGAACACTCACAATATTTGAATTTCCGGTTCCCGTTTGAAAACGTGGTGTTTGTTTTTGTTATTGAAGGAAATGGAATGTGTTGTAATTCAAGAAGAGCAAGACGACATTTAAATTAGTGCTGTTCGATTGATGTGATACCGTATATACTCTTGTATAGCGCGCCCTTTTTTCCCCTCAAGTAAAGGAAAAAAATAAGGATGCGCGCTATACACGGAAAAAAAAAAGTGAGTAGATGAGGCGGGGAGGAGTGGAAGTCGTTAACTGCCGGTTGACGGGTGACGTTTCTGGCCAGACCCCACACATACGCACAAGCAACAAGGCCTCTCTTTCACACACACACGCACGCACACAACCTGGTCTCTCTCTCTCACACACACACACACACACACACACACACACACGTGCGTGCGCAAGCTCGCAGGTCTCTTGTTTATTTTTAGACCTCCCCCTCTACAGCTAGTAAAATAAAAGAGAGAGAGAGAGAATGTTGACACCAGTCCCCCCTCCCACTTCCTTCGCTTCGTCGCAGCTGCTACCGGTGAGTCATCTAGTCCTCCGTGTCACATTCCTGCCTGCCTCCCTTCCTCCCGCCCACGTACCAGTTGTGACGATACAGCGCTTCATTATCTTCCGTCTACACAGCAGAGTTTAAGTATTTTCCTGACGCATCACCACACATCAATTTAAATTATCATTTGTTTCATACGTAATTACTTAACAGGTACCACAAAATGTTAGTACAATTTATTTACGGGAAAAAAAAATTTTTCTTTGGAAATTGTTGCAAAAATCGTGGTGCGCGCTATACACGAGGGCGCGCTATACACGAGTAAATACGGTATTTGTTCATTTTTTTAACATTTACATTTGCCACTTTGCCTTACTGAATAAATATATAAAATTGAACTCCCACAACTTTCAAAAGTTAAATCTCAAACTACAAAGCATCAACACAATAAACAAAAACATTTGGTTTGGCACATTTACTGCGCTCTGGTAGCAACTTTTGAAATCAATACATTCGGACATCGGACATCGCAATTGTGGACAGGGAAGTTTTCGGTGAGACAATGTGACGTCACTCACATTCGGATAAGGACACGGACCACGCACAGGTTCGGACTATTGTAGACGGGCCTTAAGTGTCACAGGCTTGCACGGTCGTTGTCTGAAGTAACTTGGCTTCTGGGTTGTAGCCGCGTCCTTGGCGAATAAAGGTGGAATCACATTGCCCCGACGACCCTGACACGACAAAAATTTTCAACAGCCAATAAGAAACTGTTACGTTGGGATGAACCAGGTTCTTATTGGCTGTTGAAAATTTGTCATCGTGTCGGGACTGTCGTGTCGGGGTCGTCGGGGCATTGTGATTCCACTTTAATTCACTGAAGTTTCGGTCAACATTGCAGTCTCCATCATCAGGGAGTAGTTACCTACTGACTAGGTAACTGCACCTAACCTACCGAGTAAGTAACTGCTCCCTGATGATGGAGACCGCAACGTCGACCAGAAACGTAGGTGAATTATTCGCCAAGGACACGGCTACAATCCAGAAGCCAAGATACTTCAGTGTTGCAGAGTGTTGGTTCAAGGTTACAACCAATGAGTAACTCAAAACGGTTTTATATACAGTAGAGTCCCGCTAATCCGAACTAATTGGGACCGAACCCTGTTCGGATTAGCGAAAATTCGGATTAGGCGGAATTTTCTTATATAATGCCATTTATGGTCTTTATGAGGCGTGGGCTATTTAACATCTGATGTGTCAAATATTAAAGATCAGACACAGAACACACCTTTATTATTTAGCGTAATTAGCATAATATAAATACGTAAATATTTAAGTACTATGTACGTAATCATATTCTTTTCTTATGTACATATTAATCAACGTAAGACATTACTTGAAAAGAATTTGCTTTTCTTTGCTTTTCAAGGTTCATAATTGTTATAAAAATATTTCTTTTTTCGTCCTAGCCCTGTTCGGATTAGGCGGATTTTCGGATTAGCAGGGTTCGGATTAGCGGGACTCTACTGTATGCGCATGTGAGAGTTCTGCTTCGTTGTTTCCTCGCTCGTAGTGCCACCTGTGTTGAAAGAATGGCTCTTTCCCCAATTAGTAGAGCGTGAACCTGTAACCTTTATTTGGAAACATGATGGAGTCCCTCCCCATTGGAATCTCTTCGTACGAGAATATTAAATATTAAATATTTTCATGAGCGAATCCTACGCTTTGCAACAAACTTGAAGCTTCACATCAGACGCCATGCTTGGGGCATCACAACTGAAGCTTCAAATGAAACCAAATAGCAAATTTCATGGTGGAAGTCAAATCTAATGTTAGAAAAGAGCTTCGATTGATTCGCCTAGTCGAAGATGGACGCACGTTTCTCTGGAATACCACAGGGCACTCCAGTGTGCTCTGGTTGCACACTTTCAGAACTACCGCTCTGGACATTAGAGGTGAAGACTAATTGAACACTATCAATAATGAAATACGTAATCACTAGAGACCTGCAAAATTCGCGGTTTCGAAGGCCTTCAGGATAGCCTGCACATAACCCTGTACACTCGGGCAAATAACGCAAGTTCATTGGCTGCCGACTTGTAAGTCGTCTCAGCTGGTTTGTCTGTGAACCTGTCTGTTTGGTTGAGGGTTTATAACTGGTTGAGATTCGTCCAGATGAACAGTAGGCCAATAGCAAAATTATCTAAGAGGTATATGTGTTTGAATTCTAGCCTATCACGGAATGAATCCGCGAATTTTGCATGTCTCTAGTAATCACTCACTAGGATTTCATTGACCTGTGTTTCCACAGCTGTGATGCTCGCAAAAATGACAGCTGTGAGACCCCATTTTGCAAACACTTGTTGGTGGATGCGGGCAGGTCTGGACGAGAGGACTGGCTGCATCGTGGAGTTCCCCGGGAAAGGGGTCCGCCACATCAGCGGGATGACCGTCCTCGACAACCACAGCGTGAACCTGTTGTCGAGCATAGCGACGGCCCTCCTGCTGCCCCGGGTGGCCAACGCCTTCTGGCCGTGACGACGACGCAGTCGACGCGCTTTGTCACGACAGCTGTCCGCGTTCGTTCATTTTTATACTGATCACTGCGAGTAGCTACAACAGATGCCTTAGTTGTAATGAGTGTTGTCCACAGAGTTTTTGTTACAAGAGTGTATTTATTGTTATGTTCTTGAAATTCAGGCCGTCAGTATAGGGTGATATCGTGTGATTATTACTGTTGAAAATGAAGACAAGTTCAGATTCCATGGAAATTTTGAAGCCCCCCAAATATACCTAATAGGATAAAAGTTTTTGATAATGGATCTGAAAAGTTATTTCTACAATTGGTGGTACAGAAAATAAAAATAACGATCTGTTATACTGCAACTTAGGAAAATTTTGTAAAAGCTAATTGTCGGTAGGCTAGTTGAACTGTCGTTATGATTCACAGTGGCCGCTGTTGTCAAATGGTCTTCAAGTTTTCGCCTCTCACCAGTTGTGATTCGAGACCTGGGTTTTGTTTTCACATGAGGTCAAATGCAGATTTTTTTGCAAGTGGGAGGAGAGTTAGTCTCGGTGATGTTTAATTTTTTGGAAGTTAACTGTGGGAGAAAAGTGTTCAAAGCTGGGATTCTAGCTCTTTTGAGCTAGGCTGTCCATAAATACTGGTGAACCAATGTCAGTACTTTTTCAAATGTTTTGAACTAAATTTTCTCGCAACTTTTTCATATCACAAGGTGTATTATTTTCAGCAAGCTAAAAATCTTTTCAGAAATAATTTTCACATAAATGATTTTAGTGAACAGACTCCATCTGTTGCTATATTTTCTGTGCGACTATAATTGGTCACACACAAAAACAGAGTTTAAGTCTGCAAAAGCCTGCTGGAAATTAAAGTATTGAGGCTTTTGGCACAGTTACTGTTTAGTTTGGGATACAACTTGGAACATTTATTCTTATAAACCACTAGTGTAGCCATCATAAATTGTATTTTACAATTGCTACAAAAAAAAGTATATTTAGTAGGATATAAAATTTTGTGCAAGTTTTGAATTATTTGAATATGATTTAGAAATTTTATAAATATTGTGATTAATTTTTGTAGTAGTTTGGTTAATACAATACAAACCTCATTATTTGTTAAGTGATAAAAATATGGTCCTCTTCAGGTTTGTGTTAATGAGGTTTGACTGTAGTTGCTCCCGTACACCCCCTTCCCCTTCTCTGTCATTCATTCCATCAGTTCTCCGTATTTCTTCTCATCCACCCTCATTGTCTCTGATGACGTCTATGGCGATGATGTGTTAAGCCCTAATTCATTCATTTGTACTCTTATTTCTCCCAGTAAAGCCTATTCTACAATGGCACGGAAACAGATCTCCTGAAACATTTCACTATTGTAATTCTCGGAAACTTAACAAATGGCAGCCAGCGAGATTGCATTTCAAGGTTACCAAGTAATAATTTACTTAAAAAAAAATATATATATGCTTCAAGATTATAGCATGGGTAGAATTTACTTATATAAGAAAAATAAACCTCTAAAGTAATAACACTAGATATTCTTGTCTTGAATCAACTTTTAATGTATATAGAACATAAACAAACATGGCTACCATCACAGCCATATACTCGGCTTCTATTGGTCGCATGGAGCAACGTGAACTGAAGATCTCAGCATTGCCGAGCTAATCCGTACGGGTCCGTCTCCGTCTGCGGGTTGTAGAAACTGTTGCTCCGTGTGGATCCGTCTCTGTTTACGTGTCATTGCAGAACAGGCCTACTACGGCATCATCAAGAAATTGCCGGGACTACAAAATGTTAATTCAAAAGGAAATATTTCGTGTATACATACATGCACAACTTAAAATGTTTTAAAAAAAAGTTTAAAGTTGTAGATCTAGCTTGGTGCAGTTCAGTATGGATGCCATTTTTAGCTCTGGTAATGTCCAGGCAGTATTCAGTTTTCTGCCTCGTCTTCAGATTAGTGTCCACAGTTACCGTTGCAATTGCTGCGGCGACCTTCTCTTTTTTAAGGTGCTGGGTTTTCATCATCTTAGAGTATACCGTGAATGAATTTACCGTATTCCCCACAGAGAAGAGTACATTTTTCCTGTGACCTTGTGCGGCCGTGAGACTTGGAAACGCAGCAAGCGCGGGGCGCGGGAGTGGGACAGGTTGTGGACCGGCCAACAGAAGGCTCAGTTTGTGTTGTGGACAGCCAATTTTAGTTCGGCTAGGTCCAAAACTTTAAACTTTTCTGAACATTTTAAAATGCCAAACATGTAAATTCATGAAATACTTTTTTTACAATAAATAACTAGTAATTAGAATCCCAGCATTCATTCTCGATGACCCTGTAAGTGCAGTGCTGTGTGTGTGTTAGTTGAGTCCAAAAATTTTTGTACATACCATCAGTTAATATTTCAAAGAGATGGGCTAAAACAAGCAATCACAAATTTCATAAAAAAAATTATATGTTCAAGACTGAACAAACATTCATCAATATTTATTTGTTAATTGTTACAAAATTGTACCTTAATATCCGTAAGATAAAATGTGCAGGTTTATTTTGTGGTATTTCTTTATTTTATTTTTTACTAAAGCAATATGTCTTTAAGTTTTTTCCAATAACTTTTTTTTTGTGTTTTCTTGAAATGGTTTATATTGTACATTAATAATTTTTTGTAAGTGGGAATTGTGCTTTATGTTCTCCCAGAGAAGAGGTCCACAAATGTTCACAATACGTAGTGAAATATTTTGCTGTCATGTCATGCATTTTAATTTAAAATTCCAGCATTATAGTAAAACCTTTTAAGTAATCTATGTATATAACAAGCATAATAAATTTTGCACAATAGCTATACGATGACAATTTTAGTCAGTTTTCAAGTTAATAAGTCCAAATTACCAAGTTCCCTGGGAAACTAGTTAATGTTTTACTGTCATGTTTTTATTTTGAAGTGTTTATTGACTGTAATAATTCCTTATCTTGGTGGAACATCATTGTTAACATTCCTGAATAGACACTTACATTTCTACTAATTATGAGTGCAGACTTAATGATGAGGTAATACTATTTTATTCAAGTTATTAAGCTTGAGGTGACAGATTTTCACTCGAGATTTAGGATATATTTGTAATTAATAAATGAACTTGGCTAGGATTATGGTTAAACCTTGTTTATTTGAACCAACTGGGAGCAGAGGGGATCCGGAAAATCGATAATTCGGGTAATGTGGCTAATAAGCAAACCAAAATCCTTAAATGAGCAGACATCGTTTATTACATTAAAAAAAAAACTAATTTTAGTAACAAAAATACCTAGTAAACATGACCTATAAACCTATATTATTTACAAGACATTAAAAAAAGTTACTCTTTGAATAATTTCCTAACAAATAATTTTTCCACTTTCTTCTGTTTCAAACATTCACGGTCACGAAAACGCTTAATCTTCAACAGTTCAGCTAGAGCGGTGTCGGGCTGATACTCCAAGCACGCTATGATAATTTTCAGCTGATGCACTTTCTTAAAATCAACAAAAAGCATTTTATTACCATGATTCTATCATCATTGAAGGAACTGTACATTGAATCGCACTTGAAAGTGAATGCATGGTGTGCTTATATTTACGTACATACTTGCTAACGTAGTTAAAAAATTATTTTAACATTAAATAAATTTTCTACAAATCTGATCCAGACTATCCGGATCAACGAGGGCCGAATAAATGAGGTTTTCCTGTTTTTTATTTTCTCTTTTTCGTTTTAAAATAAAAGATTTAATGATTTAATTGTTTAAAATTTTGTAACAGTTTAATTTCCAGTGTTAGGTGGAAAGCAATTAATATGCTAGCATTAATTATGTAAAATTCAGGAATGTTAATAATGCCAATGTAGACATGTGAACAGAAGCTTGACGTGCTAAGCCCTGTTCGTCTCTTTATGAATGCTGAGTTGTCTTCAGCTTTGTAATTAGTTAAGTCAGTAGAACAGAAAGTGGTGTTTACACATCATGTTGTTTTGGGACCAACAAATTGTTTTGTTTTGTTGGAATTTTGAGACGTGCCTTTAAAGTAGACTGATGTAGGTAGCTACGACTGATATTATATTAATTGTAGTTAGTATTAGTTGTAAGTCTGCATGTCATCCAGATAGTAAAGTGATAAGTCTTAAAAAATGTTGTAGTTGTGTTAATATTGTGGATTTTGTTACAAATGTGTGAAGTGTAAGTTTAAGTGGTTCGTGGTATTGAACTGTTTTGTTAATTCTAGAAGTTTTAGGTTTTTGATTTTAAATGGGGGTGTGTTATTTCCATTTATGTACAAGTGTGTAATTCATCTTAGAAAGTTTCTGCTTAAGAGACATTAATAATTTCACATTACTGAACCCATTTGAGAAGTTTTAAGGGTTTATAAGCTTAGATGGAAGTTTGCAGAACACTTGCTTAATAACCTTGTGTAATTTTTGGCAAAATTACCCATAACTGTACCACTTTTAGAAAGAAATCATTCATTTTCAATTTCAGAAACATAATAGGATGTTACTGTTGTATTCAGAGGCCAAAAAAGAGAGTGCATTTATGCTGTAGGGTTGGTATTACTGTGTGTTTTTTTTTAAGACTATTAATGTGAAATAATTATTCTTGGCAATAAATAAATGGTGTTACACTACTGTCCATGATGACCTGAAAACAAGCTTTTTTTTAGTGCATGGCTACATTTTCCTATAGCTTTGTATTACCGATGAGATAACTTGCATTTTCTCATAGGGCAAGGCACAATATAAATCAGTATGAGGTATCTGAAGTGATGGGCAGCAGTTGGCAACAATTCGAGTGAAATACAAGCGTTTATTTTTGGCACTACTTAAAAAGTATCCCTAACCAGCCAAGTGAGGCGGCTTTTATCTTATGTTAAAGGTTCATGAAATAAAATTTTGCTCTGAATTGCAGCTAGCAAGTAGATGGTGGAGCTATGTTGATACTTGCCAGGTGTATCCTTCAAATAGCCAATGATGAGAGGCCTTCTCCTGTTATCTGTAGTGCCAGACAATTGAAGAAGGGCTGTCCTGTCGTTTGGCCCCTCCCCATTGGAATCTCTTCGTACGAGATTGGTTGAACGTCCAAGTCCCCGACCGTTGTATTGGTCGTAATGGTCGAGACGACAGAGCTCTTTTTTCACTGGCCTCCACGTTCACCTGACATAACACCATGTGGTTTTTTTCCTTTGTGGCTTAATAAAAGCTTGTGTCTATGTTTCGCCGCTACCCAGTGATATGCCAGAGTTGAGACTTTAGGTTGGATGTGTGCCGTATAACCAAAGGTGCACATATTGAACATTTGTGAGAAAAAACTAGGTTAGTTTATCTTCAATTTGATATATGATTTGTTGTAAATAGTAGTCTAAATTAAACTGTTATAATACAGTAGAACCCCGATTTTGCGAACACAGATTTAACGAAAACAGCGATTTAACGTAAAGGTTTTCAGGAACCATCAAAAAAACACCAATTTATTAAAATAATAATATAGATTTCCAAAAAATGAAAGTAAATAGTAATGGAATATTATTAAAAATTACACTTTGTGGTGTCAGTAATAGAATGGAGGTACTATATATTAATATGTGCCTTTTGCATCATCTGTCCAAATACGAAAAAATTAAAAAAATTGTTCAAATTGCTTAAAAACTGCGGGCGCTGTAACTGAATTGCGTAGGTGCGTGCCATTGCGCGCGCCTGGATAGATAGACTGTCCGCGACACATGACGTCATGAAGGGTTTCTTTGTCCGCATCCCCCTCCCCCTCTTCTATGCCTGGCTTGACTGACCACGTTATCTTCCAAACACGCCCGCATAGTAACAGTGCTAGCCAATAATCACACGTTTCCAAATATTCCCTTTCCCATCCTCCAGGTTTTTTCAACTTGTGACCACGTCACACCAATACGCCATTATCATTATTCTCTAGAGGTGTAAAAGTAACGAAAAAAAGCGTCCCCGTATGTATTTGTTACTATAACAATTAGTACTCGTTACTATCGTATCACGTTACATTACTCGTTACTTCTGATACCGCATAACATGCTATGTTATGTTGCAGCAACGAATCGAGTCGTATTGCGTACGCGTACAGTATGACGTCGCGTAAATAATAATAAATAGAATATAAACAATTAACAATATTCGATAATTATCATTTTTTGTTAACCAAGAAACAATTAAATCTCATTAGAGCGGCTTTTTTATACTATCTCTTTTAAGATAAGAACAAAAAAACGTGAAAATACGCGATAATAAAAACATATTTCTAATTTGTAAACAATACTTTCTTACATTGTTTCTGTTCCAATCTCAAACTTTGTCTACACACACAATACCTTTAATAAACAGTAAAAAACTTTGACGACGAATTTCCAAATTATACTTTAATTAATAAACAAACATCGTTCTTTGTAACGCAAATTCATCGAATATGCGCGCGCATGCGTAAAACATACGAAAAATGCGAGTAACGAGATGCAGTCGTGTGTAACGTTTCGTTACTCGTTACTAGATGCCGCACCTGTTACTCAGTACCGAATACATACGGTTTGCTACAGCTTTATTATTCTCAGTAAGAGCTTTGTGCACGGTGTTTAGTTTTTGGAATACGTTTTTTATAAGTGCTGCGCTGCTCAGCGAACAAAGAGAGTCAGCCGGCGGCTACGCCGCGCCGTAATAGCAGCTGACCGAGTACAATGACCTTTCTCCGCGTACGGCGCGCTATTGACGGAAATTTTCCATCAATTTGCGGCCAATTTTTTTATTTTTTTATTTTTTACTGTGACGCAATGTGTATGTAGCTCGTATTTGTTATAAACGCTGCAGGTTGCGACTGTATTTTAATACACTTTAACGTATTTCTTACACTTTACATATTTTTAAACTTTTATTTTATGCCTCATTTTTCACGGTTTCTGAAAATCTGTATGTACGACCGAGGTGTACGTACGAACCGGGGGCCGTACGAGCGAGATTAAAAGACGTTGAAGATGTAAAGTTGACGAAGTCTGAGATAGCACGGCAGCACAAGATATCAGCGTCGACCCTGTCTACGATATGGAAACGTAGGGACGCAATTATGAGTGCGGGGGTCATTGAAAATCGGTAAATCGGATTTAACGAAACATCAATTTAGAGTAAAAATTTTCGGTAACCATAGCACTTTGTTAAATCGGGGTTCTACTGTATACAATTGCAACTGGTACATTTTTTTTTATGGGACCGTTTATTTCTAAGCCTTCTCCGACTCTCAGGTTTCTTTTTTTTATGTTTGCTAGTGTTTCAAATTTGTCAAAAGCTAAGTTTTTGATAACTGGTAATGCCGTGCGATGGTCTTCTCTGTAGTTCTGGGCGAAGTTCTAAATTTACACAGTTTGGTTCAGTTCGAATTATTGTGTTAAGTTCAAAAATTGAATGTTTTTTGGCATATTTGTGTTGGCCTTGGACTTTAATTATCAGGCCTGTGTGGTTCCTTTAACTTACCAGACCCTGAACCAACATTTTAAATATCAGTTTTGGTAATAATTTTTGTTTTTATTATCTTATTAAGTTATTATGTGATCTTTTATGGCCATTTATTTACTAAATGAAAATTTGAAACAGGCAAATTTTACATATTTGGTGATTATTATGCTAACTTTTTTTTGGCATGCCATAGCTCGTATAATATTCAATTAAATGGGGTTTCAAACATCTCATTTCACTGTCCGCTATTATGACTTATTCCCACAATGATATGTACATCTTGCAACAAATATTTATCTTTGGTAATTAAAAGAATTTGTAGGCAATATTATAATATAGTAAGCATATTTATAAAGTAATATTTTTATATATTTAAAACAGGCATTTGAATGTTGTCCTCAAAATTACACCAATAGGAAGTCTGCGAAGCATCTGGGAGTTGAGCTGAAGTTGCAGTAATTTTACATAATGTTATAGAATTTTTCATAAGGTTTTTTAATGTTCCAGAATGTTATAGAATCTTCTGGAAGGTTTTATCATGTTCTAGAATTTTCCAGGAGGTTTGATAACGTTCCTGAAAATTAAAAAAAAAGTTCAGAAAATTCTTGAATGGACATGTACCAGCTAGAAGGCATCAGTAAACTACAACTATTCCAAGAACCTTCCAGGTTTTTAGTGTCATGTAGAACAAACTGGTAGGAGGAGATCCATCCTAAATTACTAGTTTTGGCTGTCCAGATATGTCAGTCTATTGTAGAGTGCTCTTCAAGATGGTTTCAACAGAACTTGACCAAACATCCGGCTCCGTTTTCAACGAACGTGGTCACAAGCCAGCAGTCGAGAAGTTGTCTGAAAAAGCCAAATGGAGACTAACAATTCTTTGAATACGCTAGGATTGATGTACAAAGGAATCAGTTATTTAAAAAAAAAATATCTAGCCAACATCTATTTCAAACAACGGAGTAAGGACCTAATGGAATGGACTTACTTTGGAAATAATGAGTGGGAAAGGTTTCAGAAAACATGTTTTTTTATAATAAAAAATACATTATTCACATACATAACTTATACAGCATTTAAGTACAGCCTTTTTAGATCGTAGGTATACTTAATAGTTGGCAATTTTTTCTTTTGAATGATCCATCATCGTTACTGAATCCACTGGGTTCCCTTCCCCCTGCCTTTGTAATTATTGTGCCCTACCAAACATCCCCCCCCCCTCCCAAACCCGAGCAATGGTGGAAATCGGTGCCGCATTGGCCGTTTCATATCGATGGTTCTCATTTGTCAGTGCGTCTGTAAGTGCCAGCAACGTAATTACGCAGTGGGTTACTTCATCGTCACACATTATCTTCATTAGTCACTGGGCCGTTTGTAGACCTCACAAACTGGAAAGAAAGAGAGAAAAAAAAGCAACTGTCAGAAAATATTGTGGCTGAGACAACAAGCAAGGAGAAACATGGAACAAGCTATTCCGACAGAAAATCTTACAATGTGTATAAACTCGCAACTACTTCCCAGCTGAAACCTTTCAAATTAAGAAGATATTTATTTCTCTTGGAAACGCCTAGTATAACTAGAGACACTGTTTTTCAATGGTGCAGTGCACATAAGTTATAAGTTAATACTCAACACAACAGATTTATTTTAGTTGTATTTACTTCATGCATATTTCTTATCCCATGAAGGCTTATAGTAGAAACAATAAGTCTACGGAATAAGTTCCTGAGGGGAAAAATAATAGTTCAGAAAATTCTTGAACGGACATGTACCAGCTAGATGGCATCAGTAAACTATACCTATTCCAAGAAACTTCCAGGTTCCATCCTAAACTACTAGTTTTACTGACCAGACATGGCCCCAATTATGTCAAGTCTATTGGAGATCATTGCAGTAATTACAACAAACGAAGGAAAGGGGAAAGGGGGGGAAGAAGAAGTGAATCATAATTTAGAAAATGAATTACATATCTTAGCAAAATAATATTCACATATTCAAAAGATAACCAAGGTATTCATTGAATGAACAAGAATTCAAACAAAACTTTCAATTCGTGCCACTGAAACTATATTCTTTAACTTTGAATAATTTAATCTACACCATCATTTGTAATTTATAACCCTTGATTGATAATGCATCAGAATCGTCGATTCAAAAATGAAGTAACAAGAGGTGTAACATCAGTTGGAAGATGTAATAAACTTTTACATTTCACTTGCCCAAACATTTTGTTAATCATGTACAAAAATAATTGCATTGATTGAATTTGGAATGTTTGGAAATAAAATGTCACTGGTTTCAGCAGGTTTATGTCCAATCTGTATTATTTTATGACTAGACATGCATTTCATTGTAATTTGAGTTTCATTGAAATACACCATAAAATTTTGTCCTACCATTATTATGAGGCAAGATTTTATGTAGAATATCATAACTAAAACACAAGTTAAAATTGCTATCAAATAAAAAAAATATATACGGTATTGTAAAATTCACACTGATACATAACTTTGACCTATATAGAAAAAATTTAATTTGTGCTATTATTACCTGTGTATATATTTTGAAGGAAGATTAAACTTAACATAAAATTCTGGACAAAAACCTTAAAACTTGGAAACACATCTAGAAATCTTTAATGAATGATATATAAGAACAAAAATAACACTAATACACAGTGTAACACCGAAATGCTAGTGAAGTCTTGAAATAAAGCCGTATAACATTAAAAATTAAACAAATGTTTTTATTTTGGTATGAAGTTCTATACAAAATGTATGGTCAAATGGATTTGAAATTTAATGAAACAACCTGATTGACAGTTCACCCTGTCATTAACTCATTATTTAATTTGCCAACTCTGGTATGTATCAAAACATACTAAATTTGTGTCATGTTTTGTTCTGAGTAAATGTACATAAGGAACTAAATTATTATATTATAAAATAATGTTTGTATCACAATGAAAAGAGTATTAAAAAATAGTTTATGCCCCCCCCCCCCCCCCCCCCCCCACACACACACACACACACACGCACGCACACAAACACAGCATTAACAAAAATATATTATATAAAAAGCAGGCACACTGTATTCAGGATAAGGTAGCACTTGTGTTCATAGATAAATGTTTGTTACTGTGTCTTCACATTAGTGTTCGTAATCAGTTATTCAGAAGCTTTCTAGAACATTTGATGTTGTTTGTGTGAAAGAGAGGGCGGGAGGCAGGTGTACATCTTAGCGGTGCCCATTTTGACGTGAAAACGTCTTAAAATTGCTTCCATTGTGGGAGGCAATTTAAAAAAAAGAATGATAACAAAATCGGGGGATACAGTTTGGTGTTGCAGCTACATATCTATCATCTCCATGACAATATTTAATTACACCACTGGATAGCTAAAGGATCAGAGAATTCGTTACGTTAAGAGAGGACTGTGACGCATTGCGCGCGGAGGAGGGGGAAGCGCCGCCATTTTGAGGCCATTTTGCTGCGTTTCCGAGATTTCCATTTAGCGTAACTTTTGACTCGGAGAAGCTACGACGTTCGTTTGAGTTTCAATTGTCAGCTCTCGTCAAAAAACTATTGATTGCATGTACAAAACATTAGTGTAAAATAGTTACAGTAAATATATATGGTATTAAAATAAAAAAAAAAGTGTATTTCATATTTTGTATAGGAAATATTACCTGTTACGTACACGTATTCACGTACAACACACGGCCGTGTCCATGGCACAGCCACACTCCTTTTTTTTCATATGACGAGGCTTCCTGGAAATTTCTGTATGTATTCTTATGATGGTAAAGTTGAACTCGCACGTTTCCCACAGTGTTCATCGTTTGATTAAGGAAGAAAGAGAGAGAGAGAGACAGTAAAGCAGGCACTGACTTCTGTAAGTTTTTCTGTAGTGAAATGAGTTATGATTGGCGGAGTTATGAAAGCTGCGTCGTGATTGGGCAGTGAGGGACACTTGGCTCCCTCCTCCCTGTCGGATTCGAGCCAATTAAAATAATGCACCAAGGGGCAAACTTTACGGCTGAGGTCTGGGCTTATCCGGTAATCAACCTCACTTCGGACGTTTATCCAGAATTTCAGCGACCACAGATGTCAGCATTCAGCCCATGATGGGGCTTAAGTAAATTTTTGCCGCCATCCCAAGGACATCTTTGTCCTTTGGCTTTTACCGTCGACGCCAAGAGACTACTTCAGGACTTATTTTCAAGATGTAAAGTGTGTGTGAGCATTCAGAAAACTTTGGCATCATCAAAATTATCGAGCATTCACGTTTTTCGAGCAGGTAAATCTCGTTCGTGTTGTTTCGAGAACTGTGTGGACCTGTCGTGAACATTGTGTAATGGCCGACTGTTTTTTTTTTTGTGCAAGATCTAGAAAAATAAATCTACTTAAAATTTTTTTATTAAATCTTCAAATGAAAACTGCCCAACTAAACTTGTATGCAACCTCTAAATTCAAAACATCACAAATATTTTCGGCGAACATTCTCATGTATTATTTGTGAAGCGTTTTTGTGAATGTTGCAAGTCATGTTGTCTTTTAAGCCGGGCAAATTTGAGTTGTAATAACATCTTACTGTGCTTGTTCCCAGAAATGAAGGATAGAGGTTCTACTTCTACACTAAGTAAGATGAAAAATATGTTTTAACTGAATAACATTCTAAAAGCTTTAAAATTCAGTATTTGGTTCCTCCTAACATAGTAACATTTTTTTTTCTACCAAACAAAATCTCCCAAATATCAACATCTTGCATTCTTTAGGAAAATGTAAAGTTGTGCCATTTATTTTTTATTTTATCATAGTATATGTATATATTTTGCTGAGCAGTGCATTTCTTTATACTGCTGGTCCTAGTGAAAAGTTGTAGTGCTGTATCAATTACATATTTCTATTGGTACTTTGTAAAGAAAGATGTTAATATATGGTTCACAATATTGTCTTTCTTTCAGAATTGTCTGACCGTTTTGATGTGTTGATACTCACAGTCCTTGTTACGATGAACCAAAAAAAACGTAAGGCGTCACCATATTGAGTTCAGTTTAAGTAGAAGTATGAGCAAAAATGGAAAAACCAACTAGAAGGGATAAAGCCAGGCAAAGTGCAGTGTGTAATTCAACAATTAATGTCAGTTATTAAGGATCTTCGACATCTTGGAGACATGGAATGCCACAAAAGAAATCAAAAGTCACAGAGTTAGTGCACTATTACATAGTTACTAGCTTACTGAAACTTTACTTTTAATACTTTTTTTCAACTGCATAGAGAAAATGCACAGATTTCCACAATACACACTTGTAATACCTGCTTTTTTGGAACTGTATATCCATTCATTTTTCTTTAGCGTCATGTTTTTTAATCGTTGTCTGTGTATTTTAACAGCTATGTGTTCATTGTTATGATGAAAATTGCAGTAATTTGTATGTTGGAGATAATACTGAGGATTTTTCCGGATGTCAGTTCAAGTTTCTAGGATTTTTTTTTACTGGATTCATACTTTTAAGTTCTGGATTTTCAAAGATTGTTTGATGTGATAACGTCTTATAAATCGATGAATGCCGGTTGCACGCACGAAAAAGCATGACTCATTGTCACGTTCCGCCTGAGCCGAGCGTGCAAGCGAGAGCGCGGAACAAGCGATAGTGAGGCACGATTGGCCTAAGCGTTCGGCTTGTGACGCATCTATCTCTCTTCCACTCACGTTATCACGTAAAATTGTCGTCCGTAAACCGACTTTACAGACAACCCCCCCCCCCCCCTTTTTTTTTTTCAGTTTTGAGTCCAGGGTTTAAGTTGGAATACAGTGGCAGCCCTGCTGTATATGTATTGTCCGTAATTTACAAAACTCCAAAATAAATGTGTGTGTGATATTTAGTATTATTTCCTCATTTCAAACGAAGGATCAATTTCAATTTTCTTTGTCCACGATAAGTAGGTACATCCTACGACCACGTAACATTAGCTACTTTTTTCTACTCCAGGCATTGCTACAGTGCCACAATATCGTGAATATACAGTGCAAAGTACGTATTCCCAAACTGTGTTCCAATCCACCTGCTAAAAGACCCTTAAATAGTTTGGTGCATTTGAAAAAAAAAAAATTCAAAGCTGTGACGGAATGTTGCCTTTCCTGTTCGCCACGCGCCCCTTGAACGTGGCGTTCCAGGCGTCAAAACGCACGAGCGTCGACGAACAAGGGTGTTCCGGTTCGCAGAAACCCACGCTTCTCGAAAGGGGTTGCACGGGTGGCGGGAAGAAGTCGAAAAGGGCTTCGCCGCAAGTGGATTGGAGCACAGCTGACGACGCTACCGTCCATGCAGCCACACGACACCAGTATAGAAGAACGCTAAGTCTAACCTGACGTACCGAAACCGTGGTTGCGGTACAAGAGTTCGCCCGCGGCCGGAACATGAGGTGCTGCCATTTCCGCTTGACCTGCGCCACCACCTGAAACGGGAGAAACCACCGCCGGGTGACATCGCTCTCTCTCGAAAATCCCTCCGTCTCGGATATTTCTAGAGTTGGGATGATACCGTGATATATTGAAACTCAGAACTGGGCGATGTTTCCAGCTAAATACTCTTGATAAGTTAAAAAAAAAGTTTTATAACAGTATATTGAAACATTTGAAATTATAAAAAATTAAAAATTTATGCGTGTTTATTTCTTATTTGATTGCGAAATTCCAAAATTTCTATGGAAACCCGAAGTTTTGTGTGAAAACATACCTTTTTAACACCGGAAACAAATTAAAATTACATAGCATTATGAACACAACAATTGCAATACACCGCTATTTTTGTTTTTGCAGAACACGTCTGAACAAATGTACCTATTTTCTTGTATGTTTTGTAATTTTCTAGTTTACGCCACAAAACAATGTTAACAGTGTGTGAAGACTGTCAAAATGTGTTTTACACACATTTAGCCCCGAACCTTTCATTTATTATAATTGTTAGTTACAACATATAGAAATATACAAATTGAGTAGAATCTGCCATGTTAATGCCAAATGATAGCAGTTGGTGTACAGATTTGTTTAGTACCTGTGTGTCGGCATGATTTAGCAGTACATTATTTTAGTATTCTGGTTGGATGTTATAATTTATAGAGATGATTACATTTATATTTTGGTTAGTTTCTGGAATCTAAAAATGTTTTCGTAAAATTAAAAAAAAAAATTATAATTCGGCAGGATTACTGTGAAAAAAAAAATTACAAAATGTCAACATCACAAAATCTATATTAATGTGCAACATCTCAGTTCTCGGTATACTGCATTTGGTGGGAGTAACTTCATGAATGTTTCGGAAATCAAGGAATAGAAATGAGAAATGACAAATGAGTAACCACAGTACTGCCTTCTGTGAAGGATGGTGCGAACCAAATTTCATAAATACAAAGGGAAATTTCAAAGTATTAATTGTTAAATGAATTTTTAACAAAATGGGCAGTATTTAAATAAAACTCCTTGTCGAAAATCATGTCCAAAGCCGGGGTTTTAATATATTTCCAAGTCATGTTCGCTTTTATGGAATTTCGGTCTGCTAATCAAATGATTCAATAGTCGACGTAGCTGTTCTGGCAACGAACTCTAGCGACAGGTGCAGATTGTTGTTCATAAAATGTAGTCGAAAACACTAAATATGTTAAATATTTATATTTATTATTTTAATGATTCTACGTTAAATTTAGTTTCCAATTTTCGTATTGCAAGTGTGGTTGCTACATGAGAAAACATGAATTTGCTCGTTACCGAGGTTAGATGTTACACATCTCTGGCGAATATTTATTTATTTTATTTTATTTTATTTTATTTGTAACATGCCACACCAACAGCACAAGGCTCCAACGGTGGGCACAACATGAAGACAAGTACAAAATAACAAAAATAAGAACAACAAATAGTAGGATATTGAAAGACTAGCTTACTTTTTTTTTTACCCCCTGACATTTGCCAATCCTCCTCTAAGAAAGCGTTGTAATCTTTCCTTCAAATAGTTTTATCATTTTAACGAGTGGTTAGGTTAGGTATATATCTATGTATATTAAAAATACTGTGATATGATAAAAATGGTTGGTTGGGTAGTTATTAAAATTTACAATACTATAAAATTATTTTGAACGGTTGGTTAGGAATCACCAATCTAAAATGTGGCTAACTTAACCCAACCAACCGTCATTATTTTATAGTATTTGTAATGTAACACCCGTTGACAACACTGTCAAAATGCCCTTCAAGAGGATAATTGGAAAACATGTCAGGAATTGAAAAAAAGCACTTCATAATTAATTGTTTTTTAAAGAAAAGAGACAAGCCTTCAGATTTACGAATTTTTTTTTAAAGTTTTAATGCCTTGGCTATATAATTCAAATGTTAAATGGAATAAATGGCAAAAATTAAGGAATTTGTACAGAATTTTGGAACAAAATTTTCTGCACCAACATTTTGCACTGCTTTTTATCTTACCTTTACAACACTTTTGGTCTATTTTATTTACCATTTTCTGGAGTCCATATTATAAATACATACACACACACATTCATATATCTGGGCATGTACATATTCCTGTTAAACCTATTTCTGGACCTTTACAGGGGCTGTACAGTTAATTAACAAATAAATACATGAAAAAATGAACCTTGTTACTTCTGGGCTGAGGCCAAGCCTATAGGAGACGTGTGACTCTGTATTTCAACTGACGAGGTCTCAACCCGGAAGCTCCGAAGTACGTATTCAGTATCGCCGTTCACGAAAGCTTACCATCATCTAAAATGGGCCACAGCTAAACATGTTGTTAGTTTAAAAAAAAGTCTTAATGTTATTTTGGTTCTGATAGGGTCAGTTTTAAAAGTTTAAGGCTGGTCTCAAATGTCATGTCAATAATTTTTTAAATTTCTTTTTCATTGCAGTTAAACCTAGTCTATCCAGCCCTCGTTGATCTGGATAATTCGGATCAGATTTGTAGACATTTTATTTAGTGTTCACATAAAAATTTCCAACTACTTCAGCAAGAATCTTACTATAATTACACCAAATATTCAATATTTGAGTGTGATTCAATGTACAGTTCCTTCACTGATAGTAGAATTATGATAATAAAATTGTTTTTGTTGATTTTAAGAAAGCGCACCAGCTGAAAAGTTAACGATAGAGTGTTTGCGTGACCGTGCTTCATTCATACACCAAGCATGTTTGAAATAGAAGAAAGTGGATCAATTCTTTGTTAAGAAGTTATGTATATATTTTTTTAATGTCTTGTAAACAATATAGGGCATGTGTTCTAGGTATTTTTGAAACAAAACCTAATTTTCATCATAATAAACTGCAAGTCTACTTTTTTTTAAACATTTTGTTTTGCTTATTACCCATGATATCCGGACTGCCTTTGGACCCAGTTAAGTCTGATAGACAAGGTTTAACCATACCATTTAAGGGCTATTTTCAACTTGATACGTCTCTTGAATTTGTTCCGTTACCAATTTTTCCAAGAGATGTTCATGAAAAGTAACGAAATGGGTGTTAATGCAAGTATTCGTAGTTGTTACCGCTGGCTCTACGTCTTACACCCGCGATATTACACCAAGTGAACATCTGTTGAAAATATCAGTGACAGAACAAGAAAAGCAAGGGAGGAATCATGTAAGAATTTCATTGTACTTATTCTGATGTGACGCGACTCTGAGCATAATTCGACCCCAAACATTTTTATTACGAGATGACAAAAAAGACTTTATGGATTAGAAATTAAATTTCAAATACATAGCACTTTAAAAATTATTTAAATTATTAAACATATTCCATATTTACTAGACCCTTACTGGTGCCACTTTTTTTGTCAGTGGAGTGATTTACGTGGTCTCTTTTGAAACACCGAGCTGCAGTTAGAAAAAAAAATATTTTCTGGCTGTAGTTCAAAAGGAGCAGAGAATGTGGCGGTATCCGGTGGTCGTCTGGGAGGCCACAGCGAAGAGAAGCGGAGAGAACCTCTCATCTGTCATCTGTCATCTGTCTCGCCTGTGCACAGGTTCAGCAAGCCCTGGACTGAAGTGGCAAAAGTGACGCAGTTTACAGGCAGGAGCAGGTAGTGTTTTTTTTTTTACTAAGCTGTTCCCAATGAGCAAGATAGAAGTCTGCAGTTTTTTATAATGCGGCTCCCACGTTTAGGTTTAGTTTCGTCAACAGTTCTGGTAAAAACAACAGAATTATGTTTGGGTGAATAAGATAATTCTTTATTATTATTATTATTTAAGATAAAATTAAAAAATAAGGATGTTGTGTAAGACGGAGCCTACAATGGAATAAATATATATCAATGTCCAAGCTGCCCGATACCAAACCACTTCAACAAGGTACATACTTAAAAAAGGGATGCCAAAAAGCATTTTATGCGACTAGATTTACCTCTCCGTTGCAGAAGCAGAACATTATCGCAACGCACAGGCCCTGAAACAAAAGAAAAAAAAAATGTATGTAGTTGAGAGCATGGGTGGAAATATGTAGGATTCCCAATGGGGCAGGGGTGTAACCAGGAGGGGGTTTTAGGGGTTCAAACCCCCCCTTAGCACCAAATCTTTAATTAATTTCTTATTCATCACTCAAACAAATTTCATATTAAAATTAATAAAATTTTTACCATTACAATATTTAAATTTAAGTAGCGAAAACTGCTAAAATAGCACTATTTTACACCTCAAAATCCAAATTTTCCCGGGGGAGGACCCCTTTAATGCAGGGGGGCCATGCTTCTTAACACCCCCTATACACAAATCCTGGCTACGCCACTGCAATGGGGTCCTGCGGGAAAACCTTTGTCACTCCTATTTCATAGTTACAATTTTGCATGAGGGGTTTTTTGATTCCCGGGCACAAAATTATATGGTGAATTAAAATAAACAAAAAAAACATAAAAAACCATGTCAGTACACCATATCACACAGAAATTCAAGTTAATTCACAACATAGTACCTACATGCAAAAATTAAACTAGCATTTAGCCAAAACTTAACTCAATACACATTTTTTAAAAAAGTAATCTTATAATGTTTGAAACATAACGAATGTCATTATTTCCATACAAATTATGTACCAAAGTGCAAAGATAAAAAAAAAATTAAATTTGTTTGATTGGGCATGTGATACTGAATAATTTTTAAACTAAAAATCATTGCTGACTTATTTTTATTAGTCTAAAAGTACCATTTATTTTTATACTAACTTAGCACAAATTATTTTATCGTAAAAATGCAACCTGTAAAAATTATGCTATTTTGGTGGAATAAGAATTACAAAACAGAATTCATATTCCATATGGAAAATTTTCCAGACTATTACATATGATTGTAAATTGTACTTGGTAACTTATTTTGGAAAGTTCGGAAACTGCAATTTTTACCCAGCATATTTGCAGCATGACTATCTGATAATTTGTACAAGTAAAGTCCTTTCAAAAAGTTCATCTCTTAGTATTAGTTACCTTAAGTAATATTTTTTAATGAGTGGTCCAACAATAATGCAATTATATTCCTAGTACAAAAAATTAATTACTTGTAAAAAATGTACCAAAATATGAATCACTACATAGTATAAAACAAAGTCGCTTCCCGCTGTCTGTCTGTCTGTCTGTCCTTATGTATGCTTAGATCTTTAAAACTACGCAACAGATTTTGATGCGTTTTTTTAATATATAGAGTGATTCAAGAGGAAGGTTTATATGCATAATATAGTAGAGAAAGACTGATAATTTTAGAGGTTTCTAATGTGATGTCGTAAAAATAAACACATTTTTTTGCACTTACATTGCAAACGCTGGCTGAACCCTACAAGATAGATCATGTTGTTGATAATTGTTGATTATCTTTTGTTTTTAGTGGAATGAATAGTAAGTAAAATATTTTTTATTTAATTATCGAAAATCGTAGTTTATGGTAAGGTATTTAAGTTCAAAAAAGAACTGAATAGAATAGGTATCTTTTGTTGATATTTGTTGATTATTTTTTGTTTTTAGTCTATATTTATATTTATAATTAGTATATTTAGTATCAGCATTTCACCCGTGCGAAGCCGGGGCGGGTCACTAGTTTTTAATATTCATGTGTCTTGGCTGCCGTGTTTGTGTGACAGAATTATAAATTACAGGAGAAATAAACATGTTTTCTTAAACAACTTGAAAAATTTATATTTTAACAGCGTGAGATAAAGTGTGTTGGTTCATAGGATGAATAGCGAATTCCAAAAATCTACTTGATTTTCCTGACTTTTCCAGAGTAAATGGAATTCCCTGACTTTTCCCGGTTTCCTTGACCTTAGAAACCCTGATGAAGGAACGAGTGCGTACTGCTTCTGTCGACAACTGAGTCATCAGACGCAATGAGACGAGAATGGAGCAGTAACAGAAAGAATTCGTGGGGTGGACGGAAAATGGAGTGCCGCGAGAAAAAAAAAAAAGCACATGATTACGGCAATGTCAGCCAAGTTTCCCACTTGCTGGAAAATCCAAGTTTGAACCAACCGGAAAGCTAAACAGATCGCCTGGTTGGGAGGGGGGAGTGGGTTGTCTGACCACCCAATCACAGCAGCTCTTACAAGTCCCTGCCGACCCGGGAACACACACTGTGCGCAGAGCTTCAGGAAAAATCATGCGATATGAAAACTGCTCGAGATATCCGATTGGTGTCTGTTTACGAAAGGCATTTAAGAATTCGCTGAGGACTGATAAGTAGTTCTGTTTCCAGATTAAGCTTTAAAAAATTGTACACTTAGAAGAGTTAAAATGGCTAACAGGCATGTTTTCAGAGTAACTTTTTGGCACAAAATAACCTGTATAGATTCTTGACCATACATTAAAAATAATTAATGCTTTTTTTTTCGTCTTGCAATAGCAAATGCATGCCATTGATTTCACATTTATAGTTAGCGAAACAAATGTGAGTTCAAGACCATGCAATATCCATATGAAATGTTACTTTAAAAAACTAATGGAGTAAATTCTACAAAGATTGTACTTTTATGACAGGCATGTTATGAAACATTTATCTTGACAGCTGAATATTCTTGTCATTTCTGAGAAAAATACAGGTCATTAGTCGGATGGAACAGTTCTTTGAAAAACCAAGTATCTATTAAATTTAAAGGAATAATTTGTGTTCATGAAAGCTTAAAGTTAAATTTCTAAAAAAAGTTTGTCTCCAGGTCCTTTTAGACAAACTTCACCAAACTTTCACAATTAGATGAATATAGTAATATTATTCTTATTTGAAATTGCAGTTGTGCAAAATTTTACCAGGAAGTACCAAAATTTCTCTTTAAGGGGTGGAAAAGGGAAACTTGAAGGTCAAGTGTGTAAAATTTCATTAAGTATTGAATAAAACTTTACATTTGTATAACAAACATGCGAACAAACATAAACTTTTCTTTCTATTTATGTACATACACATATTTGCATACCTACACCCAATCAATCATTTTGATTATGTTTATAAGATTTATTTTCAGTGTAAGTAAAAAATTTATGTTATATGCCTACCTAGAGTAAAATAACCAAACCAACGGTCTCGCATGTGCATTTAAAGTTATTATTATATCACTTACTTAAACAACAACAAGTAATTTTCTTTAACTATGGTGTTAAAATGTAAGAATAAGGAATAAGTCATACAAGAAATTGTAAAAAGATAAAGCAAAACTGGTGGATTCGACCCAAAGCACTTTGGTTTATCAATCACACATGCCACTGTGCTAAATACATCTATTGTAGATGCAGGAAAAATTTTGTATAACAAATATATTGTCTCAAGATTATAACATATTTTTTTAAATTACGACTATTTCTTTGTGCAACTCTTAAAGTTTATGAAATGTATTCCAGAACATTTTTGCTGCCACACAGATTTATTTGGCATACTGATAAGCTAAATATGTCCCTAGGTGTTCATATAAGCGATTATATAAAGGTTAATGCTGGAACTCGGAGACTCTTCAGCACCTACGCCCCTAAGAAATTTTAACTTTGAATGAAAATGACCTTCCAGCAGTTAACAACATCGTAATTGTTACAACTGTACATTGCAAGAATTTTTTTTCAGAGCCACAATAAAAAAACTGCAATTGCAGAAAACTTGGAGAAAAAGTACACTCTATATTGCTAAAATACTCTCATCACTAGGGACAGGAAAAATTCGCGGGTTCAATGACCTCCAGGATAACAACCACAGTTCTACGTATACTCGGTCAAATGTTACCCACTCATTGGCTGCTGTCTTGTGAGACGTCCCAACGTAGCAGCCTGTGGTTCGTATAAAGCTTTGGTCGGGTGTTTCTCATTAGCCCAGAGTCATTCAGGTGAGTTGTGAGCCAATAGCAGAGGTAGCACTGAGGTGTAACCATTTATATTTCAGCCTATCGCGAAATGAATTCGCGAATTTTTCCGGTCTCTACGTCATCACACATGCGCTAACGGCTTAGGATCAGGCCCTGCCGCTAGAATGCACTGCATGTTGTCCTACTGCGATGTTTTGCAAGCAAGTTACCTGGAAGGAGGCGGTGGTCGCGGATATGACCTCGTAGGTCTTCTCGTAGTAGTGTCCGGGTGGCGGCCGGAAGGGGGTCACCAGGTAGTTGAGCCCGAGCAGCGGGACCAATAGCAGCGTCGCCCTCACCGCCTGCAACACGGCGCGGCCGTTCACGTGCTGGCGCTGTTGGGGCCCCCAGCACACCGCCTCGCTTTACACTCGCCGAAACACACACACGCACTGGAGGGTCTGCCCCACACTTCATGTCGGTCACATCTGTTTTACCGATCATTCCCATCACATTTATCATGACAGCTACTGCATTTTATGTCTTGTCACAAATTGTGGCACCATTAAGTTTTTAAGGGCTTCATCTACCCAAGGGCATTTCCAGAAAAGGGAGGGGGGCAGTTGCCCCTCTCCCTATAGCCCTAGAGATTCAAAAAAATGTAGCCAAATGCAAAAAAAAAATACATACTTTTCCCACAACTTGCTTCCCCCCCCCCCCTCCAGGCCATCGGCTGGCGATGCCCTTGCACCTACCCCAGCCAACACGTATCGAAAACAGCTCAAGACATCCATGTCAGGGGCACAACAACTAGATTTCCAAAGGGGGGGCAATATACATATTTATAAAGCATCATCAATCCCCCCTTATTGAAGCGGGGGGTCCGGGGGTCCTCCCCCGGGAAAATTTGTATTTCAAGGTGGAAAATGGTGCTATTTAAGCAGTTTTATTATCTAAAAATTGATTACACAGCACTTTCTTTGCCCCCGTTTGCCCCCACTTCAAGGTTTCAGAGGGGAAGGGGGGAGGGGCAAAACACCCTTGCCCCCCCCCCCCCCCCCCCCCCTGTTGTTGCACCCCTGATCCATGTGATGTCTATTTACGAAAAGCTAAGAATACGCTAAGGGCTGATGAGCAGTTTTGTTTTTAAACTGTTAGTTTAGAAGAGTGAAAAATGGCAAAGAATGTTGTGTATTCGGAATATTTTTTTTAGACATGGAGCTCCTGAAAGAGATTCTTGAAAGCTCTCTCACAGAGAATTTGCATTTCACCTCTACCTTTAAATCTCTGTCAAACAATGCCACAGCTACAACTGCTCAGACATCTCACAGCCTTGCGTATATAGGAGATGCCTCGCCAGAAACACCAGAGCGTCACATTTATCATCCCGCCTCACCAACGCAAAAACACACATGGCTGGCTGGGCCCTTTAGATTTATATTTATAGTGGTTAAATGTCATGCAAATTTTCAAAATTATGATCACTCGCACAATAGTTTACAGCTCAAAAATAAAAAAAAAAAACAATTTAGAAAACAATTCAAGAGAGCTATCGTAATAAATTTACAAGAACCGACCAGAAATAACAGTAATGACAAGAAAGAAATGCACTCGACATGATATGAGAGACAGCTTTAAAGAAACATAATAAGAAAATAAATAATAATATTGGGATGAGCAGAGTATGATTCAGGTGGTTGATCATATTAATTATAATTTACTTAAGTCTCAAACCCATTTTATTACTGCAACATAAATATAGCAAATATTAAAAGAATTGAATTAATTTTTTTTACAATAAAAGTATTGTAACATTAGCATAATAAGACACCTGCTTTACTCCACTTTTATTCTTTTGCATAATTATTTGCTTTGCAAAACAATTATTTCCATTTTGACAGACACAATGATATAAAAATATAGTTTTCAATCCTGCTATGTATCTCCTAAATTATTCTATTTTCATTTTTAATTTTAGTTTGATTTTATTGATAATGTTTCAACTGGGAAAACAGGTTCAGAAAGGATAGCCCAATTAATTAAGCAAAGTTTTAGTTATTAACTTCTATTTACACAATTAAATAACACTTAAAATTTGGGACGGGCTAATAAATCCTCAAAACACCATCAATCCTTAGTTTTCAAAGGATTTTATATAAGAAGAAAAATATTTGAAAGAAAAATGTCAGAGAAATTAAAGTAAATTAAAAAAAAAATTCAACACATTAATTCTGAGAGTTTCTGATGCAACTATTTATAAAGGGCAGAATGTTTCAACACCATTATTAATATTTTTAAATTATTGTACATTAATTTATGTTTAACACCTGACACTTAGATTCGGATAAGAGAGGTATATTCGAGGTACTAACAGGGATTTGAATTCAAGATTCAGATTGGAGAAATTTGGGATGTGACCCCATCACTACTTGAAATGTTTGTCCCACAAGTTAATCACTCTTTCATTTGGTCCACAGCTTCTCCCCCCACTGGAGCTTGATTGGAAAGTGGCTCTCCCTAGCGCTTGTCTGCACCTCTGTCCCAACACACTGCCTCGCACTACTCACTCCGTCCGTCCGCAAGATGCACAGTTCTGATCCACCGGTCTGCGTGCAAGAAGCCCCATCGCTAGGGGCAGGCAATTTTTCGCAAAAAGATCTAAAACGCTTACTAGACTGCAACAAGGCACACCTGCACCTGTGGTTCCTTCCTCGTGATTGGCGGGCCGTCTGGCGAGAAAAGTCGTCGCCTTATTCGACCGGGGCCCCTCAGGACGCGTTTACTTCCGCACTGAATCACTGTGATTATGTGTTGTTACAATCGATATGCACCTGGGGGAGAAACCCGCCCAATCACGAAACACAAGACGGTGCTACAAGTGTTTTTAACTTCCATCTAGTCTCGAAATCTTTTCGCGAAATCTGCACGCCCCCTACCCATCGCTCGTCACAAGCTGTCGCTTTCACTTCACTGCCCCCGGAGACAGACACATCATTTTCATACTCCTCAGCCCTACTTCCGGAATTGTATCGCACCCCTTCCGAAGAGACGCTCCATCAGGGTCGCGACTTGACGCCCGAAGCTCCCAGAACACTGGTGTCCTAGTTACACCACTTCACGCCGGCCTCCGCGGGAGTTCCTAACAGGCGAGTCGAGTGGAAGTGCGCGGAGTGACGTGACCTTGAGAGTGCGACCGAGTGGCGCCAGACTGTGTGTGTGCGGACAGGCGCGTGGTGAGGGGGCGAACCACTGTCGAGCCTATAGCTCCGGTGAGGAGTGCGAACTGTGGGACTGGACAGATACTTGGTGATTTGTGAACAGACATTAAGGGGGCCCCCGCCCACCCGGGCACACACACACGGCGCGCAGAGCTTCAGCAAAAACAACGTGAGTTAAAAACTACTAAAAATACACGAGTGGGGTCTGTTTACGAAAAGCATTTAATAGTTCGCTGAGGGCCGGAAAGTAATTTTCATTCTGGATTAAGTTTTTAAACTGTATTTTTAGAAGAGTTAAAATGGCTCAAACGTATGTTTTCAGAGTTCAAGGCGTAAAACAACCGGTACAGATTCTCGAAAACACCCAAGGGACTTGCATTACTCCTTTATCTTCATTTCTCCGCCGTGTAATGTCACGGTCGCCGCTCGATGCACGACGAGAAGACTGCGCGCCAGTCCAGAGGAGACACCGCGCTAGAAGCACCAGCGAGCGTCGCGCTTATCATCCCGCGTCGCCGACACAGATACACCCCTGACGAGGCAACCCTTAAGCGTGGTGATTTAATTAGTAATGTGAAGATTAGTTGCAGATAAAACTGTATAAAACTTAATTGGGCTATCCTTACGAACCCGTTCTCCCCCAACTCGTGACAATATATTTTTTGACGTAGTAGTTGTTTTTCTAAACTTCAGCAATGGCGTCTTGATAATGCCTCCCCCCCCCCCACAAGGGGGCGGGGCTGGGTGGACCCCTGGGTCCAAGGGCCAGGGCCCCAGCCCAAATTTTAATTTTTCTGTAACAATTTTCAATTTTTTCTCAAGCGTGTGAAATAAATATACATACCCGCAGTAGTTATTTTATAAATTAAAATCATTTTTATGAACGAAGCTTATTTTTTGGCCTTACAAAAATAAGTAACCATAACTGTACACTGCAATTTCAAGTTAAATAACATTCTAAAAATAAAGTGTGTAGGTAAAGAAATAACCATGCAATTATGATGTAGCACGTGACTGTGAAATTAGGGGAGAGGCGGGGGTCTCCGATCCTTGGTCCAGGGCCCGTAATCGAATGTGCGGGCCCGTGGTGTTGTGAGGCAAGTGCGTCTCCAGAAGGGGGGGGGGGGGAGTTGCGGTGGGGGCGATAGCCCCTCCCGAGAGCAATCTTATTGATTAGTTTAGATTTATGTTCAACTTAAATATTTAATTTCCATATGTTAAACTTATATCTCATCAAAAGTTGCACGGAGCTACTAAGGTTCCGCATTCGAAAACCTGTATTTTTTTTAAATAATATTCCGAGGCCAGTATCTGACCACTTTCAACAGCCCCTCCCGAAGCCGCCGTGATCTTGTGAGGAAGTGAGGTCAGTGGGCGACCCGCCTGCAAACGAAATGGGGAGTGTTTCAAGGTTAACGCGCCTCGATAAAAGTCAAATCGATGGTTGTTCCAATCGAGCGGAAGAGAGAGAGACAGATGCGGCGCAAGCGTACGATGAGCGTAACGGGACAATGAGCGTAACGGGACAATGAGCGTAACGGGACACTTTTTTCGTGCGTGCAGCCGGCGTCTCTCTCGCCTGTGGGATGAAGGCTTCCCGAGGGAGAGGGAGTGTGTGTGTGCTAGGGACCCCACCTGCAGCAGCGTGCTGGAAGGCCGCGCCGAGCCCACGTGGGGGGCGGCTCGCAGCTTCACCAGCAGCACGCGCAGGATGTTGCACAGGAAGCCCAGGTTCAGCACCATGGACACGCACACGGGCACCGCCAGCACCAGCGAGTACCTGTTCTCGTTGATCCAGCACCTGCGCACCACGCACACCACACCACCACGTCACCTCTCATCTCTGCCGCGGGACCCGTACTCGCGTCAACGTTACAGCCGGAGCATGGGCGTCGTATTACGTGCATAAATTATGGTTTTATACTAATCTTTACTAATATGCATAAGTGTATTGTCTAGGTTTGAACCATAATTTATGCACGTTTTTTTGAAGAAAGGTGCTTTGATAAGAGCAGCGTTGTCTTACATATCAAGCAAGCATCATTTCGAAATCGATATCTGTTAATAAGTTATAAGCAAAATGAAAAATAGCATTGAATCTTACGAGGTTAACGCGGGTTGCGTAGTGCCCCCGAAACCTGGGCACACATACGGTGTGCAGAGCTTCAGGAAAAACAACGCGATTTCAAAACTACTCAAGATATCCGAGTGGGGCCTATTTACGAATAGCATTTAAGAGTTCGCTGAGGCCCGAAAAGTACTTTTAATTTCGGATTAAGTTTTTTAACTGTATTTTTAGAAGCGTTAAAATGCCTAGAACGCGTGTTTTCAGAGTAATTTTTAGGCATGAAACAATCAGTACAGATTCTTGAAAGCACTTAAGGGGCTTGCATAACACCTTTATCTTCACTTCTCCGCCGTGTGATGTTACGGTCGCCGCTCATATGCACGACGAGAAGACTGCGCGCCAGTCCAGAGGAGACACCGCGCTAGAAGCACCAGCGAGCGTCGCGCTTATCATCCCGCCTCGTCAGCACAGATAAGCCCCTGACGAGGCGGGCCCCTTGAGACGGAGACGGGAGGGGGGAAGACTCACTCGGAGGTATCCTTGCCCGGGCCGGCCGCCCTCAAGGCCGTGTACACCACGATGATGAGGACGGGAACGGTCCAGCCCAGCACGCACAGCCACCTGACGAGCCGCGACTCGGAGATGAAGGCGTTCACCAGCAAGGTGTGCAGGTAGAAGCCCTCGCACAGCATCCACGCGTAGCTCGCCAGCAGGAAGTAGTGCAGTATCACGTGCAGCACCTGGCACTCCACCTGCAGACACACGTTCCCCTCGCGACACTGCAGAGACACTGTTCTGCAACCTGACACTCCACCTGCGGACACACATTCCCCCCACGACACATCTCATGAGACACTGCAGAGACACTGTTCTGCAGCCACGTGCAGCACCTGACACTCCAACTGCAGTGTTTCTGAAATGCATGGCGTTTGAATTGCACATAAAAAACATATATTAAATATTGATTGTTTGTTTTCCCCATTTACTTGCGACTCTATATCTTCTATCACTATTGGATTAGTGTATTTTAGTATATAAACCTTGGTTACTAAAAAAAATATTATTAAAACCTAACAAAAATATAAAAAAAAAAATTAGTTTAAGTATATTATACTACGTCTAATTTCAAGCACTGTACGAACGCGCCTCGGCTGTGGGCTGTGCATATCGTAGAAGCTGTCTAATCAAGTGTCTGGTATATGAGCATGTCTTCTCTAGTGCAAGGTGCTGAGTGGCGGCGGAGAGAGTGGCCAGTGCTACCACTCACCGCCAGGGAGCGAGTGTCCCTGGTCATAAAGCCAGCACGACCTAGTTACCAAACTCCCCGCCAGGCGGACTCTCTTCTGCTGCGTCCAACTCTTCATCCTCTGTATCTGCACCCCGCACGTCTGTGCCCTGTGTCTAGGCCAGGTTTTACCTGGGCCCTTGCTTGGCATAGTTTTAAGATAGGGGAGTCAGCCACGGCTGGCCAATCCCCGCACAAGACACACGATGCATGGCTGATCCCAGCACGACTAGGCGTGTAGACAAACATATGTCCCTCCCTAACCCAGATTCCTCCTAGTTAGACACTTTGTTTTAAGTTAGGTTAGGAAAAAAAAATCGACTGTTAGGCTAACACTTAAGCTCGCCATAGTTCACCAGAGTCCTGCAAGGGGAGGTGGCAGTAGAAGTTTGAAACCCGTAGAGGGTGTATTCGCACATCGTGGGGTCCCAGAAACGAGGCTGTACTGTTGAGGATGGTGGGGGTTGGAGGGAGGGGGAGAGGGGAGTTTGTAGGGAGAGAGGATATGGTTAATTCCTGCACACATAATGGCGGTGTTACCAGGAACCCCCCTCCCCTCCCTCTCTTCCCCGGAGAATCCCCTTCGCGCAACTCGCAAGCCCTGCCCTTCCTCCTAGGCGAGACGTGAGCCCGCACGCAATGCGGAGCTTGAGTCGCGTTCCGTTACCCAGCACGAAGGCACGAGCACACACAGAGCCCTGCGTGAAGTCGCATCAGCATTACCACACTGTCCTCATGGACTGCTCAAACATGCACTTGACAACCTCTTCTCCGTAATAAATACAACGAGAAAATTGGTTGTCTGAAAAGTCGGTTTACGGACGATAGTTTAACGTGACGACGTCATAACGAAACATCGATGAAATGATTGCATACTTTAATAAATAAAAATGAATTAATTTTTATTGAATTATCACTATTTTGTATGGATACAAAGAAGGAGTGAAATGAAATCTACAATTTAGTTGATAAATTTACTTTTATTTGCACTCATTAATTCAAATATGTTTATTACTTTAACGAAGAGATTATTTCAACTATAACTTTTATATATGTTTGCTATTTAACTTATTCCAATCTGTTCTATTCTGTTAAGGATAGGACGATGATAGGAAAAGTAGGAAACTAATGGGAGTGTTTCAAGTTTAATGTGCCTCGAAAAAGTCAAATCTATGGTTGTTCCAATCGAGTGGAAGAGAGATAGATGCGGCGCAAGCGTACAATGAGCGTAACGGGACACAGTGTAACGGGGCAATGTGCGTTACGGGACACTTTTTCGTGCGTGCAGCCGGCGTTCATCAATTTATTATATGCTGTCACGTCAATAATAAAGTAATTTTGCTTTTAAGCACTCAGAAAAATCGTACCTAAGTTTAAATTAAAACCCCCTTAATTAAATACGCTTTTTTTAAAAAATGTAACATCTTAGCTCTCACGCTATAACGGCATTTGGTAGGAGGATTTCGTGAATGGAACGGAAGTCGCATGGAACGGAAATGTGTGACCAGCGTGCTGCTATATGTGGAGCATGGCGCGAACCAAAATTCGCAAAGCCAAAGGAAAAAAAAATTATAGTATTTACTGTTTAGTGAATTTTAACAAGATGGGCAGTATTTTAATAGAATAAAAATGAGAGTATCACCCGAAAAGTCACGAACTTCTTCAAAGTTTGCCGATGGATAGTGATAAACAGTATATTACCATGATTTATATACTTTTCGGTTATCGAGTATTTTAAATAACGGTATCCTAAAGTTACCAATCTTTTATTTTAGTTACGATAACTGAACCTAAGCTAACCTATCCTACCCGGGGGAAATTAAAATAAGAACTAAGATATTATTTATTACACCATGGAGGTAAGAGATACGGGAGTTGGTGTGTACGATATTTGTCACATTAATAACACTTGAAGTCAAAATGTGAACAACCCTTCAACTCCATTTTCATACCTGCATAGTTATAGAATTTTTGGTTGTACTGAAGTTTAACGCTAATTTCTTGCAGATGTGTTGGCTCTATATTTGTTTAGAAATATTCACTACATTATGGCATCCCGTCGATTCTTCCTAGAGAGTTATTTTCAAGCTGTTAAAAAAAATTATGGCATAAGAGCCTTTATACAAGTACGAATTGTTTTGCTATCCAATTGCTAAACTTCATAACAGAAACCCACTCCATTGAATAATACCTCCACGTATTACACTAACCTAACCTAACCTTTTTACTTCGGCTGTGGCTTTAATCCCTGTTAACTGTAGGCTATACATTTATTTGAAGTAGCTTGGCTTCTGGGCTGTAGCCGTGTCCTTGGCGGAATAATTCACCTGACGTTTCGGTCGACATTGCAATCGCCATCGTCAGTGAGCAGGTACCTACTAGTAGGTAAATGCTCCCCGATGATGGTGACTGCAATGTCGACCGAAACGTCGGTGAATTATTCGCCAAGGACACGGCTACAGCCCAGAAGCCAAGCTACTTCAGACAATGGCCGTAAAAGCCTGCGAACATCTTAATATATATAAATCCAGTGTCCTGATGTTTGTTTCCAGTGAACTCTTCACCAAGTCGACCGATTTCGATGAAAATTGGCATTTATGTGTAAATTTTTTCCAACTTGAGAGATAGGAGAGTTTTTATTTCGATTAATGGTCTTAATAATTTATAATTAATAATAAACTTATTATCAATGTTGATTGGTGTTATTAATCGTAAGTTTCATAAGTCTCAAACATATGGCGCCTTAAATCAGTTTTTTTTTCACAGACAACTGTTGTACTGTCTGACATAAATATCTCATAGATGGCGCTACGTTTCAATACAAATTTTATTTTTCTCCATGTTGTGCACTTTCGTTGATCAATGTACTACGTAACCTCGCTTTTTTGTATTATTTTTGATTTTATTCTCACGTGTTTACAATTATTGATATCTATCTTCAGCTGTTAATCTACAGATATAATAATAAAACAAATAATATTAGCTAGAGAATCAGAGTTCATAAAATTGTATTTCATGTTAAATATTAGTAAGTATTAATTAATTCTACCTTTCCTGCAAATTTTAAAATCTAAGTTTATAAAAATTACAAAAATATCTATGTATTAAGTGCTTGCTTCTTATTTTCTCATTTTGATTTAATTTTTATTATTTTCAGTAAAATGCCACAGCAACGCGTGGCCGGGTCTGCTAGTTATTATACATTTATTTGTTTTGGCATTGAGTCGTTGCGTTCCTTGTGTAGTTTATGAACCCGGCTTAGAAAAAGCACTGTTGCATGTTCATGAAATTATTGAAGTGAAAACTTCTTTAGCCGCGTTGAGCGATTTTTTGGTAGGGGAAAAACTTATAAGTTCGCGTCACCGACATGCTAGTGACGTGTTGCGCCAGACTGGCGAATCGCATCGGCCTGTGTACACGTATACTCATATATACACTAATACATTGTATACACTCGACTGCATCATGTGCGTGTTGGACTCTTTTTTTTTTGGATGGGTAAAATCTCACGAGTTCGCATCACCGACATGGCTGTAGTAGCAGTAATAGAAGTTAATTTGACCACGTGAAAACATGACCTAGGTCTGACATCACTGGTAAGTCATAGCCAGGTAACGAATTTTTTACGTAATTTTTACATACCACTGACATCTGTTGTGACTAAAAAAAAAATGATGTAAGGATAAATGATATAATGCTGACATCGTACTGATACAATACCAAAATCAATTTTCCTACGTACATTTGACGTAGAAATGATGTCAGTATTACACATTTAAAAACAAAGTTCTTAAGTTTTCACTTCTGTTGACAGTCCCCCATGACTAGCTAATTTTTTTCTAAAAGAGAGAGAGAGTGTGTGTGTTACTTCGGTTGTGGCTATTAATCCTTGTGAACTGTAGGCTATACATTTATTTTCGTTCCTTGTGAGGTTTGCAAACCCGGCACTGTTGCATGTTCATGGAGAGAGAGAGGGGGAGAGAGAGGGAGAGAGAGGGGGGAGAGGAAAAAGAGAGAGGAAGAGAGGGGGAGAGAGAAAGAGGGAGAGGGGGGAAAGAGAGGGGGAGAGAGAGGGGGAGAGAGAGGGAGAGAGAGGGGGGAGAGAGGGGGAGAGAGAGGGGGAGAGAGAGGGAGAGAGGGGGAAAGAGATGGGGAGAGAGGGGGGAAGAGAGGGGGCGAGAGATATGGAGGGAGAGAGGGGGAAAGAGAGGGGGAGAGGGGAGAGAGGGGGGAGAGAGAGGGAGAGAGAGAGGGAGAGAGAGAGGGGGAGAGGGAGAGGGAGAGAGAGACTCACCCCGTTGTTCATGATGGCGTCCGGGTGGTTGACCACCAGGCGGTACCACAGCAGCCACAGGGCGTTGTTGACGGCGAAGGAGGCGAACAAGTGCATGTGCAGCGTGGTGCGCGCGCAACGCAGGCTCCTGCAACAGTAGGCACACCCGCCACGCACCCGTGTACGCCGGGCCGGTATCACCGCACTCCGTCCAGGGGCTGGGGGGCCGAGAGGAGGAGAGAGAGAAGTGTGTGGGATAGAGGTAGCAGAGAGAAGGAAAGATGAGATGGAGAGAGGAAAGAGAGAAGATGGACGGAGAATAACAAGAGATCGAAAATAAGAGGGGTATAGATAGTAAAGAGAGAGAAGAGGGGTAGAGAGAAGAGGAGCGAGAGAAGAAAGAGAGAGATGAGAGAGAGATGAGGGAGAAAGAGGTAAGAGAGAGGAGTGAGAAGAGAGATAGAGAGAAAAGGGAGAGAGCATAGGGAGGGAGCAGAGGGAGAGAGAAAAAGAAAGGATAGAGAGAGAGAAGAGACAGAAGAGGGATATGGAGAAATAAAAGAGAGAAAACAGAGAGACGATAAGAGAGAAAGAATTACGGAAATCTCGTGGATTCATTTGCTCGCAAACCGTCATGCTCATGAGCTGTATTCATGATTGAACTGCTGTTATTTGGACACGCCCCTCTGAGAGAAGAGGGATAGAGAGAAGAGGGAGAAATAAGAGGGAGAGAGAGAAGATAAGAGAAAAAAGAGAGAAGAGATAGAGAGAATAGAGAGAGAAGATAAGAGAGAAAGAAAAGAGAGAGAATAGGGAGAGACCGTCTGCTAAACAGCCAACGATGTCCAGCCAGGAGGGAAGTAACAAGCTAAACAGACAGTGCCGATTAACAAGAACAAAAAATTTTCTCGCTGAGCAATCAGCCTAAGTAAAAGCAAACGTCGGTTGAGAAACACAACACTTTGAATTTTAGAATGATGACAAAAGAATTCGTGAAATTTCCGGGTCTTTAGAGAGCGCGTCCACAACTTACGTGGGAATTATACTTATTTATTTTGCTTCTAAAATTTCGTGTTTTTGCACATTTTTGAAAAAAAAAAAAAATCTTCTATACCCATGAAATATTTGTAAAAGGATTTTACTACCAAAAAAGTCATTATTTAGTGTTTTTGTGGCCTTGATGGCAAATTTTAATGTCAGTCTTAGCATGTACTGAAATAATTCAATCATGTGGAATATAATTTCGAAGTAACAGTTCATCTGTAGTCTTCGTTATAAAAGTCTTTATTTATAGTATATAAATCATAAATAATTAAATTTTTTTCCCCAAAACCTCGAAAACTCAGGTTACTATGGTTATGGGAAAACCTAATTTTTTATCGATTTAACGAATGATATACTAAAAATAAATAGCTTTTGTGCCCTTTATGGTTTTTACTAAATAATAATTTCTTAACTGTTGAAAATTGGAATAAAAATAAATGACAAAGAAAAAAGAGTGTTTTTATTTTTATATTTAATTAAAAACTTCAATTCATCCAGTATTGTGTTACTAGATGCTGTTCTAATAGTTTGGTGATCAAGTATTTGGAGCGGAAACCATTATTAAATAAAAAAAGAAGTGATTAATAATGTTCTGAGGTTACAATGAGAGCCAACAATAAAGTTATTTTTCACTTATTTTTCATTAATTTATAACAAAAGTTAATAAAATTAATTTACAGAAGATTCTCAAAACATAAAACTTACAAAAGAGTCAAAGAGATTAAGGAAAATGTACTTTCTGCACAAAAACCAGTGGTGACATATTTGAATTTTTTTGAAGGGAACAACAATAATCTGTTTATATGACTTTTTAAATACATATTTAATTCAAGGGTTAAAACAAACTTGTCGATAAAACTCTTAAGAATACGCAAACAGTATGTTTTGAGAAACACTATAAAAGTATAAAATTATTTTTGCATTAATTAGTTATTTAATTTTTTGTTTGAGTAAGATTTAAATACATGTTTTCACATTATTGTGCCAAGATATTAAAATAAAACTGTTTTGACATAAAATTTCGTAAAAAAATAACCTTAAAAGAAGGAAATATTTCTTGGACGCTTTATGTATTCAGGAAAAGTAATGACACGAATATATATATATTTTTTTGTTACCAGCAAGATAGAGAGAGTGATATAGAGATTTATAGAGATATAAAGATAGAGATATAGAGTGAAATATAGATACAGAGAGAGAGAGACAGAGAGATATAGATGTCACACCACGTCAGCCTGGTTTCCATAATTATAGAAGACATAGTCAATGACACCAAGATAACAGTGGATATGGTGCTACCTTCAAATCCTATTATGGCATTTATTATGCTTCTCCCGTATCATAAACTCCTCCATCATTCGTCCGATGAAATCCTTCGCAATAAGAGTTTCCCTCGAAAGTTTTAAGAGACGATAAAAATGGATAGCGCGAGACAGCCTTTTATCAAGATTACAACAAAATCTCCCGAAGTAAAGGGGGAATGAAGGGAAAGGGAAAAAAACAGCGAACTGAGACCTTTGAAACGACATGGATGGATCCAGTAAACGGCTACTTTTATTGAAGTGTATAAGCCCTTGTTAACTCGTTATTCGTTTCAATGTTTCTTCAGAAACGACCTCGTGCGATAGTCCGCTCCTTATCCTACTGCATCACGTGGTACAGTGTAATAAGGTTCTCCCAGTGGGCTGTGTTGAAATATACGGGACAACGGGAAACATTATCCACGCAAGATCGCAATAGAATACGTAGTGGAAAAAATTTCCCAACATCATGGATCTTTTTAGGTTGGTTCGAGAGATTATTTATTTAATCTCAGGAATTTCATATATTTTTATGACCAATTACAATATGTTAAGACTTTATTTTACAGGTACCCGAGAGAAATGTCCAGACTTTGACATCTTATGAAAAAAAAAAATAGTTACTGAGGCATGATTGGCTACAATACGTCAATCTGTATTACTTTTGTTTATTACGTCACAATATTCATATGTGAATATTGCCTAAATTTATGCTGAAGCACTCGAAAATACTCACATTATCTTGAAAATAGCGTGGGTATATAAAAAAAACTTAATACAAATTTTGTGCATTAACTTACCAACTAAAACAATAAAAAATAATTGAAAATTATTTTTTATTTATAGTATTTTTATTCGTAGTAATGGCATGAAAACTATTTTTAATGTGACCAAAATCATGCTTTATATACGCAAAATGACTTCAGACTATTTTATTAAAATACAAATGAAAAACCTTTAAGGAAATAATTGCAACGACATAAAGTTTAGTATATTTGTGTGCCTCATCTGATAACATTTAATATATATTTTTAAGTCATTACCACACATTGACACAGATATTTATTAAGATGTTAAAAATCAGACTACGATAAATTATAAAAATTAACAGTGACATGCATTTTGAAAATTAGTATTTTAATTTTTTTTTCACTAAGGCTAACTACTTTTCAGCAAAACACCAAAATTATAGTTACAAAATAGTGTTGACATTTTTCGGACACTATAAAGATTTTTAGAATACTACGAAACAACAAAACAAACAAAATACATTCATGACAGAACATTGGCAAACTCGTACGACGCTTTCTATAAGATGAGTACGCAACAATAAAGTATTTGTATACTTTTCTTAATAATTATTTTTTGATACCTCAAAGTTGTAATATTTATCGCAGCAGGAAAAATTAAAAACGTAATGATTATATAAAAAATAAATGTGAAACGACATAGCACTTGTTAAAACAGTCAGCAAGCCACGTATATGGCAGCGAATTCAAAAATATAAGGACCTTATAAAATAGTGTGTGCTCTAAAACCATTTGCACACCAACTTAAAGATGCGTTCTGGTACAAAAAGCAACACTGGTGTTTGCAGTTAACATATTTTAAAACCAAGATATAAATAATTAATATACGAATATTTGTTAAAAGGAATAGTAGAAATGAACAGAAAGCTTTTAAAAAAAGTGGCCAACGGTTTTATGACTATGATAGTTTCACACATACATATATATATGTACTAGATAATGCCCGGCATGCGTTGCAATGCCTCAATCAATTTTTTTTGTAATTTTTTAAACGTATACTAAGCATCTCTCTTTATCTCTCTAATTCTCTTATGTATATCTCTATAACTCTCTCTATCTTTCTATTTATATCTCTATCTCTCTATATATCTTTCTAGCGGACCCGACAGACATTGTCCTGCCCAAATGTACATATGGCGGTAAGTATTTCTACGCTGGACATTTTGTATCTTCTCATTATACATACCCCTCCTCTTGGGCACGCCACTGCCGTTACCAAAGACCTTTCCCATGTTTACGGAGATGGCAACAACAATGCAAAAGCCCGTTGCCATGGAGGCTAATTATCAACAATGCTTAGTTTTTTTGCTTTTAAAGCGTGTTTTTTAGTTTTTTCTTAACTCAGAATCGAGATAAAATATCCAATTGTGAATCTAAACCATCCTCGAATCCCCGTGAACTCACACAAAAAATTTCATCAAAATCGGTCCAGCCGTCTAGGAGGAGTTCAGTGACATACACACGCACACAAGAAATATATATATAAAGATTTAACACAAACATAGTTATTTTAATAATAAACTTAGGTACACACAATACAACAAACATGCAAAAACTGCTGAGAAACACAAAAAAAGTAAAATAAATTCGGAACACAAAATCATCAACAGAAAATGTAAATAATTCCGAAATCTAGTGCTTAAAGTGGCCGAGTATAAATAGTTGTGTGGACATTACTGATTATTCTACGACTCTTTTATCTACAAAAAAAACATTTAAGAAGAAAACATATTTTGAATAGCAACTTGCAGATAAGTATAAAAAAATGTTATGAAATTTTTTTTAAAAATTAAATACCAAACCAATAAAGCTATATGCTTTACTTGGTTTGAAAAATAACTTTGATGATTGAATTTGTTTTTACATTTTTAAAATTTAATGGACAAAAATCACTTCACACATCCTATTTTACTTAATGAAAGCTTTATAGTTGATGATAAGCTGTAATATTTAATTACACTTTTTAAAGTCAACACGTGTGCAAAGTATTTTGTTGGTTTTGGGTTTTGCGAAAAAGGAAACAAAACTCCAGAATTTGCTCAACTTGTGGTGTATTAGTTGCACCTAAGCTAGTTTTTAGTGAGCCGAGAAAATGAAGTATACAGAAAGTGAAACACTATTACTAGCCTCTGAAGAGTAAACAGTTTGACACACGAACATTGTCTTCAATTGAATTTCATATGAAAACATTAACAAGTTTGTAAAAAAAATAATTATAAACAAAATTCCGAATTATAATATTCTAGTACCTATTCTATATGATCTACATAGTACCATACAAAATTAAATGTATATATCATATTCAATTAACAAGACGAATTTTTTGATAATTCTTAACAATTGCAAGACTAATTAATTTATGTTAATTTTTTCTCTAGCTCCTAGCTTACGCTCTAACATATGCTAACTTAAAAATAGTTGGATAACCCCAGGACACCATAGGCTAGTTTCCAAAGTCACTGCAGAGCGCATTCACGACGTATTCGGACTTTCTTACAGTCTTCACGTGTACGAACTAGGCGGGTGTTTCGCCCCAAAGGATGCTTCCCATTCCAATTCTGTTTCCGTTCCCCGCGAATAATTTTACGTAGTTTAGGACAATTCCGCTAGATGTCTTTACCGTTTGTCGTAACAAGTACGAGGGTTGGAACTTCGGTAGTGGCATATATTCGTTTACAACTGATAACAAAAGACATATACGTGTTACAAAGATTCAATGTCCTTCAATGTAGTCACCAGCATTGTGGGAGTCGTGTGGAAGTCGTATGATACCTAGAGACCTGTAAAATTCGCGGATTCATTTCGCGATAGGACAGAGTCCAAATACTTTTGACATTATTTTGCTTCAGTGATTGGGCCACAGTTTATCTGAAGGACTCTGGGCCAATGAAAAATCTTTAACAGAAGAATTAGCGAATCACGATCATTCCAGTCAACAGGCGTTACGAGTCGGTAACCAATCAGCAGATGTAATTTGCACGAGTGCGTAGAGGATCATGGAGTCTATCCTTTAGGGATTTGAAATCGCGAATTTTAGAGGTCTCTAATGATACCTTCAGCAACGCCTTTTGTGTTGATAGTTCGAAGGAGCGGTCTGCTGCCAGAATAATCTCTGGGACATTTCTGAAGCGAATGTCACTAAGTGGCAAGGTAGGTATGTGACCAATGTGTGGTGTGAGCGACATTTTTTTGTTTGCTTCCGTTGCATGGCGTCTCTGCGGCAGTGTTGCCACTATTTAAGTTCCAATCCTATAACTAAAAAAAAAATTATTGCATGTCTCAACTTATTTGAAATTATAGCATCTCCAAACGTGGATGTAACCACCAAAATGAATTTTGCTACATGTTACTAGTTTAGTAAATTTATTTGTTAAATAAATTAATTTCTCGTTTTTTACACAGTTGGTAATGTTATTTAACAAGCGTTTTCTGAAAATGCGGTAGTGTTTCATCAAACCTTTACATTAAAAAATATTAAACTGTGTTTGTAATCAAACTTCTATGTTCACAAAGTACCACGGTAACATATCTGTTAATAATTTATGCATTCAGAAAGTACTGCGCTGATTTGTCCTTTTTTTCCCTATAACGATGCGTTCAGAAATCAGCAAGGTGAGGTTTTATTTTTTAGTAGAAAGATGCGTTCAGAAAGCACAAAGATTATACTTCACAATATAGTGCTTTTAGAAAACACCGCGGCGATTAAAAAACAAAAAAAAAATAATCATTCAGAAAGTCACAGTTAAAAAACATCACGGCAATTAAAAAAAACTACTCTTTCAGAAAGTCACGGTGGGTGCCACCCCCCCCCCCCCTTTTACACGCTTTATATTAGATTCACCTGTATGTTTGTATGTTTGTTTGTTTGTATGTATGTTTGTAACCGACTCCTTTGGGTGCGATTTTGACCCACTTTAAACGGCCAGATTTCATTCAAACTCTGTAGATTTATCGAGGACCGATGACAATACACTAATTTGATAAGATTATCCCATTATTCAATTTGCAAAATAAGATTTTTGTCAATTTATATAATTTCAAAATATTTAGTAGACTTTGTTGATATCGCGCCAAAGACAAACTGAAAGAAAAGAGTTCGCACATTGTAAAGAAAACCATTTCGCTCATGTGTGAACACTTTTCTTTCAGTTTGTCTTTGGCGCGACGTAAACAAAGCCTACAAAATATCGTGACATTCAATTAAATGAAAAGTGAGAGTGGGTCATGATTATTTTCTTTCTTCCATAGAGGTGCGTTCAGAAAGTCCGAAGCGATCGTGATCGCGCACAGCTGAACATGGCGCGACGGCAGAGCACGGAGGCGAAACAAGCGCAGGAAGGAAACGGGAAGCCGTAAGGCCGGTATTCCAAGACGTTCGGGTTAAGGTAGCGAATAAGCACCAACCTTATTGGGACACGACCATAACCTTACTCGCGGGGCCGTGATCCAGAACTGAGTCCGAACCGAATCCCAGCAAGGTAACAGATCGGCAAAGGTTTCAATAAACTGAGTCCCGCGCGAGGCTAGGAATTGGTTTCAAACGCACTCTTAGCGGTCGTTTCGCAACAATCGATGCATCTGTTACGGAAAAAAAATTACTAGAAATAGCTTTACCATTGCACAAAAAAATAGAACGACCTATTTAATAATCTGAAGTAGTTTTAAATTTGCGATTATTTCTTTTTATGACTAGAGACCCGGAAATTTCGCGGATTCCTCTGGCCTCAGGATAGAATTCAAAGTTATAGGTGTGCTCGACCCATGTTTACTTTCCCATTGGTTGATTTCTTAGCGAGAACATTTTTATCCTTGTTATTTGGCACTGCCTGATTCGCTTACTTCTCTCCTAGCTGGACATCGTTGGCTCACTGTCGTAGAGGGGCGTGTCCAGATAACTGCGGTCCAATCATGAACACAGTACGACAGTGTGGAGGTTTGCATTCTAGCTTGCGACTAAATGAATGCGCGAAAATTCCGTCTCTCTAGTTATGACTAGAGACCGGAAAAATTCACAGTTTCATTTCGCGATAGGCTAGAATCCAAATGTGTTTAACTTTTTGCTGCTTCAGTGATTGGATTACAGGTTGTCTGAAGGACTCTCAGCCAATGAATAATCCTCAACGAAAGAAGTATCGAATCAAAAGCATCCTAGTTAACAGTTGTCACGAGTCAGTAGCCAATGAGCAGATGTAACTTGCCCGAGTGCATAGAGGATCTTGGAGTCTATCCTGTAGGTCACTGAATTCGCGAATTTTTCCGGTCCCTAGTTATGACCATTAAAATGTACATATTGTACTCCAGGATAGTTTCGCTATCATAAAGTTTCACTTGGCACACCAACACACTTGGTACGTCCCCCGATGATCACGGAAGTGACTATATACGAGTTAAAGTCACGAGATGCGGGTCCGCCATCTGGACAGGAATCAACGAATAAGTGAGCTCCGCGCATGCGCGCAATTTGGTCAACAGGTAGGCAACGGATGGGACACCGAAATCCGTCACCTAAAAAATAAGTGACTGGCCGTGTCCTATCGTGCACCAGGAATACGGTTAAGGTATACAGTTGTAGCATATTCAACACCTGAACCCTTATTTCTGTGTCTTGGAATTCCGGCCCTAAGATTCACAAATCCTTTTTTCCACACCCCCTCAAGTACTTGCCTTCGTGCAACCTTCGGTTTTTTTTTTTTTTTAAATTCACGTGTAAATTAAACCGTTTTAACTTTTGCCTCTGTGGTAACGCACGAGTCTCTACTGTGCTTGCAAACAGCTCGCCTTAACAATGCCATTGACCTTGATGTCAGAACCTGCCGCGAGGCCATTTTCAAATAATTTTTTGACCTCTTAAATGGGGCTCAAGTATCTTTGTTGCTTCACTTGATACCTTTTTTTTGTCGTGCTCTTAACAGGCACGTTTTTTTCTACTTTTTAAAAAAAAATCCCGAAGTTACACGAAGGCAACTATTCGGACGTGTAAGAAAGGATTTTGGAATCCTAGGATTCCCACGGCAGCAAAACAAGCGCAGAGAAGAACAGAGTAAACATCGGGCTACATTCACCACAGCACAGACACGAGGAAGCTAAATAAACACAAACAGCAGCAGCTACATTGGTAAATAGCACACGCACAGGGGAAAAAAAAAACAGCACGCAAACGGCGCACAGAAAGATGTCGAAATATTCAATTTTCTCCGTGCTGTGCGCAGATTTTCTGTGCGCAACCAATCAGCATACAATACGCCATAGATAAACACTTTCTCAGCGGCTTCGGGTAGCTAGCGATTGTTTTGATACGTGAATTTCAAAGATAAAAAAGGGAAATTAATTTAAACGTGGTATTTATTTGCGAGGCAAAGTTTTGCAGTCGTTCAAAACCAAATGGCGAAATCAAATGCTTTAATTTAGGTAGCAAACTGCTTCAAATAAGAATAGACGACTAAATAAATTTCCAAAAAATAAAGTAGGATAAAAAAAAATGTTGGAATTTTTCGAACCGCGAATGTAGCTTCGAATTCTGTGCTGAGCGTGTGCGACCGTGAAATTTCCATGCTCTTTGCGTGCCATCGAGAATTTAGCCCGTGAAGCCTATCGTTCACAGGGATGAGAGCCACACCCGAAAAATTCCGAAGATTTCCGGAGATTACCGATAGCTCGTGAAAAAAAAAAAAACACTATGTTGCAAGGATTTATATATTTTACACTAACCTAAGCTGACCAACCTTTTATTTTAGTTACACGATAACCTAACCGAACCGAAAAAAATATCTATTATTAATTGCACTGACATAACCTCACCTAACCTAAAATTTTACTTCGGTAAACTTCGTAGCTGTTCGGGTTGTGGTTGTGACTCCCATCCCTGTGAACTGTAAGGCTATCCATGCAGGCCTAAGCATAAGGCCCTGTCACACTGCAAATTTTTTTTGCTTCCATCGACACCTGTAATATGCTGTGCCGAATGAAGTTGGAGGGTTGTAATGCCACCGAAAACATCACTACTAGCGTGGCCATGTTGGTATCACCAAGTTGGATGATTTGAGTTTCCATCAAAAATATTTTTGCACATAGTGCAGGCCAATCAAAATCAATGTCTACACCCCGTTTCCGTTCACGACGACCATTTAAAGTGACGAACAACACATGGGCGACTAAAGACGTTACAAAAGTGAAATAACTAAAATAACGATATCATGAATGTCGTTACGCGAAACAAATTTACGTGCAAAAAGAAAATTACAAACGAATATTATTGTGAGTTTTTAAAAAAAAATTTTTTTTTTTAAAAAATTAATAAATTCACTGTGATGCGTGATTTGATTTCAGAACGAGGTCAAAAATTGGAAAAATTTTCAGATAGCTCAGAAAGTAAATAAATAAATAAATAAATAAAGCTTCGGTAGTGTGACATGGTTCAAAACATATTTGAGGTTATGTGTCCGAGTTCAACTGATGGAGAGAAAACACGGGAAGCCATCCTGCGTCCAATACCACTACTCCTCCAGCTCTGTTGTAGAGTGCCGTCGGAGACTAAAGTATTCGACAGTGCGACAGGGCCTAGAGAGAGAGAGAGAGAGAGAGAGAGAGAGAGAGGGCGGGAGGGGGTAGGGGGGGAGGGGAAGCCTTCTCTTCACAGACAAGAGAGCCAAACGCCCGATCGTGTATCTTCGGTTTTTTTTGTTCATTGTAAATAAATATGGCGGTGTTGATAAAAGGAAAGACCATTAAACAAGGCAACGGTATTTATTTGTAAGCCACCTTATTTTTTCGTTTGCCGTGTGTCCGTGAATGTTTATTTTGGACAAGTCATGACAACGAATGGTCAATTAGGTTAGGTCAGCTACATTATAATAATACTTTAAAACATGGTGGACGGTTGATTTGGTTAGGATAGCTACATTAAAGATTACTGTGAAATCATGTAAACGGTCTCCTAGCCCTGGATAGCTACATATGTATTAAAAGGTTATTTGCTGAGCAACCGTAAAATGATTTTACAGTATTTTTAATGTAGCTATACTTTACCTAATATAAACGACCGTCCACATTGTTTTAAAGTATTTATAATGTCGCTAACCTATCCTAATCAACCGCAAAAATTTAATGCCACAACCGGTTTATGCAATGAGATAGAACGGCGTTTGACTAGGGACACCTGTATTTCGCGAATACATTTCGTAGTAGCTTTTCTCCTGTGGTTATTGGCTGAGGTCGGTGAGAGGTGTCGTCCCGCTCTTGACGGGGCCAATGAGAATGTGGTCACCGCACTGCTGCACCCTCGCAATTTGCAATGACTCTTAGAAAAAGCTACAGCGTTTTTGTGAAATACCTTGACATGAAATGACATCGCGAAATACAGGTGTCCCTACGTATGACGTATGAGTAGAGACCTGCAAAATTCGCGGATTCATTTGGCGATAGGCTAGAATTCAAACACATATACCTCTTAGATAATTTTGCTATTGGCTTACTGTTCATCTGGACGAATCTCAACCAGTTATAAACCCTCAACCAAAAGAAGGATCGAATCACAGACAAACCAGCTGAGACGACTTACAAGTCGGCAGCCAATAAACTAGCGTTATTTTCCCGAGTGTACAGGGGTATGTGCAGTCTATCCTGAAGGCCATCGAAATCGCGAATTTTTGCAGGTCTCTACGTATGAGTAAGCTACATCCCAAATAAATACACCTGTTGTGCTACGGGGGAAAAAAAAAAGTAACTTGGGGTGTGGCTCTCTCGTCTGTGGAACGAAGGCTTTCCCGGGCGGAACAGAAGGCGGTGCAGGCTGGCCAACTCACTCGACGTAACTACTGACAGTGAAGCGCACCGGGAGGTAGCTCCGCGCGCAGAAGGTGTCGCGGGTCGCGAAGCGAGCGCTCTCGACGCGGAAGTGTCTGAAATAACAACCCCGCGAGCCTCCGTCAACCTCCCCGCGTCACCGGCACAGTTTTTTTTTGCAAAAAAAATTTCCACAAATATCCGATGTACATAGCTTGGCTTCTGGGGGTTTGCAGCCGCTTCCTTGGCGAAAAAAAATTTCACCCGATTTTTGGGATCGTCCATTAATCACGTGAGGTTCGAAAAGGGGGGGGGGGGGATGGGGTTGGGAAAAATCACGAAATATCACAAGGGGGGAGGGGGGGGTGTAGAGAGATATCACGTGTATTTATTTTTTCGCCCGATTTCTACTAAACCGAAAAGCGACGCGTGACCTTGACTCACCGTAGCCAGGCAACAATATCCCCGCCCGCCGCAACATGAACCGCCCGGCTCGGCTTGCCAGTCGCCAGTAAAGACTGTGATTTTGGCGCCGAATACATGCGTAAATCACATATAAGCCTTTCCTTTATTATTTTTATGCCAGTGAGAATAAACCTGCAACCTTAATGTGTGTCTGGACATTTTGATCGCTGTGCTTAATTTTCCAGAATTAAATTAGATTATACCTATATTTAAAGATAATATTCCGAAATTTTAAAAAAAAATATTTTTCACCAAAAAATACACGTGATTTGGGGGGGGGGTGGGGGGGGGGTTTGTCTGAAACCTCACCACAAATCACTAAGGGGGAGGGGGGGTTAAAAATTTGCTAAAAATACATCATGTGATTAATGGACGACCCCTTTCCTGGTAGACGTTGCAGTCGCCTCCATCATCATGGAGCAGACGTAGAATAGACCCTGATCATTATCCTAATTTGTTTGGAACCTAATCTATAGTACCCTATTATGACTTGATGTAAGTTTTTGGACATACGCCTTTGCTAAGAACTTTTTCTGTTAGAGAAAAATAAAAAAAAAGTAAAAATAAATAAATAAAAATACCCAAAAGACAAAGAATTGCTGTTGTCAACTAGGATATAAACACCACAAAATATTCCGTAACAGGAATATGGTCAACAAACAAATAAAAACAAAGAATAATGTACTAATGTACTACTAATGTACTTTTATTTTTTAGTTTTCTTTAACAGAAAAAATTCTTAGCAATGGCGTACGTCCAAAAACTTACATCAAGTCATGCACTCCCATTGCACAAATCTTTCAAAGATAGTACCCTATTATGTTTTGGAACTGAGTCTATTTAGGACCTATTCTGTTTGAATCCTTTTCTATTTGGCCCAATTCTGTTTGTAAGCTAATCTATGTGTATCCTGTTCTATTTTAACCCTATTTATACCCTGATCTATTTGATAACTAATTTATTTAGACCCTATTATATTTGGAACCTAATCTATTTGTTACACTACTCAGCAGGTAACTGCTCCCTGATGATGGCGACTAGCAATTTCGACCCGAAACGTCGGGTGAATTATTCGCCAAGGACGCGGCTACAACCCCAGAAGCCAAGCTACTTCAGACAATGGGCCGTGAAAAGCCTGCGAACATTATGTACAAAGATCTGCCTTGCAGTTTTACAAGCGACATCGTTGGCAACTGAGTTTCCAAACACTATCTTTGTGAAAGTACACAAAAAAAAGTTTTTTTTTTTTTACAGTTGAACGTCCCCTTGCTGAACCATCGTATTATTTCTGCCATGTGATAGGAATGCTTGACGCATACATTTTTTTTCAGGTATGCTTGCCCCTCAGATACCAGTAGCTGAACCAGGAAAAATCGTCAAGAAGCCGTTAGACCAATCATCTCGCCTTGCAAAAGTTACGAATCGGGCACAACGGTCCATGCAACGTTCAAAAGCATCAGACGACGATATTGTTGAATTAATCTGCACATTCGGCGAAGAGTCTCATTGGGTAATTCTCGAAATATTTCAAATATACTTAAGGTTCATGAAATATAATCCAGACAAAATAAGATTTGGGGTATACTGCTAATGCGTGAATGAAAATACTGTCACTTTAAGCACCGATCAGGATAAAGGGTAAACGCAGGCAAAATGAAGTACATTAAACATGGAACAAAAGAAAAAAAATCACTATTACCAGAGACTGGAAAAAATTTTTTTTTATAATTCATTTCGTGACATGCTAAATTTCTAGTCACTATACTTTCCTGCCGCATCTGTTATTGGCTCGCAGTTTCTGTAAAAACCCAGTTAACACATCTCTTAAGCGAGGAGCCCATGAATAGGGGACGCTTGCCCTAGAATGCAGAGGCACATAGAGACCACTCGGAAGGTCATTAAACCCACGATTTTTTTTCCAGTCCCTTACTATCACACAAAGAAAATACATCACAAATTAACACGCTAATATCAATGTTAAATTTCACAACTCACAACTAAAAAAAAAAAAAAAAATACATTTGTAAATTTAAAAGTACGTGCAATTATATTAAATGAAAATTCTAAAAATAAAAGGCGTTTTCACATTTTCTCATAATAAAAAATACAAAAATTTTTTTAATAGAACGACTTGAAAACTTATCTAAATAGATTATGTTCCAAACAGAATACGATACAAACAGAAAAGTGTATAAATAGATTAGGTTCCAAACAGAATAGAGAGAATAAGGAGATGCAAACATTTCTGGTTTGCCACACCACAAAATATGTAGGTACCAAAATATAGTGAATTCATTTTCACAGGGTTGTTTTGCCCGATAATAGCATAAGCATTACTTCTCACAATCAATGTAGCCATGTTAGCAATTTATTATGAAAGCTACTGTCTAGCGGATGGACCCAAAACTACTTAAAAAAAAAACTAGGTCTCAGTTTCGACAATATTGCAATCTCTCCCCTATGGTCCAGAGTGCTTGTGGCGGCATTAAATTTGTGTATATACCAAGCGCATCGGTGTGCCAAATAAACCTTCCTGTTAGAGAAAAACTATCCTGGAATACATTTTATGAACTTTAACAGCCACAACAAGAAAAAAAATAATACAAATTTTGAAATACGTTACTTTCTCGCAAAATTAATGCAGTATAGTTAGTTCAATGTATAAGCCACACATTTCTAGGTTCAAATCCTGCCTATAGAGTGCACTATCATGACTCTTCCTTATACGAATTATAAATGCATTTTAACACTATACTATTACTTGTTAGTTTTGTTGGACTAAGGGTTATAATAATTTTAACACATGTCTCCATCGGTTCGTTTGGCTATTTTATTCCAGGTAGGCATAACAATTTAAGTTTTTACTATAATAAAAATAAATATTACGAACACAATCAAAGTTATTGCTTAGGAAGATGAGAACATATATGTATATAAATATGTAGTAGCGTAGCCAGGATTTGTGTATGGGGGGGAGGGGGGTTAATAAGTCTGGTTCCCCCCCTATTGAAGTGGGGGGTCCAGGGGTCCTCCCCCGGAAAAATTTGGATTTTAAGGTGTAAAATAGTGATATTTGAGCAGTTTTCGGTAATTAACTTTAAATATTGTAATGGTTAAAATATTATCAATTTTTTAATAAAAAAATTGTTTGTGTGATGAAGTAAGAAATTAAAGATATTTCGATCAATCCACGTGCCTTGTCCACGTCCACTCAAAATCATAAATCATGCTCGAAGCTCGACAATAATAATAATAATAAAAAAAGGAATAAAAATGGTTGGGTTTCGGCAGAACTGGCCTATTCCTGGAAACAATTAGCTTTAGCTTGAAGAGTTACCCAGTCACCACCTGCTTATAATTGCCGCGCTGGTTAAATACAACAGGTGTAAGATATTTGAAAGTGGTTGGTTAGGTTAGCTACATTAAAACACTATAGACGATTAGTTAGGTTAGTATAGCTACATTAAAATAAACAGAGAAATATAAATATTTATAAATAAACCCGAGGTTGGCCGAAGGTGAATAGTTCGGGTGTAATCGGGAATGGCAGAACTTTTATGTGCATCTTAGGCTTCCCCTGTCGAAAGTCCCCACAACTGTCTTTTAGTTTTTTTTTTTTTTAAACACGCTGTACACGGACCACGGAGGTACGAGGCAGCTGGAAGGGGCACGTACTTGAAGTGGTAGAGGATGAACAGGGACAGCAGCAGCGCCAGCAGGGAGATGAAGTAGCCGATCTCGTAGATCCGGTTGACGTGCTGCCGCCACTGGAACACAACAACACGCGTGGACTTGACACACGCTCTTTTACTGACCGAACGTTGAAAGTTAAAACACTTCAGCATCGTCTGTGTTTCGGGATTGTTGGGAAGGGGGGGGGGGGAGGGTTGTGGGAGTTAGTTCATGTCTAGGCGCAGGCATATTACGGGAATAAATCTTAACGCCTATAAGACAGCAACAAGGTACACCCCGCAACTGTGGTTCCTTCCTTGTGATTGGCGGCCGTCTGCAGAGAGAAGTTGTTGTCCTTGTTTGACCGGAGCCACTCAGGAGACGCGTTTGCTTCCGCACTGAATTACTGTGATTGGTGTTGCAACAATCGGCATGCGCCTAAAGGAAATTCACCCAATCACGAAAACGGAGACGATGCTGCAGTGTTTTTACTTATAACTGATCTCGGAATATTTTCGCGAAATATGCATGGCCCTAGTCATGTCGAATGTTACACCAACAATCACAGTAGTTAATTGCGGGAAGCAAACGCGTCCTGAGTGGCTCGGTCAAACAAGGCAACGACCTCTCTCCCAGACGGCCGCCAATCACAAGGAAGGAACCGCTGGTGAGGGTATACCTTGCTGCAGTCTCATTGGCGTTTTTTTTGCCCGCGAAACATGCCTGCCCCTAGGTATAAGTAGAGACCGGAAAAATTCGCGGATTCATTTCACGACAGCCTGAAATTCATATAGTTATACCTCAGTGCTGCCTCTGCTATTGGCTCACAACTCACCTGGATGACTCTGGGCCAGTGAGAAAGACTCGACCGAAGCTGTGTCGAATCACAGGCCGCTACATTGGGACACCTTCACAAGACAGCAGCCAATGAGAGGGCGACATTTGACCGAGTGTACGTATAACTATAAAGTTCATCCTAGAGGTCATTGAACCCTCGAATTTTTCCGGTCCCTAGGTATAAGTATAATTAGACTTTATTCATGGTGGATCGTATTTGCAAACGCCGCGTGTCATAAAAACGTAACGCTGTTAGTTAACGATACGCAGCGTTTGAGCGTTTTCTAGGCAATGGAAAAAAAATCGCGGTTCCAGTGAACTCCAGCATGGAATCCACGATTCTCTACACATTTGGGAAACTATCACCTGTTCATTGGTACTTGAAATCCATTTTGTTTTGTTATGCTAATTAATACGTGCAGTTAATACTGGAAACTTATTCAGGGAACAGTTTACAAATAACTTTAACACTATTGGTGGTACTGGGGCAACACAAAGTATATAAATTCCTGGGTAAGAATACGAACCCAGTATAAACGCGAACACTATTTTGTAGTGATAATGTTTTCATGTAAATGTACAAATTTATAAATATCCTTAATTCTACATGAATATTTGTTACATATAACAAAATAAAGGGTGCGTACACTTATGTACACACGTTAGAAATTATACTTACTTAGCATAGTAAATAACTAACTTTAATTTTGAATGAAAATAATTAATATAAATGAAATAATAAAATACTGCAGTGATATTATAAATGTGGTTTGTAAGGTATAAATTCAATCAAATTTAAATATATTAAATAACTACTCAATTATTCAATATTAATGTAAACACATGAAAAAATAATTATTTTAGTTAGTAAAATAATATATTATATTAATTAATAATGAAAATCAATAAATATAAAAAATGTGTATTCCGGTATATTATTTTAATTATTAATTAAATAATAATGTAAAAATTTATAAAGCAAATACATACAGGAATATAACCTGACTTCTTTAAATACGCTTGAAATAATTTATAAACACAATTTCTATCACTAATATTCACAATAAATAAAGGTTTTTTTTTTTTTTTTTAAATGATATGGAACCAGTATTCAAGAACAATCACTAAAGTATAATATTTAAAATATTAAATATTTTTTTTTAAATTTGTATGCAATGTTTTTTTTCATCACGTGAAACTTTCGTTGCATGTCATGCGTGCGCAAAAATGAAAATTCATTCTCATAATATTTTTTTTAATAACGCGCCTATTTAAGTATAACTTCAAAAAAAAATTAAGAGTGTAGTGTCTAAATTGGGACGAGAGACCTTGCATAGTGCCCGTCCTCTGGGCTAGCATGCACTATCGGCGTATGTTCGTGCATCAGTTCACGCTTTCACCCTCCTATAGGCGCCCCTGTGTGTGTGTTTGCATGGAGGAAGAGAGAGAGAGAGAGAGAGAGAGAGAGAGAGAAGGGTTGAAGCCGGGCAGGGCGCGGAAGGTGGAAAGGGGCCTATCGTTCTGACAGTAGCACAAAACCCCCCTCTAATGGGCATTGTGCCCCTGACAGGCTGACCTCAACACATCACATCCCTCCCCCCCACCCTCCACCTCCATCACAGCGGCCATCACCTGTGTCTCCCTCAGGGCAGCCAAACGTGGCTAGTCAAGTTTTGCTTCTCCAAACAGTCGGTTTACCTTTCATAACATAAAAAAAAAAAAAAAATTGGCAGTCCTGCTGAAAAAAAAATACTCTCAGTATTCCTCGGCGGGGAAGCCTAAAGAATTACAGTCTCCCGAACAGTTCTGAACGCACCCCAAGTTCGGCCGCTCGCTCTGGTAACTTCTTTTTTGGACGGAATATATATATATATATATATATATATATATATAAATTAAAAGTTGTATATGTTAAGTCAGCGAAATTTAAAATACTCGGAACAGTGAAATTGTATGAATTCTCTCAATAATGTGGTATATATATATATATACCACATTATATTATATATAATACAGTATAATATAATATATACTACATTATATATAATATATATTATATGATAATATATACACCACATTATTCAGAGAATTCATACAACTTCACTGTTCCGAGTATTTTAAATTTTGCTGACTTAACCTATCCCAACTTTTGATTTAAGTTGCGAAAAACTAGTTATGCGAAAAACTACCCACTGAAAAAAAACAGCATATTTTTGCAGGAACTTTATTTATACAATCATAACTTTTAATTCAATAAAATAAAATAAAAGAACGAATGAGGAGAATTTTGTGTGACTATTAGACATCCGTTACGAAATATATATATATTTTTTTTTTATGCAGACGTTTCTGAGCTCAGAATCAACGGATGGCAAGGAGTCCTGAAAGTAGTAAAAAATTTTTCTGATAAGACACGTGTCCCAGGAAACGTAACACTGGAAGGTTAAAGAAGGCGAGGATTTCGAATTCCGCGCGCATCCAGGCGCCGCTGCTCCACTGGCTGAGAGGAAGCGCGATCGCAGCGCCGCGCCGCGGGAAGCGGGCGAAGAGCCGGGCGCACACGTTCAGAGTCAACACAGATTCCGGCAGTCGCACGATGATCCCTTCCTATTCGGTACACTCCCGCCGTGAAAGCGTTCTTGGTAAAAAGAACTTAAACTAGAGACCGGAAAAATTCGCGGATTCATTTCACGACAGCCTGAAATTCTAATAGTTACACCTCAGTGCTGCCTCTGCTGTTGGCTCACAACTCATCTGGATGACTCCGGGCCAGTGAGAAACACTCAACCGAAGCACAGGCCGCTACATTAGGACACCTTCACAAGACAGCAGCCAATGAGATGGCGACATTTGACCGAGTGTACGTAGAACTATAAAGTTCATCCTAGAGGTCATTGAACCCGCGAATTTTTCCGGTCGCTAACTATAACATATATAAATTTTTTTGTAAATGGAACGGAAATATTCACGTAAAATTACAGGCACAATTTGTACATTTAGATGGAAAAATATATGCATTACTACAAAATAGAGTTCGCATGCAGTAATACTTGGTTCGGATTCTTAACCAGGTAAGAACGCTTTGTGTTGTCCCAGATCCTTCAAATAGTTGAAAGTTATTTTTAAACCGTTCCCTGAATAGCATATGCAAGTAATTCTTTTCTTAAATATTCGATAATATTTTCCGTTTTTTTTTAATATAAATTATGCTTGAACGAAACGTCAATTAAAATATAAATTTATGCCAGAATTTTCTTAAGAAATACATCGGTATTATCTCGAGACAGAAAAAAAAAACTTATTTAGTACATGCAGAAATAACCATGGTCACGTGTTGTAGACCGGTGCGCTTCATTTGACCTAAAATTCATATCTCATAAACGTCACTTGACCTAAAAGTCAGTTGCCCTAAAAGTCATTTACCCTAAAAGTCATATCTCCTAAACGTCACTTAACCTAAAAGTCACTTGGCCTAAAAGTCAGTTTCCCTAAAAGTCATTTTCTCTAAAAGCCATATCTCCTTAATATCACTTGACCTAAAAGTCACTTGGCCTAAAAGTCAGTTTCCCTCAAAGTCATTTGACCTAAAATTCATTTTCTCTAAAAGTAATATCTCCTAAACGTCACTTGACCTAAAAAGTCACTTGGCCTAAAAGTCAGTTTCCCTAAAAGTCATTTTCTCTAAAAGTCATTTTCTCTAAAAGCCATATCTCCTTAATGTCACTTGACCTAAAAGTCACTTGGCCTAATAGTCATTTGCCCTAAAAGTCATATATACTAAACGTCACTTGCTCTAAAAGTCAATTCGCCTAAAGTCATTTGCCCTACTAGTCATTCGACCTAACAGGCATTCAGCCGAAATTCATTTTTAGGTGGAATGCCTTTAGGGCAAGTGGAGTGTACTCTTGTAGACACGTGCAGTATCGGCCAACTGGTGCAGTACGCGCACGCGCACTCACGTTGAGGTCGTCCAGGTTGATGCACGTGGTGTAGTTGGACCACACGTGGCCGGACGTGGGGTGCCGGTACCACGTGCCGTTGGGGTTGCACTCCTTGTGCGCCATGCCTGCAACACGAGACGAGAACACTCCATCTCACCTCTCACACACGCGCGGCTTCCAACAGTTCGGCCACACTCGACCACCATCGTCACTGGGTTTGTTTTATCTTTTTTTTTGTATTTGCGATAAGCGCCGTTGAAGGGTTAGTGATAGAAGAAAAAAATTGGTTGTCTGTGAAGTCGGTTCACGGACGATAGTTTAAACGTGACAACGTCATAACAAAACATTGATGAAATGATTGCATACTTTTCATGAATAAAATTGAATCATTTTTATTTTAATAATAAAAGAATAAATACTTGAAATTATACTAGTAATCGGATTTTTAAAATGCGAGAATGATTAACCTTTATTGCCGAAATTGTTGTTGTAATAAGCAATGAAATCCACATTAACTTTTCACTTCACTTTATAAACAGTCGAGTGGAAGAGAGATAGATGCGGCGCAAGCGTACAATGAGCGTAACGGGACACAGCGTAACGGAACAATGTGCATTACGGGACACTTTTTCGTGCGTGCAGCCGGCGTTAATCGATTTATTAGACGCTGTCACGTCAAAAAAGTAATAGCTTAGTGGCCGTAGAAGAATTACACCCATAGGTTGTTTTTTTCGGCAGTTGGGCCATATTCAACAATCATCGGCATGGCTGATAATAAGCCACTTAGCTGAGTTTGATTTATCTTTTTTTGTAGTTGCGATTTTTTTTCCTAACCCAACTGAAAACTAAGTGTGTTGGGGAGGGTTCCGGGTTAGGGAGGGAGACTAAGTGCGTCTCAGGCCGAAGCCCATACGCTCTAATCATGCAGGGTGTTAGCCATGCAAGAGAGGTAGCATGCATCATGTGCTAGGAGGGGGATTGGCCAGCCATGGCAGCGATTGGCGCCATGACCAACTCCCCTCACTGACTAGACTAGACTAAAAACAAGATAAGTTGAGCCCAGGTAAAACCTGCATAGACACAGGGAAAACCCTTGGGCTCTGACATGCGGGATGCCAAAGTTTTATGCATTAATATCAAGCAGGAGGCTTACGGGAAAACAGAAGGATGGATCTGGAAGAAGAGTTGGACAGAGTAGAAAAGAGTGTACCATGCGGGGGGGGGGGGGGGGGGAGGGGGGGGGAGGGGCTTGGACACTGCTATCCGCTTTGGTTTGAGTGGCACTGGTTGTTTCGGGGGCGACTTTAGTCGTTTCCCGCCGGGCTGCCAGACAGCCCAATGTAGTTGCGATAAGCGCCGTTGAAGGGTTAGTGATAGAAAAAAATTAGCTTTGAGGCCGTAGTTATAGTCATAGGTTAGTTTTTTCGGAAGTTTGGCCATCCGTGGAGGATAGAGCGAACCAAAGTTCATCAAACACAAATTTTTAACAAGACGGGCAGTGTTTTGATAAAAAAAAAAATCTTTTTGTCGAAATCAGGTCCAAAACCGGGGGTTTTAGTTTTTTTTTTCAAGTCTTCTTCGCTTTTATTGGAGCTATTTTAATTATACAGTGGACTTTTGATCAAATGATGCTCCAGCAGCGCATTCTAGCGGCGGGTGTAGAAACTACGTGTGTGCGATTCGCATCAAGATTTATTTTTAAAGAATTCTACGTGAAATTTCGTGCCCGAGTTTATGTATCTTAAGTTTATTTGCAACACTGGAACACATGAATTTGCTCGTTACTGGGGTTGGATGTTACTAGAGACCGGAAAAATTCGCGGTTTCAATGACCTCTAGGATAGACTCCATGATACTCTATGTACTGGGGAAAAATTGCACCTGTTCATTGGATACTGACTCGTGACACGCGTCAAATGGGATTCTTGTGATTTGATACGTCTTTTGTTGAAGGTTTTTCATTGGCTTACCCAATCACTGACTCAGCATAAAGGTGTACGAGTTTGGAGTCTAGCCTATCGCGAAATACACCAGCGAATTTTTCCGGTCTCTATAGATGTTACACATCTTTGGCGAATACTGAAACTCGCTCATATGTGCGCTGTGGTGAACATATATATTTAAACAAATTATTAAAATTAAATTTGCAAAAACTGTAAATAACATTTGAAAATTAAAAAGTATTCAATTTTTCATCAATGTTTTCCTATGACGTTATCACGTAAAATTATCGTCCGTAAACCGACTTTACAGGCAACCCCCTTTTTTCTTCTTTAGCCTAATCCACGTGACAAACAAAAATAAAAGATTGTATATAAATTTTTTTTCTGTTACATAATCACTAAACATACGAACGCCGTTAATTCTAATAGGTAATATTAATCGATATGTTTAAGGAAGTAATTATTTTCATTAAAATTTATCTTTAATTTGTAAAAATAAAGTGTACGTCAACACATTTAATAGAATTCAAAAATAAATTTATTAAAAAAAAATCAAGAAAATACAAGAATAATAATAAGCTACTAATCCACCAGTTTAACCATCTTTATAAAACAAAAAAAAAAATCTGACACGTATTTCAGTAACGTCGCGCCCGCGACGCGATGGAAATAGGAAAGTATTCTAATCGGGAATTCTGTCGCGTCCACATTTTCCGTCGCGCTGTCGTCACAGATGTTTGGAACGTCGCTGGTTATAAATCTTCACTTCGCCACCGCTGCGCTGTTGTGGTTCCAGCATAAAACCTATTTTAGGTTATGTACGTTACATAAACAAAATTTCTCGCGTAAATGTGATCTTTATTTTGACGTGACAACGTCTAATAAATCGATGAACGCCGGCTGCACGCCCGAAAAAGTGTCCCGATACGCACATTGTTCCGTTACGCTGTGTCCCGTTACGCTTTTTGTTCCGTTACGATGTTTTCCGTTACGCTGTCGCCGAGTGCAGTAATAATAGGTTATGTTACAATTGACTAAAAAATTAGGGTGATTCATATAATTGATGATATATATTTGATTACAGTTTATTTATATGAAAACTTGTTCATAATTTTATTCAAACTTTATAGCTAAACGCCAGTTTTTAAAATTAATTACAAGTCATGTACACGTGAACTGTTTCGTCGACTGTTTATAAAGCGAAGTGATAAGTTAATGTGGTTTTCATTGCTTATTACAACAACAATTTCGGCAATAAAGGTTAATTATTCTTGCATTTTAAAAAATCTGATTACTAGTATAATTTGAAGTATTTATTCTTTTATTATTAAAATAAAAATGATTCAATTTTGTTCATAAAAGTATGCAATCATTTCATCAATGTTTTGTTATGGCGTTGTCACGTTAAACTATCGTCCGTAAACCGACTTTACAGACAACCAATTTTTTTTGAGAATGTTTTCACAAGTCTTCTAACAATTTACGTATTCGTAAATAAAGAGTATCAAGTTAGCTTAGCTACATAAAAATAAATACGAAAAATCGTTTTTTAAAATAGGCTCTTACAGTTTTGTTAAATACGTTCTTAATATTTTTTCCCCCCGAAAGGATAGGTTTCAGCTCACCTAGGCGATTGTAACTGAAATGAAAAGGTCCCAATTTGGGTTAGGTCAGCGTCATTTTAAAAAGCTCAGAAATCGTGAAAATGCTTGCATTCTCGCAAAATTGGCTATTCATTGTTATTATTACTTTGATGTGTGGCATCTTGACTCTTGGTGTACGGCATTTGGTAGGAGTGATTTCTTACATGGAACGGAAGTCGATTGGAACGGAAATGTGTCCCGAGATACGATGCTGCCATCTGCGGAAGTCTCAGAAAACACGAAAAGATGGCGGATCCACGTGATTCATCCGTATATATTAACTTTCGCGATTATCGGGGAGTGTACTAAGCGTAATGGTGTGCCAAAGTAAACTTTATAACAGAACAACTATCTTTATGTTATTATTACAATCACAAAAATTAAAAAAAATTTAAAATGTTGGCATTACAATTTGGCAACCCTTAGTTAACATTGCAAAGTAGATATAGCGCAACGTCCATGATACTGTATGGACACAACAAATTGTTAGTCTAGATATATTCTACGAAATGTTGAATTCAAATATTGTCGAGATGAAATTTTTACTGTTATATCTTAAATGTTTAATCAGCTTTATAAAGTTCAGAACACAAACAGACACTTAATTTTGTAATATGTGTTTTAAAATTTTTCAGATTATTGCGTCAGTAATGCCATTTAAGTAAAAATTCCAACAATTGTACCTAACTACACACACTCTTTTTTTTGCATACGAAACAGTTAAATATTAACATATACTTTCATTCTATATTTTAATGTTAGTAACGATAAAAATGTTTGAATATGTAACATTGGTATAACTCAGGGAAATGCCGACTATTTAAAAAAAAATTCTACGTTGAATTTCGTGTCCGAGTTTCGAATCACAAGTGTATTTTCAACATGAGTACACGGGAATTCGCTCATTACGGAGGTTAGAAGTTACACATCTCTGGGCAGTACCTACTGGAAGAATCACTCACATGTTTTTTTGACGTGACAACGTCTAATAAATCGATGAACGCCGGCTGCACGCACGAAAAAGGATGACTCATTGTCCCGTTATGCACATTGTCCCGTTACGCTCATTGTACGCTTGCGCCGCATCTATCTCTCTTCCACTCGATTGGAACAACTATCGATTTGACTTTTTCGAGGCACATAAATCTTGAAACACTCCCATTCGTTTCCTACTTTTCCTATCATCGTTCTATCCTTAACAGAATAACACAGATAAGAAGAAGTTAAATAGCAAACATGAGTAAAAGTTATAGTTAAAATAATCTCTTCGTTAAAGTAATAAACATATTTGAATTATTGAGTGCAAATAAAAGTAAATTTATCAAGTAAATTGTAGATTTCATTTCACTCCTTCTTTGTATCCATAAAAAAATTTATATTTCAATAAAAATGATTTAATTTTATTCATAAAAGTATGCAATCATTTCATCAATGTTTTTTATGACGTTGTCACGTTAAACTATCGTCCGTAAACCGACTTTACAGACAACCATTTTTTTTTTTTAAATTATTATTTAGCCAGACCGCGAAGTTGCTTGTGGGAGCGGCGTACATAAGATAAGTTCAGGTGCTATGATCTGGGGTCAATGAATCGTAGCCTTCCCGCATGTCTGTTAGCTACAGGCGTCGTAGAAATTACGCGAAGAGGGTGAAGGACCTTTTTTTTTGGTGGAGCAGGGTTGAGGGAGGGGCGCAGACTGTTATGCAGATATCCACAAGGGTGGCGATCGCACAAAAACAGGCCCACAAGATCGCAAGAACGGCTAAGGGATGAAATAAGTCTCTGGCGTGGCCTGTACATGCCATATGCCACACTGTAATTTTTTTTGTAAATTGAACATAAATATTCATGTAAAATTACAGATACACGAAAACGACTGTATCACCACAAAACAGTCTACACAGTAATTCTGGGTTCGGAGTCTTACAGGGGCATTTATGATTTATGTTGCCCCAGTACCTCCAATGAATACCAGCAAATATCGTAATAGGTAGAGACCGGAAAAATTCGCGTGTTCAATGACCTCCAGGATAGAATACAATATCCTCCACACACTCGGGCAAATGTCAACTGTTCATTGTCTGCTGACTTGTGAGTCGTTTCGACTGGGTGGCCTGTGATTCGACACTTCTATGAGTGAGGGTCTCTAATTGCCCCTCAGTCCTCCAGATTAACAGTGAACCAATGACAGAAGCAGCACTAAGGTATAATTAATTGAATTTTAGCATAACACGAAATGAACCCGCGAATTTTTCAGGTCTCTGGTAATAGCTAATAGGACAATGTGGGAAACACTGGCCAGTTAGCATTAGCGAAGCGCAAGACAATTTACTGCATTGCTTTCAAGCTATTTTGCACTCCACGCCGCAAGATGCCACTACTGTAAACTAATTTTAACGCACTTAGACAACGTAGTTACACTCCACGCCGCCATGTTCGCTGGCATCACTACTTGTCTCTCGTATTTCTTACCAGTTTACCATATTGTCCCTTTTACAATATTTGATATCAGTACCTCTCTGAATAGCTCTCCAGCATTAACTGCACTGCACGTTACTACAACATAAGTCAAATTGTTGAATATTCGATTAATTTTAACATGGTTTAAAAAAAATTATGCTAGAATGAAACATCATTCAAAAATACGTGGCAATTTTCATAAGAAATAATCAGTATTATCTGTAAAAAAACGTATTTCATACATGCAAAAATAACCATAGTTATGCGTTGTACAAAGTTACAACATCTTTAATGTAGAATTACAAACTATTTCTTGGCAACTGGTTTCCAAAGGAATATTTTGTCTGCTAATCAAATGATTCAATAGTCGACGTAGTTGATCCGGCAGCGAATTCTAGCGGCGTTTGTGGGAACTAAGTGTGTGATTCGCGTCTAGAAATGTACGTAGTTGAAAACGGGGACGCACCACAACGCCGAAATGCCAAATTGACCACAACGCCGACAGCTCGAAAACTGCTGTGTACCACAACGCCGAATTACCACAACGCCGAAAAATGGCATTGCAGGACTGCCACAATAGTTAGGTTAGGTTATACTAGGTTAGGTTTGACTAGGTTAGGTTAGACTAGGTTAGGTTGGACTAGGATAGGTTAGGCTAGGTTAGGTTAGGTTATGTTAGGTTAGATAAGGTTAGGTTTGATTGTGGTATTTCGGCATTAAGGTACATTTATGAAACACACACAAATTCATTCAGTTGTTATTTCGGCGTTGTGGTAACGACCCGTTGAAAACACAATTTGCGTATATACTTATCACGCTCGGCATTATTTTAACAGAACTTTTACGTGAAATTTAGGGTCCGAGTTCCGTATCACAAGTCTAAGTTGCTACGCGAGAACACGCGAGGTAAGACGTCACACGTCTTGGATCGGAGCGCGCGGCTTTTCCGCTTCTCTTCCGGAAGTTCGAAACCCCCCCTCTTCCTGGCCTGATATTACGACTAATGGGGACGGCCCAAACCACATTACGCCGAACTTGCGGCCTAATGCGATCTGTAGGCCTGAACTCCAGGGGTGTGAGGAGGAGTGGGGGAAGGATAGAAGGGAGGTAGGTTGCCTTGTAAACACCCAGCCACGCGCTAACAATATTTAACAGCTTCAACTTCCTTTCGTCCTCCTGGCAAGGGGTGTTGGTTGGGAAGGGGGAGAGGGGGGGGGGTGAAGAAAGGGCTTGCAAGTTCATTAGCTTACCTCCCTTTTGTTCTCGCGACTCTTACGCCTGACTTCCCAGGGCGCTAAGGCACCGTTACTCATGTGTAGCAACTTTCCTGCGTGACTCGTGATTTCTGAGCCCCTATTCGGTGTCATTACACTCTTAGAGGTATCGTCTGCCTTTCTAAGTATACGTTACTTTTTGACGCGACAACGTCTAATAAATCGATGAACGCCGGCTGCACGCACGAAAAAAGGTCCCGTTACGCACATTGCCCCGTTACGCTGTGTCCCGTTACACTCATTGTACGCTTGCGCCGCACCTATCTCTCTTCCACTCGATTGGAACAACCATCGATTTGACTTTTTCGAGGCACATTAAACTTGGAACACTCCCATTCGTTTCCTACTTTTCCTATCATCGTCCTATACTTAAAAGAATGACACAGATTGGAAGAAGTTAAATAGCAAACATGTATAAAAGTTATAGTTGAAATAATCTGTTCGTTAAAGTAATAAACATATTTGAATCAATGAGTGCGAATAAAAGTAAATTTATCAATTAAATTGTAGATTTAATTTCACTCCTTCTTTTTATCCATACAAGATAGTGATAATTCAATAAAAATGATTCAATTTTATTCATAAAAGTATGCAATCATTCCATCAATGTTTTGTTATGACGTTGTCACGTTAAACTATCGTCCGTAAACCGACTTTACAGACAACCACTTTTTTTATGTGTAATATATCAGTTCTCAGTATACGACATTTGGTAGGCGTAATTTCGTGAATGTAACGGAAGTCGCATGGAACGGAAATGTGTAACGATGGTGCTGCCATCTGTGGCGGATGGCGCGAACTTAAGTTCACAAAGACAAAGAGAATCTTCATGGTATTAACTGTTCAATTAATTTGAACAAGATGGGCAGTATTTTAATATAATAAATTGTTACAAATCAGCTCCAAAGCCGGAGTTTATTATGTTTTCAAGTATTTTTCGCTTTTATCGGAGCTGTTTCAATGTGAAGTTTAAAATTTCGGTCTGCTAATCAAATGATTCGATAGTCGACGAAACTACTCCGGCAGAGAATTCTAGCGGCGGGTGCGGAAACTACGTGCGATTCGCGTCAAGAGATGCATGTAGTTGAAATACAATTTTCGTATATTTATCACGCATATTTTTGAAGAATTCTACGTGAAATTTCGTGTCCCAGCTTCGTATTATAAGTATATTTGTAACGTGAGAAAACAGGAATTTACTCTTTACCGAGTTTAGATTTTCACACATCACTTGGCGAGTGCTGAAAAACTATTTCACATTTTTTTTATATATAACAAGTTAGATTTCTTTACAGCCGATACGGTTAGTCGAAGTGATTACTCATTAGATACCAACGCTACGCAAGAACATGAGTACAAAGAAAACCCTGGTATCGTTATGTGGATGATATTTTTGTACATTTCTGGTGGTCAATTAAATTGATCAATTTACAATAATAAAACACCAGAAATAAGTGAGCTAGCATCTCAGAACAAGGTTCGGTGGCGAGAAAATGCGTGCGTTCACGTGTTGCAAATACATTTAATATACGAAACTGTGTTAAGAAATATCACGTAGAACTCTTTAAAATAATGCCGAGCGTGATAAATATACGCAAATTGTGTTTTTAACTTTATTTATGGACGCGAATCACACGTAGTTTCCGCACCCGCCGCTAGAATTCGCTGCCGGAGCAGCTGCGTCGACTATCGAATCATTCGATTTGCAGACCTGAAATTTTAAACTTCCTAATGAAACAGCTCCGATAAAAAAAATACTTTGAAAAAATACCAAACTCCTGAATTCAGATCTCATTTCCGACAAGGAATTTTATTAAAATACTGCCCACCATTTTTTTAAATTCATTAAACAGTAAATACTATAATACTATATATATTTTCCTTTTGCTTTGTGAACTTTAGTTAGAGTCATCAGTCACAAATGGCAACATCGGGGTTTCACATTTCCGTTCAATGCGACTTCCGTTCCATTCGCGGAATTATTCCTACAAAATCCCCGTACACCGTGAACTAAGATGTTACACATCATTAAATGTAGACAGCAGTAGGCTTGTTTTATTAAAAGTTTACAAGCGTGCCAATTAAGGATGTGAGTGACACGAAAGGCTCCACTGGCGATTTTGTAAGTTATCCTGTAACTATTCGGAAAGTCGAAAATAAAATACTGTATCCTTTATGATCTTTTAGGGTAAAGGGTCCTTATAGAAGTTATTCGAAAACATCATTTTGTCTACGTTCTTCAGAATTCAACACTACGACAAGGGTAGAAAACTTAAAAAAAAAAAAAAAAAATTAGAGGAGTTATAATTCGTCTGCAAGACGTCCCAAGAATCGTTAAAACTCGGACAATACGCAATTTGGAAACTTTACAGTCGATTCACTCATTCGATTTCCCGAGCGTTTTTTCCGCCAACGGAAACTTTGACCAATAATCCCGGTCTTATTTTACGAGAGCCCGCACATTTCAGATCTTAACACGATTTTTTTTTTTTTTTTTTCACCTTCCAGACAAGTTCTCCTGATTTACGACCCAATTCGCCCCACCGTAAATTTATCTTTTAACTTCTTGTCCTCGGCTAAGGATTCTCACGTTTACAGCCGAAAACTACCAGCGAGAAAAAGAAGTCCATTCGGCGAAGACGAATCGGATCCAAGTTTTGATGCGAGTCAGGATAAGATAACTAACCTGTAACCTGTTCTTGAACGAATTGCGTAGAAATCTCGATAAACAGTTGAAGAACGAAATAATGTATACACGTATACAGTTATTGTTTAAATTTATTTCGAAATAAAAAAAAATGTGAGCGAGTTTATCAATACTCGCCAGTGATGTGTAACGTCTAACCTCGGTAACGAGCAAATACATGTGTACTCATGTTGCAAACACACTTATAATACGATATCAGGACACGAAATTTAACGTAGAATTCTTTTAAATAATGCAGCGGATTCTAGCGGCGGGTGCGGAAACTACGTATGATTCGCGTCAGCAAATATATTTGAAAACACACGCACCATTATTTTTAAAGAACAACATTTTGTTAACTTTCGTGCACATTTCTGGCGAATACTGAATCACTAGCTCATTTTTTTTTTGACGTGACGTCTAATAAATCTATGAACGCCGGCTGCACGCACGAAAAAGTGTCCCGTAACGCACATCGTCCCGTTACGCTGTGTCCCGTTACGCTCATTGTACGCTTGCGCCGCATCTATCTCTCTTCCACTCGATTGGAACAACCATCGATTTGACTTTTTCAAGGCACATTAAACTTGAAACACTCCCATTCGTTTCCTACTTTTCCTATCATCGTCCTATCCTTAACAGAATAACACAGATTGGAAGAAGTTAAATAGCAAACATGTATAAAAGTTATAGTTAAAATAATCTCTTCGTTAAAGTAATAAACATATTTGAATTAATGAGTGCAAATAAAAGGAAAATATCAATTAAATTGTAGATTTCATTTCACTCCTTTGCATCCAAACAAAATAGTTATAATTCAATAAAAAGATTCAATTTTATTCATAAAAGTATGCAATCATTTCATCAATGTTTTGTTACGACGTCACGTTAAACTATCGTCCGTAAACCGACTTTACAGACAACCAATTTTTTTTTTGTTTATTCAAATCTTTTTCCCTGGTCGATGGATATTCTTGCGTTGTTTGTAAAACGAGGCCCAAAGCTTTGAGGGCGGAGTTTCGCTCGCCCGACGCCAGGGGCGGGTAAGTCGCATCATCTCCGGCTGACGCAACAAGCGGTTATACGCGCGGCGCGCGCAGCTTCAATCAATCTTTTACGCGGCCGGCGACCGGCAGATAAAACGAAGCGAGAGGCCAGGAGGTCTCGTGGGCTGGCGCCAGCACTAAACCCGGCACCGCTGGCCCCTCCTCGTAGTTTATCCTCCCCGGAGAGGCGCCGGCTTCAGCCATCATCGGCCGTCGTTTCACGACCTCCCCCGCGTTAAATATCTCCCGCGCTGACGGATTATTGTAGTCGCGTTCTTTTCCCCCTTCGCGATTATTTACGGGGTGTTCATTTTTTTTAACATGTCACACGAGTCCGGCTCTTTTCTCCATGGACCAATGATGGCTATAGACTCGGTGATGCCAACTGTCAAGCACATTAATCAGTAATAACCAGAGACCTGTAAAATTCGCGTATTCATTTCGCGATAGGATAGAGTCCAAATACTTTCGACATTATTTTTGCTTCAGTGATTGGGCCACAGTTTATCTGAAGGACTCTGGGCCAATGAAAAAATCTTTAACAGAAGAATTAGCGAATCACGATCATTCCAGTCAACAGGTGTTACGAGTCGGTAACCAATCAGCAGATGTAATTTGCACGAGTGCATAGAGAATCATGGAGTGTATCCTTTAGGGATTTGAAATTGCGAATTTTACAGGTCTCTAGTAATAACATTTATGCACGCAATAAATCACGTGGAAAGAAAACGCAATAAATTTTAAGTACGCCAAAATAACTAACCAATGTACATAATGCATCCTTTAATTAGTTTTAAAAATTTTTTGCGAAGAAAAAAAAAGAATATTAAAATTTAAAAAATAAACTAAAATAAGTACCATGATTAATATTTATAATGTTAACTACTTTACCTTTGCTGATGCAATGCAAAAGCTGAACTGAGTTCAACCTAACTGGATTCCAACAAATATTATCGTGTTATATATATGGAGCCACCAGCCAACCGACTAAATAAGAGAGATTTATCGTTTCGAAACGCTGATAAACTTTATTTCTGAACGTATCATTAAGTTCATTTGTTCCCGTAATAAATAAACAAATAACACTTTGTAATTTTGTTTTTGGACGTATGAATCGGTAATGCTTATGGAAAATCTGCATACTTGGCAGCAGTATAGTAATAATAATAATTTTGAGTCCCAACATTGAACGGTTTAAATTGTCACAATAAAAGGGCTGAAATAAAAAGTGTCATATCGGACGACGATATAGATGCGTAGTTGAGGTTACATAGTCTTATATAACTTTGTATGTTCGATCTTCAATACAGTAGGGCCGGGTTTATAAACTATGCAAGAAATGAAATAATGCAAGAAACGTAAGACGAAAAATATTCAATAACTACCTTTTTCAAAAATCCATTTTAAAATACGCAACAAGCAAAAAAGCATCGCAAGAAATAACACCAAATTTCGACTTCTTGCCTATCTGCTTCCGTTTTCTCCTTCCATATCTGAAGTGCTCCAAAAGGCACGAATTGTTTGAAAAAAAAACAGTAACATCCACAGATTTTCTTTATCGCGTATTTCAACAGTGAGTAATATTTATTTAGAAAAAGGCGATCTTTCTCACTTGCTCTCTCACTGCCGTTTTATCCGTTACGATAAACTTACGAGTCGAGGTTAGAATTGCCAAAGAAGTTTCACTTCTATCATGTGAACTGAGTCACACGCGAATTTTTGACGTGACAACGTCTAATAAATCGATGAACGCCGTCTGCATGCACGAAAAAAGTGTCCCGTTACGCACATTATCCGCTGTGTCCCGTTACGCTCATTGTACGCTTGCGCCGCATATATCTCTCTTCCACTCGATTGGAACAACCATCCATTTGACTTTTTCGAGGCACATTAAACTTGAAACACTCCCATTCGGTTCCTACTTTTCCCATCATCGTCCTATCCTTAACAGAATAACACAGATTGGAAGAAGTTAAATAGCAAACATGTATAAAAGTTATAGTTAAAATAATATGTTCGTTAAAGTAATAAACATATTCGAATTATAGAGTGCAAATAAAAGTAAATTCATCAATTAAATTGTAGATTTCATTTCACTACTTCTTTGTATCCATACAAAATAGTGATAATTCAATAAAAACGATTCAATTTTATTCATAAAAGTGTGCAAATCATTTCATCAATGTCTTGTTATGAAGTTGTCACGTTAAACTATCGTCCGCAAACCTACTTTACAGACAACCAATTTTTTTTTTCGACATCGCCTGATTTAGGCTTGTTTTCTGTCGTGTTCGCATTATTATTTATATTGAGCTTTCTTACGACGTGCAGCGCGACCAGAAATCGGGAGTACGTACGTCCGGAACCACATCTCGGGTCGAGAGGGGGAATAGGTATGTTCTATCGGCGGGCCGGGGCCCTCGTGTGTGTGTGTGTGTGTGTGTGTGCGGAGGGCGAGTGTTTTTGCGCGGGTTGGGGGTCCGCGAGCTCACCGCGGGACGCGAAGGGGCGGGAATTCGCGCGCACCCTCGACGCAGGCCATGGGGCTCCGGTGTTGTGTCAGCGACAGCCGTTCAGACGGCGCTGCACTTCAACCCTTCCTCGAAGGGGATCTTGTATGGGTGGCTTCGCGAGGCGCGCTGGTTTCAACACCTCCGCCGAGAGAGATAGAGGGAGAGGGAGAGAGGGATAGAGGGAGAGAGAGGGAGAGAGAGAGGGATAGAGGGGGAGAGAGAGTGAGAGGGAGAGAGAGGGAGAGAGAGAGAGGGATAGAGGGAGAGAGAGAGGGAGAGAGAGACTCACCCCGTGTTTCATGATGGCGTCCGGGTGGTTGCGGACCAGAGAAAGAGAGAGAGAGAGAGAGAAAGAGAGAGAGAGAGAGAGCATTGGCGTAGCTGTGTTCATAAAGTTGGGGCGGAGGGAAGACAAATAATGATTTTGATGTCATGTAAAACCCATTCCCCTCTTACTAAGACGGGGGGGAGGGGGGGGGGGAGGGTCTGGGGTGGTCCTCCACCGGAAAAAATTTTGATTTTTAAAAGTGCAAAAAATAGCTCTTTTCAAGCAGTTTTTTTTGTATCTGACCATTGGATACATCGATGTTAAAAATTATTATTGTTTCCTTAAGATAAAATTTTGATGAGTGAAGAAATTACAAATAGATGTTGGGCAGAATAATATTATAAAATAAAAATATCGCTGTCTAGATAGTTGGGGGGGGGGGGGGGCAGTCTCCTCGACCCAAAAAGTTCAGGGGGACACGTCCCCCCTGTCCCCCCCCCCGGTTCCTACGCCTCTGAGAGAGAGAGAGAGAGAGAGAGAGAGAGAGAGAGAAGGGGGGGGGATTTCAAGCGTCGGATTTAACGGAGTACGATTTTCCTCGGGAAATCAACGTTTAAAAACAACCATAGCGAATTATTATTCACCGACGTTTCGGGTCGACGTTGCAGTCGCGCTATCATCAGTAGGTAACGGTTCCCTGACGATGGCGACTGCAATGTCGACCAGAAACGTCGGTGAATTATTCGCCAAGGACACGCTACAACCCATAAGCCAAGCTACTTCAAACAATGGCCGTGAAAGCATGCGAACATTATTAACGTTTAAAACAGTTTTACAATTTATATATTTTTTATGACAAGGATTATAACTGCCTTATGTTTACTACACAAAAATATTCAAACAATTTTTTGTTCTTCAAAATACCTCTAGCATATTTGAACCTGATTTAAAAAAAAATCGTACACAAAATAAGAAAATAATTATTTATTTATCCACGAAATATAACGAAACCAAGAATGTTAATTCAAAAGTCTTTTATTCGACCATTTCAATGGGGAAAATGTCTTACGAACGATAAAATTGCGAAATTTGCACGATAAAAGGAAAATCAGAGTAAAATCTATTAATTTATTTTTAAATCTCGTATGGTGTACATTTTTGATTGTTTATGATCTAATCCCACCCACTTAAAGATACTATGGATACAGGCGATTCTTAAGTAGTGGAAATAAATATTGTTGCCAGGGACCCAGATTGAAAGGAACAGGTCTAGTGTAACTGCTACGTCGAATGAAGTTAATTCACGTGAAATAATCAGATATCTCGTCACGCAGCTACAAACTGTCTGCTCGTCACCACACGTCAACAGGAAATAAACAAAACCTTGGAAATATAAATTGTCTATGTCGTTCCGTGCCAACAATCACAAAATATGGGTGAAAAAAAAAGGAAATTTCAGGTTTCCCGGCGAAATTTACGAACCGAATTCCCTAAATTTCCCCTCGTGACTTGCCTCGGTCATAACCACAGAATAAACAATTGGTAACAGAAGCGACAAAATGTGGTTTTATCCTTGGTTAGTGCGTACCAGCAATCTGATGCTCTCAGGGCGTACACGAATGTAAATAAACAATGTTTTCCCATTGAAAGTAAGGGGCGTATGATTTAATGAACAGTTTGTGTGGTAGTAAATACAATAATTCGTCGCAATTTCACAAATATGTTTGAATTCATAGTATTTAGAGTATTCATGCGTGATTCCAATCAACATTATTCTTTTGTATTGGAATAAATAAGCTAGTTCGTGCGCATTCTAGCCTTGTGTTCCGTGATTCAGGGAATTGTGCAGTAAATGCCGAACAAATTTATTTCAGAAAGAATGCATAATTTTTGGTGTAACTCGTCGACATGTTATTAAATAATGATTGAAAACCAGTAGGCGTCTTCTTGTCCGTCATCTCGTTTGCTGGAAAGAATCGTGATATCTGTGCAACTCTGTGCTTACTGCCATGCAACGTGTCTCGATGCCTTTATTTATTTATTTTTTGCCACAATGCACCTAAGACTACAGCAATCAAAATTAGAGTGATTTTGTCTATAACATGCCATCTACATTACAAATGCCACACTTAACATACGTGTGATTTATTTTCCTGTAGGCCTAATGTAATATTGTTGAGAGTGAATTTCTTTAAGTCGTTGTTTTTAATTGGCCCCTACGTTATTTAGTTAACACGTATAAAATATGTATTTACATACTTATAATAAACTTTGTAAATGCACATCATATCTAGGTATTTCTAATGTAGGCCTAAATAGCTACCTACTTTTTTTTGGCTTGTTAAATAAGTAGAATCTCATAACACAAATTAATTTAACATTGAAGTTTACTTAACCATTTTATTATTGACAATAACTGAAGAAACTTTCTTGTCTGTAAATTTTAGCTCTTAATGGGAGGACAACATATCATTATGTCATTTTGTCAGATCTTCTGTGTGTACACGTTTGTACAAAGATATTAGACGTCAATACAAAATTCCAGGTTTTCCCTAATTTTCCTTATTCTGGACAAGGTCATCCATACGCTAGAAAAAAAAAAACCTAATCCAAGGTGGCGGAGTATAGTTGCCCTTTATTTAAGGCCCCCGCCTACCCGAGCACAGAGATTCTGAAGGAAAAAAAAACGCGATTTGAAAAGTGCTAAAGATATCTTACTGGTGTCTGTTTACGAAAAGCATTTGAGAGTACGTTGAGGACGGCTGAGTAGATATGTTTCTGTATTTCGTACATAAATTGTATTTTCAGAAGAGTGGAAATGTTTAAAAGGCGTGTTTTCGGTATAATTTATAGGCTTTAAAAAACCCAGAACAGATTCTTGAAAGCACTCAAGGGACTTGCATTACACCTGTATCTTCACTTCTCCGCCGTGTAATGTTACGGTCACCGCTAAATGCACGACGAGAAGACTGCGCGCCAGTCCAGAGGAGACACCGCGCTAGAAGCACCAGCGAGCGTCGCGCTTATCATCCCGCCTCGCCGACACACATACACCCCTGACGAGGCGGGCTCATTAAAAAAATATATGTACCTAAACTCTAGGGCATAACTGGTGTTTTCCTGGCCACATTAGACGGTTACGCTAGCACTGTTTTCGAGACGTGATTAAGTCAGTCAAGTCAGGCAGTCCTAGAAGGAAATCGATCCCAAAACCACAGCTGCAAAAAAAAAAAAAACACAAATGATCCTGGCAAATGAAGATAAAAGGCTAAGAGAGACCTCATTAATTAATAATTCATGGAAGCTCCAGAGTTTCAAATCGCTGCTTCGAGAGTTGAAAGTGGGAAAACTTTTAATCTCCTGGAAATCTCCACTTTAGTACCAACTCATAGAATTAAAAAAAAAAATTAATTAATTAATTAAAATAATAGGTACTTTTTCTCGGAAAGATGTACACATAAAAAGAATCTGCTATTAGTTATAAAACTATCGTTATACTCACCCACCCGAACTTCAAAAATTGAATTTAAATTGTTTTGTTTAAAACAAAAATCTATTTTGTGTACTGTAATTTACTTCGAAAATAAATAGTTTGCATTAATGGTTTAAAAACGAGGCAATAAATAACTGGTACGAGTTAGGGTGACTAAATAATCTAATTATGATAATTATTTAAAAAGTTTACCATTGTAGGTTCAGCATTTTAAAATTTCTGGTACTCTGGTGATACGCCCCGAAAGTAAGGTTTGGTGGAATGAAGGGAAAAAAAGAGGTCAAAGGATTCGACGAACGTATCCGGAATAAAGAATGTCTGTGCTGGAGGGGGGTAAAGGGGGGTAGAGGGTGTGTGTGGGGAGAGAAGTCAAAAGGATACCGCAGGCGGAAATTCCAATTCCTTCTTCCACACTTTTTGTCTTTTTCCTCCGAAACCTTGGACGAAAATCACACAGGCGAAATTGAACGGCAGTGAGGAATCTTAATGTGCAAGGAAGTACTTCTACCACAGCTGTTATTTCATGCCAACGTATTCGCAGTATGGAAAAAAAAATCGTGTATTTTAAAAATAATATTCATTATTTAAGATGGCTAAATTTGTAATTATTTTTATAGATTGATTATTTTATTTTTGTAGTACAAATACATTTTTAAGGCAATTTCCATAAAGTGAAACGTGCAAATATTTTTAAAATTACATATTTTCGAATACATACAGGGACCACAAAAATATTGAGCTATTAACGTTGGTTTGATGATTTCAACTTAATTCAACCGTTAAATAAGCAAAGAATACTATAGCGTGTGAATTGTAGTATTTTCAGTAATTACAAAAATTAATGAATGTTCAGTTGGTCGATTTCTATAAACATATCAACAGATTAAGAATTTTTTTACGTCGTCATTATTAATTATTTTTTTTTATTTTATTAGTTAAAATTAATTCAAAATAATGATGATAATTTTTTCAATCCTGTGTTTTTGTTGTCTCTACTGTCTTATGTTCATTATTGTGACTGTCTTTGTACTTTATGAAATTATTAGTTAGGTACCTATGATGTTGGCAGGCACCCAAATAATAAATATGATATTATTATAAGAGGCAACGTCTCCGCATAACAAGGGTTATAAAAAAAAATTGGTTGTCTGTAAAGTCAGTTTACGGACGATAGTTTATCGTGACAACGTCATAACAAAACATTGATGAAATAATTGCATACTTTTATAAATAAAATTGAATTATTTTTATTGAATTATCAATATTTTGTATGGATACAAAGAAGGAGTGAAATGAAATCTACAATTTAATTGATAAATTTACTTTTATTTGCACTCATTAATTCAAATATGTTTATTACTTTAACGAAAAGTTTATTTCAACTATAACTTTTATACATGTTTGCTATTTAACTTCTTCCAATCTGTGTTATTCTGTAAAGGATAGGACGATGATAGGAAAAGTAGGAAACGATTGGGATTGTTTCAAGTTTAATGTGCCTCGAAAAAGTCAAATCGATGGTTGTTCCAATCGAGTGGAAGAGAGATAGATGCGGCGCAAGCGTACAATGAGCGTAACGGGACACATCGTAACGGGACACTTTTTCGTGCGTGCAGCCGGCGTTCATCGATTTATTAGACGTCACGTCAAAAATACTTAAATTTTGTTTTCGATATACTCTACTAGGCATAATGTATCTTGAAAGCCATCCAATGAGTCTAGGCTAACATCTGGGGAGTTTGGGCTTTAATTACAAGTAAGTGGCACGGTGAGTGACGTAACGCAGTCAGATGAACGCCGGGTTACGGGTTCGAGTCCTGGGTAAAAAGTGGGTGTACACTTAGATTGGGAAACCTGATATAAATACAATTCCATTCCGAGGCCACGCTCATGTAAGTTCGATTTTTCCTCTCACTCTGTCTACCTAAAAATTATGTCGATGGTTTTGAATTTAAAACAAATGGCATAGCCGGATTAATATGGGAATTCTGCCCCCATGGCTTTTTTGACTCATACTTAGGGGGTCGATTTGGTGTCGAATGAAAATAATTCACACCAATTTTTAGCTCTTTAACTCAAACGGTATTCGAGAATTTAAAAAAAAAAACTGTTTTTTCAAAATTATTTTTATTTTTATAGTAAAATTCGGAATTGATTAATGATGATATTTTTCCTAATTCTTACGAGTCCAAAACATGAAAAAATCATATGATCATGATTCTCAAATAGAAAACCGATTTTTAACGGAGAAAAGAAATTTTTTTCCCCAGCCATCTTGAAATATGTCACTCACAAAAATTCGTCAGAAAATGTCTTTTATACTCCTCTATACTCAGGAATTTTTTTGAATTTTTAGAAATGGTGGAACAATTCCAAAAAAAATTAAAAACTCTTTTTTTTTTTTTCAAAATCTTGCGTTTTAACAAACTTACATTTTTTTTAGTACACATAAATACTTAGATTTTTTTTTTTACCAAAACATATCTTTGCAAAAGATAAACAGTAAGATTCAGTAGGTTAAAGTGATTAGAAGGGTTATTATTGATTCTAAAGACACTTAAAGTTAATACTTATATATTTTTTCATACTATTGGGAAATATTTTGAATTTTGATACAGAAAAAATAAAAATTTTATTAAAAATAATAATTAGGCTAGTCTTCATCACTGTCTTCATTCACGACGACACTGATTTTTTCATCAATAAACAGACGACTAAGTATCTCAGCTGGTTTTACGATTTTCGCTAAGTATCGAGCGTAAGATAAATAGCATATAATAGCAGCAATGTGTGAGCAACATCCAACAGTACGTCTACCATTTGCACAATCACAACAATATCGAGTTATTCCAGAGATATTGTTCTTATCTGACTGATATTCAACAAAACAATGATATGTCTTCGAATTAATATGTCGAGATCTGACTTTGAATTTTATAATATTAGGTGTAATTTTTAAATAATAAAGTATTATCGTTCCGTTTTCATCCATCATTTCAGCTAAATACGATACAGCTTGAGACATTTGATATGATCCCGTGAATATAATTTTGAGTTCTTGTTCCGTTAATTCAGGAAAACCAGTTAATATATCTGAAGTTATTGTTGCAAAAGGAACTTTTCTTCTTGCCCAACGATTAGTCTATACTTCTGAGGCTAAGGTATTATCTTGATACTTTGAGTTCATGGCGGCAATAATTTTTTCAGAAAGATCGAGATCAGAATCAAGTCTCTTACCAAATTCATTGTGCAGAAAACAAGCGATTCGACAAAAAAAAACACCAGTTTTTGGAAGCAATTTATTGTCTAGTTTATGATCTAAAATCCTAAACTTCTGCTTAATATCTCCATGTACTGCTTCAACAACCCAACGGATTTTGGTAAAAAAACGGGATTCATTTGATTCATCTGTGGTCAGTTGATTGCGTTTTCCTTTGAGAGCAGGCATTAGCACTTTAAACCCCAATTCTTCTAAATATACTATCACATCCCGGAAGCCACGATCAACTACAATAATGTCACTTTTTTTCAGCAACTTAATCAGACCATTGGGATCACTTAAGATGATTCTCATAATCTCAGCATCGTTCATATTAGCTGTATATGGCCCAAGCATATCTATAACGAAACCATTTGTAGTACATATCGTGAATGGTTTGCACAGAGGAACTTTCTTTTGACCAGAATATGATTTCCTCTGGTATTCGTTATTTGCACTTTTTTGATGACGAATATATGTTCCATCGCAAATGAATATCAACTGGTCATCTTTCACTTGATACAGCATTTTAGCAGTATTTGACGTATTGGCGAGTAATGTCTCCCTACTAATAGCATCGATTCCGAAATACTGAGGTAAAATATCTTTTTCAAACGAAGATATTACTTCATCACAGTAGTCGGATACCATTTGTTCCCTAGCTAAACCAAAAATGGAAGCTATCACTGCATTTGAATTTCCTGTTCGTAATTTGAATAAAAAAATAACAAGAGCTTGAATGACATTACGATTCACTGATTTTCTCATCGACGTTAGCATTTCACGAAGTTTTATCAATTTTCCCCAGGTAAGGCTCGTAAATACCTCCAACTGTTTTTCTGAAAACGAGTGATCTCCAATTTTATCAATTATAGACGAATCAGTGCCAATAGCCAGCTGCCCAAGTAATTTTTCCAAATCACGAACTTCAAATACACTGGTATTCGAATTAATTCGAAAATTGTTAATTTCTTCATCATAAAACCGCTTTTTTATAACATGATCTTTACAACACCGATTTCCTTCAGGAATAAAGAGTCGTCTTGTCGAAAATACTTGTTTGCGTGCTTCAAATGGAACGATTGTGATATTTGTGGATAATCCACAAAGACAACAGTATTTATGTGTCGAAATGATTCGGGGGAAAACCCAACTCCACAAATTCTAACTCTTCTTCCATTTTTCAATAACATATGAATGATCTTCAGATGATGATACGGATGAAACAGTAGTGGATGAAGACTGAGAAAAAATTGGCTGGCTTTTGATACTAACTTGATCTGCAGATGAATCCTCAGTGTTCTTAAGTATAGGTGGTCTTGTTAAAATAACTCGACACTTACTACAAAAGGCATCATTAACAAGAACTCTCTTTCCAATTTTTTCTGTCGCAATATTAGCTTCATCAATTGTCATAACAACTTTTTTATAACCAACCACTTTACGCAAATATATGTTACAATTGATACATTTTTTTTATCAAAACCATTCTGAAATCAATATTAAAATTATATATTAGGAATTTGGACATATATAAACTGATTAAATATAAAACTTCACTTACTTGAGTCTTTGTAATCGACTGTGACACTATTTAACGACAAAAAATAGTATCTCATAAAGATGAGACGATGTAATATAACAACAATGATACTCCAGTATAATTTTATGGTGAAACGAAAAAATATTGTCAATATAAGTACTGAATAAATTAATGCGTTAACTGCTATTCAGACAATGACATCAACCATAAAGGCTTCTTTGTTTTTAGGTTATCTAAACAAGCGGAACCTTAGAAGAAATAATAAATGGATACAGAAAATCCCGATAGATGGCGTTATAATGTGCCAACTTGGCCAAAATTTTGAAAAACATAGTTTTAACGTGATCGTTGTCTAGTATAAAGATTGAGAATATTTAATAAGTAATGTAATTGTGAATTTTAAACAAAAATAAAATTTTCTACGTATTTATGTGTACTAAAAAAAATGTAAGTTTGTTAAAACGCAAGATTTTGAAAAAAACAATGAGTTTTTAATTTTTTTGGAATTGTTCCACCATTTCTAAAAATTCAAAAAAATTCCTGAGTATAGAGGAATAAAATACATTTTCTAACGAATTTTGGTGAGTGACATATTTCAAGATGGCTGAAATTTTTTTTTCTTTTCTCCGTTAAAAATCGGTTTTCTATTTGAGAATCATGATCATATGATTTTTTCATGTTTTGGACTCGTAAGAATTAGGAAAAAAATCATCATTAATCAATTCCGAATTTTACTATAAAAATAAAAATAATTTTGAAAAAACAGTTTTTTTTTTGAAATTCTCGAATACCGTTTGAGTTAAAGAGCTAAAAATTGGTGTGAATTATTTTCATTCGACACCAAATCGACCCCCTAAGTATGAGTCAAAAAAAGCCATGGGGGCAGAATTCCCATTTTAATCTGGCTATGCCATTTTAGGGGTATTTGGTTAGAAGTTTTATGCTGATTGCCGTAGAGACCCTGCAAAAATTCGCGGATTAATTGACCCCATACGATATACTCCACAGTCCTTTAAATACTCGCGGAAATGACACATGTTCATTGGCTACTGACGCGTGAGACGTCTCAACTAGGCTGTCCGTAATTCGGCACTTTCTTGGTTTAGTGTTTCCCATTGGCTCACAGTTCCCCGGATAAAATGTGGGCCAATCGCAGAAGCGGTACGAAGGTATAGTTGTTTTGATGCAAGCCTATCGCGAAATGAATCCGCGAATTTTGCATGTCTCTACTGATTGGTTGAAAAAATTGGTAATTCTGAATGAAAAACAACATTATATGAAAATGAGAAATAAAAATTTCAAAATGATTACTTCGAAAACGGGAAAATACGTAGCTTTCGAAAGTGGTTATTAAATTTCAGGGAAACATGAATGCCGTAAAAAAATTACTTTTAAATATGAAATACTTATGAGTTGTCCCTGCGAACTGAAACAAATATTTTCTGTGTGCTTTGCAAACTTAAACGCTCGCTTAAATAAAAGTGGAAGAATGTTAGGTTGTATATAATATTTTAATAAATGAGAGACGCGTCCTCTTTTGTAAGCATGAACAAATAAAATGAATCTTCTTCGTTATAATATAATCTGCTGTTTCGTAACAAGTAAAAACAAAAAGTTCAGCAAAATGAGTTCTCCTTGAAAACAACTTACTTTATTTTCTTCACAATGTATTAGTTGTTTAGAACTTTCTCTCTCTCTTAAATTAACCTATATTTACACTGAAACTTCTTTTAAAGATTTATGAACGGTAAAACATTAACTTTTTTTAATATAGAATATAATATACCTAGAGATAATAAGTATTTCAAGCAATTTATTGAAACGCTATTTTTATGTAACTTTAATGAAAAAGCAAATAAGTTTTCAAAGAGCAACATAACCGAAATACTTGCAAGACCTAAAGAAAAACTGACATGTTTATAGCAGGAATAAAATCATGCTATTAAACGAATTTTTCTTCTAAGCGAAGTAACAAATAATATATGTTTACGAAATAATTTTTATTGTACAAGAAAAAACTTAATCTGCGAAGTAATATTAACGGAATGCACGCATGTGCATATAAGGATGTTTTCCCCAATTATTATAACAAAATAAATCTACGATTAAGACCAGTTTTGCGGTCTTTGTACAACTTTAATTAGTTAAACACTATCCTTAAGCTTAGTGTTCAATCTAAAAAAAAACTTTTTATTTAATTTTTACCAGAAGAATGATAGTGTTAAAAACCCGCTACGCAAAATGTTAAGTTGTGATCGGTGTAGAAGGTTGTTAACACGAATTAATAGCTTAAAAAGACATGGCAGAACTTGTAAAGCCAAGCCCACTTACGAGATAGATGACAGCGATAAATCCACTACACTAAGGAAGACTGTGCTGCATGATGTAAATAATTTTCCTTGTCTTGAACGTGATTGTGTTCATAGCTCTCCTGATCTCGACAAAGAACTTAAATTTAAGGACGCTGTTGGTTTAAGGAAGACTGAAACCAATGGAAGTATCATCACTATGACTTTTGGTCTAGTGCCTGTCTGCCAAGTGTATTATATGCAAAATGGCTTTCGGCCTAGAGCCCGTCTGTCAAGCGACTTTTATGCAAAATGACTTTCGGCCTAGTGTCTGTCTGTCAAGCGACTTTTCTGCAAAATGACTTTCGGTCTAGTTTGCTTATATGTCAAGCGACTTTTCTGCAAAATGACTTTCGGTCTAGTTTGCTTATATGTCAAGCGACTTTTCTGCAAAATGACTTTCGGCCTAGTTTGCCTGTATGTCAAGCGACTTTTCTGCAAAATGACTTTCGGTCTAGTTTGCCTGTATGTCAAGCGACTTTTCTGCAAAATGACTTTCGTTCTAGTTTGCCTGTCTGTCGAATGACTTTTCTGCAAAATGTATTTCGGCCTGGAGTGCCTGTCTGTCAAGCGACTATTCTGCAAAATGACTTTCGGCCTGGAGTGCCTGTCTGTCAAGCGACTATTCTGCAAAATGACTTTCGGCCTGGAGTGCCTGTCTGTCAAGCGACTTTCGGCCCCACTGCCGTGCCACCAGTGGTGTGACTCAGCTCCGTCAAATGCGGCTCTTGCCGCTGCCACGAGGCCAATTATCCCGGGGGAGGGGGAGGGGGGAGGGGGCATAGGGCTGGAGGGGGTCGCGACAAAAGACGGCTCCACGGGAGTCGGCGCGTGAGGGATGTTAAGGGGGGGGGGGAGGGTAGGGGTGGTTTGTGTTTTGCGGCGGGGGGTTTCATGGGAGGGGGGAGGGAAGCTGCGGCCGGCCGCGCCGTCGCCATGGCAACCCGCACAGCCGGCAAGACGCTCATTGAAAAGCCGGGGACCGCGTGCGCGTCGGCTGATAACCGTGACGTAGATTTCGACACGGTATAACGAGATCATTGGAAGGGAGGATGGAGGAGGGGGGAGCGTAGGGATGGAAAAGTTCGGAAAGGAGGGATTGATCCGGGGGGGGGGAGGAGGGAGGGAGGGGGAGTAGGGATCAAATCGCGTCGCTTCGATTCACTTTCGCCCCTTTGGTCGAGGAGGCAAGCGAAGCTGCGTCAAGCCTGTCTTTTCAAAAAAAAAATAAAAAAATACAAGGAGTGATGATTGGACATCGCCGTTTAAGTAAATTTTTTTTTTTTTTTAGTTTCAATGAATTTTAATTTAAAATAAAATGGCGGTTGTACTTGTGTAAACGCTTTAGAAGGCACCTATATCCTACTAATATTATAAATGCGCAGTTTTTTTATGAACGTTATAGCCATGATCAAACTTCACGTGATAAAATGCTCACATGGTAATTATAATTAAATATTTTATACGTGTTCCAAAATTTTAAAGGCTTTCATTGCATACCATGTTACGTTTAAGGAGCGTGAGACAAAGTATTCGATGCTGAAGAAATCCAGGACGAAGATATTTCGATTGTTCCATCGTCTGCTCTCAACAAAATTGTCAAGTTTATTTTTGTTTAATAATATCCCAATTACCCACATATTTTCCCTGCATTGTTAGGTAATGCCACACATAAAAAAACCTCAAATTACTTAGTTATGTTTCGAAAATACGAACAGTCCGTGATGAAATCTCTAAGTAGTATAAAAAATGTCGCTATCTGAGCCTGTCTGTTGTTCGCTTACTCATTTAAAAAAAATACGCAATACATTTTGATGCTGTTTTCACCATCATTTAAGGAATTTCTTTCGGAAGACGCATATGTATAATAACTTAAAATATAATTTTAAATATAGTAGAGAAATCTATATTATTTTTAATCAAGTAGTAATATTATATTATTATATATCTTACGCTGACTTATACTTGACTGATACATTTAATTAAAGTACTACAGAATTGTAGGTCTTAAAAAGGCCTACAGAAATGTCCTTGATAGTTTGTATATCATCTTCTAAGGATGACCACAGTAGTCACTTCATATTTTAAAATTGGTAAAAAAAAAAAAAAAATCATTTGCGAAGATATTTTGACAGACAAAGTAGTAATCCTTATCTAGTTAAATATGTTATTTACCTTATACCAAAATTAACTTCAATATCATATCATGTGCTTTCCATCAAACCATGTTTTTTTTTAGCGTGATATTATTAAATAGGTACCTTATTATTTGTGTCTGTTTATCTATTATACATTCCTAATTTCTAATTGAAATTAGGCCGGTAGGTAGAATTTAGGTACTGCAAGCGTATCCTACGTGCTACATTAATAGATCACATCATGTGAAGTCGGGGTGGGTCGTTAGTATCACATAAAGCCACATACCAATAAGATATCCGTCTAATTTTAAGACAAAGAAAGCCACACTTTAAATGAATTTTGAACGCATCGGGGACTTAAATCATGATGGCAGGATCGTAATTCGAAGCCGGATACACTGGAATTAAAGTCTAGTATGTTATAACCAAGCCAAATGTCTCAATTGCTAATATAATTTTTTTTTGCTTCGGCTATTGTTCATTGTCGTACTGCCAAAAAATGACGGGTACCATTTATTGCTTACAATATCGCAAATGTACGACACAACCCTAAAGTGCACGAAATATGGATTTGGTGGCGATAAAAATAAAGTTTTAGTTGGTAATAACGGAAAAGTTAAAATTAGTGACGATAAAAAAAGCTGTATTAAGTGAAAACATAAAAAATTTGACTTGGTTGGATGAGGTGAAAAAAAAAATGCGTTTGCTGACGGTAAAAATGTTGGATTCGGTGAAGATAGAAAACGTTGGATTTGGCGACGAAAAAATTTGGACTTGATATTTATTGAGTAGTTGAACCAAGTGATGTTAAAAAGTTGGATATGGTGACAGTAAAGATGTTTGATTTGGTGATGATAAAAAAAGTTCGTAATTTGGTGACGATAAAGTTGGACTTGGTTACGGTAAAAAAAAAAGTTGGATTTGGTGGAAAAAAAAAACATATTTGGATTATGACAAATATTTTGACTTGGTCATAGTGAAAATATTGGTGACGATGAACAAAATTGGATTTGTTAACGTTAAAATTTGGTGGAGGTAGAAAAAATGTAGTGCTTGGTAACGATGTTGGAAATGGTGAAAATTGGACGTGGTGACGATGATAAAAAGCTCCGGTGTGACGTAAAGCTGAAAAGCAGCCCCCCCAGGAAGACTTAGAGCGACGAGCTGATTCGACCGGGCCGTTTCAACCATCGACGAATTCATTTCCGCGGAGCGAAATTCCCCGGCGGATATCCTTTCAACCCGGCGTAGCGACGTGATCCGATATGCGGCTGTGTGGACCACAGGAGCGGCGGAGGTGAGAGTGTCCTTTTTGCGCGGCAACCCGGCTCCCGCGGAGATCCGCACATGACTTAGGAACACACACACTTCGGAACAGCCATCACTTAGAATTTCCAGAACAATCAACATAACTTAGAACTGCCGTAAGTTTAGAACGATCATAACTTTGTAGCCGCACCTGCAACTGAAACGGGAAATCAACACAAACAAAGGGGTCGTTGCCGTACGACCACGGCAGTGGTGCGCTCGTGCTTCAATAAATAAAGTCACAAAAATACGAAATAACAAGCAATCCAATTTATTAATCACAATGCATACAATGCATATAATATGCATATAACAATTCGATTCCCGCGGGAATACAGGTTAAAACAATGGTGCGATAAATGGGGCAAGCCGACGACGCGTTTAACGTAGCACAGTTATATGGGCCGCTAGCAACAACGAGAAAGAAAGAAAATTACATTTACAATTACATACAATTACGACGCGGCTTGACAAGAAGTGTCCAAAGCCATCATGGCATGCCCATATACAGCCGCAGAAAATCACTGTTACATAAGCTACCGGTAGTACTCGGCGTGAGCAAGAGAAACTAAGGCAAAAAATCCAATTAAGCACTGACCTGAAGGGTCCAAGAGAAATTACGAACATGACCAAACATGGCAAAAATCCAAAAGTGAAGGCGCGGCCACGACGCGCAAGCAAGAACAAGAAATCATACTAATTACTGAAAATTACAGACGTTAAGTTTCACAGCCGAGTACATACCAACGCGACGCCCGCCCCAATTGGCAGCCCTCGTGTCAAACGACCGGAAGACTGCGGCAAATATTTTTTTTTTCCTAACCTAAATTAAAACTAAGTGTGTTTGGGAGGGGTCTGGATTAGAGACAGACTCTAAGTGCGTCTCAGGCCGAAGCCTATACGCTCTAATCATGCAGGGTGTTAGCCATGCGGGAGAGGGTGCATGCATCGTGTGCTAGGAGGGGGATTGGCCAGCCATGGCAGCGATTGGCGCCATGACTAACTCCCCTCACTGACTATTCTAGACTAAAACTAGATAAGTTGGGCCCAGGTAAAACCTGCATAGACACAGGGAAAACCCTGGGCACTTACATGCGGGATGCAAAATTTCATGCGGGTTGGCTACGGGAATAGAAGGATGGCTCAGGAAGAAGAGTTGGAAGAGTAGAAAATATCTACTAAGCAAGGGCGGGCACTTGGACATTTTTGTCCGCATTTGGGGGTTTGGGCATGACTGGTTTTTAGGGGGCGACTTTCGTCGTTTCCCGCCAGGCTGCCAGCCAGCCACTGCGGCAAATAGCCCGGGTGCCGAGGTTATATAGGCCGGGAACAATACTCCTAACCCGGACGCCTCCCAAATACACTTAGTTTTAGTTAGGTTAGGAAAAAAAAAAAATCGGCAGAGTGCGCTGGTGGCGCGGCGGGGAAGGGCGGAAGAGGGGGGGGGGGGGGTAGGAGGGGGAAGTCATAGAGGAAGGGGAAAGGAGGAGAGGGGAGGGGGAAGGAGGGGAAGGAACGATAAGCAGTGCCCGCACTCCTTCAAATTATTAACACGCAACTTAGAAAATCATAAACTTTGAGTTATCACCACTTAGAAACACACAACGCCAAACCAAACAACATAGAAAACAGAACCTTAGAAATGTCACCATTTATAACTGTCATAACTTCAAAATACGTACATAAAAAATTATATCTACAAAAAAATGGGGTGTGGCTGTGTCATGGACACGGCCGTGTGTTGTACGTGAATACGTGTACGTAACAGGTAATATTTTGTTTTATTTTTTTAACACCATATATATTCTCTGTAACTATTTTACACTAATGTTTTATACATGCAATCGATAGCTTTTGACGAGAGTTGACGATTGAAACCCAACAATGGAAATCTCGAAACGCAGCAAAATGACCTCAAAATGGCAGCGCTTCCCCCTCCACCGCGCGCGATGCGTCACAGTCCTCACTGGGCGTAACGAATTCTTTTTGATCCTTTAGCTATCCAGTGGTGCAATTAAATTTTGAATGGGAGATGATAAGACATGTAGCTGCAACACCAAACTGTATCCCCCGATGATTTTGCTATCATTCGTTTTTGACGTGACAACGTCTAATAAGTCGATGAACGCCGGCTGCACGCACGAAAAAGGATGACTCATTGTCTCGTTACGCACATTGTCCCGTTACGCTCATTGTACGCTTGCGCCGCATCTATCTCTCTCCAACTCGATTGGAACAACCATCGATTTGACTTTTTCGAGGCACATTAAACTTGAAACACTCCCATTCATTTCCTACTTTTTCTATCATCGTCATATCCTTAACAGAATAACACAGATTGGAAGAAGTTAAATAGCAAACATGTATAAAAGTTATAGTTGAAATAATCTCTTCGTTGAAGTAATAAACATATTTGAATTAATGAGTGCAAATAAAAGTAGAATCATCAATTAAATTGTAGATTTCATTTCACTCCTTCTTTGTATCCATACAAAATAGTGATAATTCAATTAAAAATGATTCAATTTTATTCATAAAAGTATGCAATCATTTCATCCTTGTTTTGTTATGACGTTGTCACGTTAAACTATCGTCCGTAAACCGACTTTACAGACAAACAATTTTTTTTTTTTAAATTGCCTCCCACTATGGAAGGAATTTTAAAGACGTATTCACGTCAACATCTTATGCGTTGCAGTGTTCGTTCAAGGAACGTTGATTGGCTAATGCCTGCTGGGAACTGACTTCGCCCCACCCACTGGAATGTGACGGACGGGACGTAGATACATGACCTTATCTCGCAGCAGTCGACCAGAGGGAATCCAATTTATGGACCACGGCCTCTCGGGCAAGTATCTAGCGTCGGATACCGGCGGGTTTCCGCACCCTCGTGTGGGAGGGGGTTTGGAAGCAGCGCAAACAAAATAACGTGATCCGGACAGCCCCTGGAGGCACGCTACACGCGTGGCGCACAATCCCTCTTCCACCCACCCTCCCCGCCAGATCCAGAATTAACCTGCGCATTCCGAGCAACAACGGACTATATCTCTTACATTCGACTCCCAGAGGCATTTTTCCAACAGGACGATACCAGCAGAAGCGGCGCGTGCACAGAAGGAAAGAAAAAAATAAATAAACCTTCTGTACTTTCACAAAAAAAAGATTCCTTTGGAAAACCAGTTTCCAAGAAATAGTTTTGATATTGTAACTTACTATAACACATGTGTCATTCAAAGCATAAATTTTTTTTAAACCCATAGGAAAAAAAATTGAATATTTTATTTATGTTTTTATAATGCTTAATAATCTGCGCAGTTGATACCGGAAAACTATATCCAGGGAACCGTTTGCAAATAACTTTAGCAACTGGATATGCTGGGACAACACAGGTGCGTAAATTACCTGGTAAGAATACGAACCCAGTATTACCGAGAACACTATTTTGAAGTGATACTGTTGTTTTCGTGTACAGGTACCAATGTACGAATAATGTAATTTTACATGAATATTTCTGTTCCATTAGCAAAAAAAAAAAAAAAAAAAAAAACAGTGTAAAGATGGACCAAACTGAATTTCTGGTTGGAAAAAACAAGAAATTATGGACTCAAAATAATCAATGGTACTACTCCCTTAAGACTCTGTATCACACGCTTTGATCGCTAGTAAGGTTTCTTGTCATAAACACTAACTAAGGGAGTTCCCTGTAAGTTCATTACGCAATCTTCTCTCTTGTAATCGTTTTTGGGACATTTTCTCACCATATATAAATAATAAACGTTAATTTGGAGTTGTGTGAGGTCATTATAAGTCGTCATAACCACGAAAACTTTCCCGACTTTGTATTAGATAAATATTCAGTAAATATTCGCTGAGGAATTTTGGGTCGAAACTTAAAAATGCAAAAACAGCTATCGAGATAAATTTGCAGGAATAGTTCCCAAACAACAGTCACGACATGAAGTTGAAAGAACAAGTTTGGTGTGTGAGACATGACAGTGTAGCGTGTCCCGTACTTTGATTGCAGTGTGCATTTAAATGGGTATTTACTCACTCTTTACAAGGCACGGTGCTGCTAATAGCGCTGTAGTCGTTTGAGTGCGCTGTGTTGCCAGATGTACGCAAAGAGCACACAATTTTTTTCAGACATAAATCTATCATTAATTGAAAATTTTGGAAATACTCTTCTTGTCAAAGAGCACCATCTGACAGCAATAAATTCTGTACTTTACGGGAATGTAAAAGAAAGACGCCATCTTGGTTTAAAGCTTTTTTGTAGTCAAATTATTATCTTTTAATATAAAAATTTTTTCGCTTTGTTTGAACATAGGAAATAATTAATGCAATGCCTTGTTATTAACAGTTATCGACTGCTACATATAGTTTCTCCTTTGAAATAATAATTTGTGTTTAGAATTGAAATTTTTTTCATAATATACCGACACCTGTAATAAAACTACCGAAATACACTATTTTATGGTCTTAGTAAAAATCAACGAATAGATAAACTAGATGATATACTTAAAAAGATATAAATTACACAAAATAAGAAAATGTAATGTTAACAAGCCGGGTGGTATCAGTGTGAAGTAGCCTGGCTTCTGGGTTGTAGCCGCGTCCTTGGCGAATAATTCACCGGCGTTTCGGTCGACATTGCAGTCGCCATCATCAGGGAGCAGTTACCTGCTGTGAGTAGAGCTGTAGGCACTTGCTTGGGTGTTTTAATCAGACATATCGCCCCTGATTGGCAAAACAGCCCAGCCAACCAGAAGAAAGGAAGGCTATGATTGGCCCACAGCTGCAGCCAATCAGGAAGCACCTTTCCCTCAGATGAGAGGAGTATATAAAAGCAGGATAACCTGTAATAACCTCAGTGTAACGTAACTGTTCTTGTTATTTTGCTGGAGGAATACTTTAGCAACATTCATTTCTCTTTTATTTCAAAGCTATTTAATTGAGAGGTTTTTTAATAGTTTAATGATCTACAATATCACTTTAAACGAGATATTTTGTATCAAAATACACTTCTTACATTCACGTTTATAATTGTCAATGGTCAGTGGACAAATACGACTGCAATGTCGACCGAAACGTGGCTACAACCCAGAAGCCAAGCCACTCCAGACAGTGGCCGTGAAAGCCTGCGAACGTGTCATTAGTCTGGCAACGCTGGGCTCCAGTTACTCCGTGCTGCAACCTAAGCGTGGGACAGGCTATAGTCGCGAGGCGCTGTTGCCAGATCGTTGGCGTCGCCACTCCCGCGTCCTTCGTGTCGAGGAGGAAAGGACATGTCCCCTTTACGCGCCCGCTGCGCTCCCCGGAATTAAAACTCTCATTAACCTAATTTTCCCCGCCCCGGCAACTTTATTAGTCGAGGCCAACCGCATAACCACGCCCCTTACTAAAAAAAAAAAACAACCACCTTCGTCGCTATGGCAACTATAGTCTGTGTCTCGAGAAGCCTACAGTTCACATGGATGAGAGCCACACCCGAACAGTTCCGAACAATTCCGAAATAGGCCGAATGCTTTTGGAACAAAAAAAAAAGATTGATATATTTTACGGTCATAGAGTTTTTTGAAATAAAGATAACCCAATATAAACAACTTTCAATTTAATTACGACAGCGTAATATAACCTAGTTTACCTCCCTAAAAAAGAAACAACGGTATTTATTCCACTAACCTAACACAATCTTTTACTTCGGTAAACTTCGGATATGTTCAGGTTGTGGTTGTGGCTTTCATGCTAGTGAACTGTAGGCTATCCTTCTGTCTCACGCTTAGATTTCAGTGCAGAGAAAAAGTCGCTTACTGTTTCAATACTGATAATACCCATCTCGTTAACATTATTTATTTTAAGTATACTACCAACAATTATAATTATATGTTTTAGTATATTTTTATTCTACATATTTAGTTTATTTTCTTAGACCGTAAAATAATGTATTTTGATAGTTTTATTACAGATGTATAAGTATAATATGAAAAAAAGAATTATCATCTCTAAGCACCAATTATTATTTCACACGAGAAACTATTTGTAGCAGTTGTTCACCATTAATAACAAAGCATGCCATTAATAATTTCCTATGGTCAAACAAAGATAACATTTATAATTTATAAAATTAAAATCTATAAAAAAAATTCTAAACAAAATTCTTGAACCCAAAATTCGCGTCTTTCTTTTACGAATCATTAGAATGTAGAATTAAATATTATCAAATGGTGATCTTGATGAAATAGAACAAAAAATTTGTATTAAAAAATTATCATTAAATTTTTTTCGTATATATATATATATATGTATATATATATATATATATATATATATAAAGAGACCCAAATTTAATTTTTTGTTCTTCAATAAATTAAGAAGAAGTGTATAAAAATTTTTTGTTCTTTGCGTATATTTAGCAACATAAAACACAAAAATAAGGATAGTGACAATACCAGATAGTTTTCATTGGAAAGACAGAGACAGTAAATGCCCTTTAAAATGCACATCGCAATCCAAGGATGAGACTCATATATATATAGCCTTTGGAGGGTCAAAGGTGTAATGCAAGTCTTTTGGGTGGTTTCCAGAATCTGTACCGGATGTTTCCATGGTCCAAACCACTTTTTTATGAACAAAAACACGCGTTTTCAGCCGTTTTCACTCTTCGCGAAAATACAAATTTCAAAAAAACGAAGCACGGAAACAGAACTGAACATCCGCCCTCTTAGCGTATTCATAAATGCCTTCTCGTAAGCAGACATCGTTATGATGTCTCGTGTAAAATTAAAAATAGCGTGGTTTTTGGTTTTCTGAATCTCTGCTCTCTCTCTCTCTCTCTCTCTCTCTGTGTGTGTGTATGTGTGTGTTTGTGTGTGCCCCTGGCGGACCTTCAAATGCAGCATGTTTAGTCGGGGTGTCGTGCGGGTTTGCGAACCTCCCCAGGGGAGGTGACTGACATCGCGGGCGGTCTACCTCTCTAGGGGAGATGCACCGTAAGCCATTCAGTACCTACTCGCTCGACGACGATCCCTTTGGGATGTCCGACGGCGCGTTATGAACGCCAGGTCGCTCTGCGGCAAACAAAGAGATGACGTGGTAGCCGCGAGTTATTTCCCCCCCCCCCCCCTACTCTCCTCACCCAACAGGGCTGGCAGAAACCCGTGCATATTTATATATTTTTTTTAAAGAAAAAAAAGGGGGTGTGTCTGTAAAGTCGTTTTACGGAAGATAATTTTACGTGATAACGTCATATAAAATTTTTTTAAATTGCTGCTTTTAAAAAGCCCGCCTTAACTTGTTTGATATTATAGAAGATTTTCTCGCAACGGTGGTTGGCCGGTTCTTGCACGATCGGCTCAGGCGGAACGTGACAATGAGTCATGCTTTTCCGTGCGTTCAAACGGCGTTCATCGATTAATAAGACGTTATCACGTAAAAAAAAAAAAAACAAAAAAAAAATGAGTGTCTTCAATAAAAACCCGGGTTTCTTTTTGAAGTTACGCTTCTTTAGGCGCGTCATAAGTAGAGACCGGAAAAATTAGCGGGTTCATTGACCTCCAGGATAGACTCCAATATCCTCTACTCACTCTGGCAAATGCCAACTGTTCATTGGCTGCTGACTTGTGAGTCGTCTCGACTGGGTGGCCTGTGATTCGACACTTCTATGAGTGAGGGTCTCTAATTGGCCCCTCAGTCCTCCAGATTAACAGTGAACCAATAACAGAAGCAGCACTTAGGTATAATTATTTGAATTTTAGCATTACACGAAATGAACCCGCGAATTTTTCAGGTCTCTAGTCATAAGAAAAAATATGACGAGGGTGAATTTTTTTACGATGCACACGCGCCGCACCATAAAACGAAATTTTTACAGGAAGATGGCGGACACGTGTCTTTTTTTTTCCTTGTTAAAAATCAGGTCCAATCCGAGGTTCAGTATTGAATTGATTGATTCAGTAGTCGACGTAACTACTCCGGTAGCAAATCATGACGGCGGGTACGGAAATACGTGTGAGTTCCGTTCAGTAATTTAGTGATTGATGTTGAATACTGACCCATGTAATCAAAAAAAAAACATTTATTTATTTTGTCTATTAGTGATAACAATTGTGGTTATAAACATTTTTAAAGTGTATTTATATGTGATGTTATATTACAGTATGTATAATTTATCTGCATTATAAATTTTTACATTTTTTATTAAATAATTAAAGTAAATAAAATTAGAATAAACATTCAGCATATTTATTAGATTTACATTATTAATTAACATTTATTTCGATTATTTAACTAAATTAAATAATTAATTTTATGCACATGTTTATATTAATATTGATTACTGTGTATTTTTAATTTATTTTTACTACTTCAAATTTCTAATTAGTTTAATGTCTTCATTCAAAAATAAGTATAACTTGTAACATGCATGCATAAGTACACACACCTTATTTTTAAAAATGTCTGGTTTTATGAAAATGATTTCTTTTAAATACGGCAGAGGTACTCTTCGTCTTAACTTTACCTGAAACAGGAATTTCAACTACTGGTTCAAACACTGGTACTGTCATAGGATCAAGTGTCTGTCCTTCATGGGAAGCTTAATGGCACAAGTTAATCAGAAATATCTTGAAATTAAATTATATACAATGAAAAAAATAATAATTATTACTAAATACTAAACAACAAGAGAGCAGCCTTAAGAATTTTATAATGTTAGAATGAAAGATATCCAGAACAATTCTTCGCTCACGTATTAAAAATTAATCATCAGTTGAATAAATCGTGGACGGAGTTGAGTGTCACCAACTCTAATCCGATAGACCGGGAGGGAGTAAGACTTATCATTGTCTCAGCCAGTAAGTCATAATTGAAACTTATTCTTATCAGTTAAATCTCCTCGTAAGAACCCCTGCTCGTAGTTGAGAAGGAACGAGTTATAATTCCGACCAGGAATCCTCAGTCTCAGTTTTCCAATGTTAACCTGAGGAGTCGCTACACGGAAAATGCTTTTAGGCCATGACCGATTTCAACGATTTAAAACCATTTTGTGGACGTACCCCATTGCTTTTTTTACACTGTAAATTAGTTTTCCGTAAATTTAACACACATATTAACTTAAAATTACAGATATTTGTACACTTACATGAAAACAACTGTATCACTACAAAATAGCGGTAGAATAATAAATTATTCAAAATTTTTATGCTTTCAGTGCGTGCTAGGACTGACATAAAAGTTTGTCTTTAAGTTCATGAAAACCATAAAACAAGGACTTGATAAGAAAAAAATCTTTTTAGAAAACAATTAAAATATTATATTATAAATTTATTTGAAATCATGTGCAAAACACGAAATAATTAAAGAAAAATAATTTAGGATGCGAGCCTCTTAATTCAGCTTCACGCAACATGTTGATTTTGTTTTCTTTTACATTCGGCTGGTTCTAGATTTAAATGAAGGAAATTTTTCGAAAACTGTAACTACGGAAATATATTCGCAGTCATTTACCAGGTTTTGGAGATTCAGAAAATGAAAAAGATGCCGCATTCAGTCATGAGAAAACTACTTTAACTATTTACATTTACCTCAAATTTTTACAAATAGCCAACAATGGATACCATATCCGACGCAAAAGATTTTACAAAATGGAATGTTTATGTTCTGGGAAATCTGTAAAAATAGTTTTGGATAAAAATTATATCACGATAAGTCTGGGTAAGTCGAGACTTCATCGAACCATTCAAATAAATTTGAAAAAAAAAGGTTTATACAAAAATTTTTTAAATTACAGTTTTTATTCTCTTCGCAATCAACAACGGAAGAAACAACTCAAAAATTATTTAAATATGTCATTTCTCAACCTTGTCAATAAAATAATTTTTCTTTTAACTGAAGATATGTTATCCTAACGCACTTGAAAAACAGACCGATTTTTGCATTGTTATAAAAAATATTTTTTTTTGTACGCGCGCATATTCAGAGCACTTTGCATTGACGTAGTTTGAAAGTTTTCTATTCAGCAAACATAGTTTTATTGTAGGTAGGGCTCCCCAAGGGACAAAGAGTGGAAAACAATTTGCATGCAATGGCGGGATCCCAAAGCATATTCACCGTCGCTGCCAAATGTCTACACGCAAATCATATTCATGACTTCTACTGAACCTGTATAAAAAAAACGGAATTTTTATAAAATCGACGAGAAGTCCACGCCATAAATTAATTTTTTTGCAATGAAGCCGTTCTTTTTGAAGTATTAATTTACAGCCTTGCTCGAATTGTTGTCAAGGAAAGAGTTTTTTTTTCTCCCGGCTCATTAACAAATTTGACTTTGATGCCGGCGGGTAAATATTTGTTGTCGTTTAGTCCCGTTGAAATCCAGTTCGTTGAAATAAGCTTTTATTCTCTGTCAGACCGTCTCGTTTTGTTGTTTGCGGCACAATTATTTGACAGTTTATTTTGGTCGCCTCACCCGTTGATTTTCTTTGTAAATTTCCCTGAAAATGATTTATCTTTTTTCATCCCTCACGCGCTATGATTTCACTGATTTTTTAAAAGTGTTTGCGCGTGTGTGTGTGTGTTTGGGGAAATTGAAGGAGGAGGAGGGGGAGGGGGGTAAAATTCCTGAAGCTTTTGCTCAAGGGAGGCTTGGTTGAGTTTCGAGAATTTTTGGTGTGTAACATCTTAGCTCTAGGTATACGTAGGGACCGGAAAAATTCGCGGGTTCAATGACTTCTAGGATGAACTTTATAGTTCTACGTACACTCGGTCAAATTTCACCCTCTCATTGGCTGCTGTCTAGTGAAGGTGTCCCAATGTAGCGGCCTGTGATTCGACACAGCTTCGGTTGAGTGTTTCTCACTGGCCCAGAGTCGTCCAGGTGAGTTGTGAGCCAATAGCAGAGGCAGTACTGAGGTATAACTATATGAATTTTAGGCTGTCGTGAAATGAATCCGCGAATTTTTCCGGTCTCTCGGAATACGGCATTTGGTGGAAGTAATTTCGTGAGTGCGACGGAAGCCAAGGAATGGAAATATGTATGTGACCAAAGCCAAATGGAAACTTTATAGCATTAACTGCTTAGTGAAATTTTAACAAGATAGGCAGACTTTTAAAGAAAAAAATACTTGTCGAATATCAGGTCCAAAGCCGGGGGTTTAGTTTTTTTTATTCGAGCTTTTTTTAATCTTTATCGGAGCAGCTTCAATAAATAACCAGTTTAAAAATTTCTGTATCTGCAAAATCAAATGATTTAATAGTCGACGTAGCTGCTCTGGCAACGAATTCTAGAGGCAGGTGTGATTCGCTCATGGGAAATTAGTAGAGACATGCGAAATTCGCGGATTCATTTCGCGATAGGCTAGCATGAAACCACCTATACCTTCGTACCGCTTCTACGATTGGCCCACATTTTATCCGGGGGACTGTGAGCCAATGGGAAACACTAAACCAAGAAAGTGCCGAATTACGGACAGCCTAGTTGAGACGTCTCACGCGTCAGAAGCCAATGAACAGGTGTCATTTCCGCGAGTATTTAAAGGACTGTGGAGTCTATCCTAGAGGTGAATGAATCCGCGAATTTTGCAGGTCTCTAGAAATTAGCTGCAAACACAACTCGCTTAAATATTTATCACGCTGAGAATTATTTTAAAGAATTGTACGTTAAATTTCGTGTACGAGATTCGTATTATGAGTGTATTTGCAACACGAGAACACGCGAATTTGCTCATTACCGAGGTTAGATGTTCACACAACTCTGGTGAGTACTGTGCTCACATATTTTTTGACGTGACAACGTCTAATAAATCCATGAACACCGGCTGCACGCACGAAAAATTGTCCCGTTGCGCACATAGTCCCGTTACACACATTGTCCCGTTACGCTGTGTCCCATTATGCTCATTGTACGATTGCGCCACATCTATCTCTCTTCCACTCGATTGGAACAACCATCGATTTGACTTTTTCGATGCACATTAAACTTGAAACACTCCCATTCGTTTCCTACTTTTCCTATCATCATCCTATCCTTAACAGAATAACACAGATTGGAAGAAGTTAAATAGCAAACATGTATAAAAAGTTATAGTTAAAATAATCTCTTCGTTAAAGTAATTAACATATTAGAATTAATGAGTGCAAATAAAAGTAAATTTATCAATTAAATTGTAGATTTCATTTCACTTCTTCTTTGTATCCATACAAAATGGTGATAATTCAATAAAAATGATTCAATTTTATTCATAAAAGTATGAAATCATTTCATCAATGTTTTGTAATGACGTCACGTTAAACTATAGTCCGTAAACCGACTTTACAGACAACCAATTTTTTTTTTTTTTAAATGACGAGGTTTAAAAACTAATACATTTAACAGTGTGTAGCAACAATGTGGGAAGTTGGTGGATAGAGAATCAAGCCAAAGTTAACCACATTAGTGCCCTACTGTCGCACGACCCTCCTCTGAATGTCCCCGGCATTCTGTTTCCTTTTGAAAAGTCTGGGTCTATTTCCCGTCCCTCTGCCGTCGTACCCCCGCCCCATGTCCCTTCTCCAGCACAACCAAACCGTGACTTGAAGTTCTAATGTCCTCAATGGTCTACTGCGAGTGTCTAATACTGGCTAGCCGCTCTCCCGGTCGCCGCGTTTGAGAACAGAAGGGTGGGAAAAGACAGGGGTGTGGGAAGAGTAAAAAAAAAAAAGGTTAGTGAGAGAGATATGCTATCGGAAGGTAATTCCACTCTATCTTCTTCTTCTTCTCCTCATCCTAAAATAAAACTATATCTAAACACAGGGTGCGAGCCTTCGCGGACCCTAACGGAAAAAAAAAAAACCCCGAAAATCCCACCCCTTTCTCCCTAGACAGCCGTGTCACCTTCTCCCCTTTCTTTTTCCACCACCAACCCCTATTCCTTCCTGCTTCTGTGCCGCCACCACATATTTTCGAATTAGTGCCAACCACCCTCTCCCCTCCCTTCCGGCCCCTGGCTCCTGTGCAAAAAAAAAGGTGGGGGTAGGGGTGGGGGGTGGTACATGTTTAAGAGCACGGGGCGAGATTCCGCAAACTCTTTTATGAAGACATTTTCTCCTCATCACCGACTGGAAACTTAAAACCAGAAAGAGAGAGAGAGAAATATAAAAAAATAATATGTTTCTACATTTAATTAATTTTTCACATGGCTAGCACTCTGACACACCCAAGGGTAATTGGCGCACTTTTTTTTGGCTTATTAATTTTCACGTCGAACATGGTTCAACTTGTGACTTAAAAAAAAAAATATATATATTCGTTGTCAGTATATATACACATATATAGGTATATATACATATGTATACATATACAAACACACACTGGCAACGAATGATTTCTTTATATATATATACATAAATACATACTTGGTTAGCCGTTAAAGCACCATTTTTTAACTCAATTAATTACAGAATGAAAATGTTTCAACGCTTATGGGTGGTTCATGATGTATTTATAATTACTCTAAGAGATAGGTTCACACCTAGTTTCTCAAAGGTTTTTTTTTTAGAATTTCGATAAGAAATAAAAATAAACACCACATTCATAAAAGCACAATAAAACAGATTGGTTACTTAAAATAAAACAAGAAAGGAGTTTTTAAAAGACATTATTTGTAGTAAAAAAATGTGGATATTGATCAACTGATATCACTATAACTAAGTATTATTCTTTAGTTGTGTTGCATACTCAGAAAATTAAAGTGCTTAAATGTATCTATAATTATTTCTTGTAATCGTGCCATTTAAGGCTAGTTAAAATTAATGTATTTTTAAACAAGTATGAACAAAGTCAAACTTTTAAAACCTTATTCGCCAATTCATTATATATATATATATATATATATATATATAATGAATTTAGCTTTAAAATCATCATCAACAAACCACATAAACATAAAAGAAATGCTGGTTTAGTTATTGACAATTTTTGAAGCTAACGTTTTTGGGTCTGTAATTGAATATTGCAGTAGAAATGTATATGTCAAACGAAGTCATAGAAAATTATTTGTTTTTGTAAGAAAGACATACAACTAGTTTTTTTTAAAAAAATTACTATTTTTAATTTTTAATATATGAATAGTTTGAAATATATGGTTTTAAAACGAATATAGGTATTGGAAGTTATTGCTACTCGTTAAATTCTCTCTACAAAGATAAGCATTAAATTTGTTGAAAGGTCACAGCATTTAGGAACTAACGCATAATTTCATTTTTTGGCCAGAGGGAGGGGGGGGGAGTTGGATAGTACTAATTTTTGATGTAGGCTTTTGGACATACGCCATTGCATGTCCAAAAGCCTACATCAAGTCATGCACTCCCATTGCACAAATCTTTCAAAGATAGTACTAATTCGTGCGCTGATTGCTTTCAAATTCTTTCCTTTTGTGTTTGTGGGAATGATGGATATTTATAGATTTTTCATGGAATCGGGGGGAAGGGAAAGATAACTACCCCCCTCCCTTCTTACACTCGTCCCTAACAGTATTTTGTATTTTCGTGTCATGATGTATTTTTGAAAATGACTAATACAATAGTGCAAAAACAATTGTATGTATTCTGTTTTAAAAATTACAGATATTTAATTCCATTATAAAAATTTTAGCTATAAGTAGGAGGTGCAAGCATTTTTCGCGATATATATATATAAAAATAAACAAACGCCAATGAGACTGCAACAAGGTATGCTCGCACCAGCGGTTTATTAGTTTTAATTGGCGGCCGTCTGTGAGAGAAGTCGTTGCCTAATTTGACCAAGCCACTCAGGACGCATTTTCTTCTGCACTGAATTTGAATTACGTGTTCGTAACCATCGACATGTACCTGAGAGAAACTCACCCAATCACGAAACACAGTCGATGCTACAGTGTTTTAACTCTCAGTTAGACTCGGAATATTCTCGCGAAATATGTATGCCGCTGGCGACAAGTCTAGTTTTTGTAAATATAAAAATACTTCTTGTATAATAAGTTTACGTGTTGCATAAAATAGGAGCGGTTCTTCTGTATTTTTAGCTCTAATTCTAAAATTGAACTAAAAATAACCTATAGTTATATTCATGGAATATTCTACCTAAAAAAAAGTTGTAAATAAATAAATTATCATTTAAGATGATGTATATGAAAAAAACTTAAATATGACTTGGTTGTTAAGGGTTTTTATAAAGATATTAATTTTTTGTGACTTCATAAAAAATGAGAGTATCCCAGAAAAAGCTAAAATAATTTAAATATCTTGATCCCTCGTGACGCTAAAATAGACCACCCGTTAAAGGTCGTATCATAAGAAATTCCATCAACACCATAACTCAAATTTCAGTGTTGTCGTGACGCTAAAATAGACAACCCGTTAAAGGTCGTATCATAAGTAATTCCGACACCATAACTCAAATTCCAGTGTTGTTCTCAATTAAAAATTCCAGCGCCGAATAGCAACACCATAAGTTCACAACCAATACGGCAGGAAGGTCGTACGTTAAAATGTGTTACAATGAATCTAGACTGTATGGTTAAGGCCTGTTAAATTACCTAGGATAATTAAGTTCCTCGCAAGCAAAGGTGGTGATTAAACAAAGGGTATATGCTTGTAGGCAAAACCCGGACTGGGTAATTTGACAACTATTGTTCACTGTTGAAATTTGTCCGTTTTAAAACCAACGTTTCCAGGAAGCATTAAAAAAAAAAAAGCGGTGGTTACGTAATTCAAACAGGTAGAAGGGCAACGCAAGACAAAAAAAACGCAAATTTAATTAATGGTGAGCTTTTAAACCGTATTTCACGCTGCTAACGAAGGCACTGGGATGAAAGAAAGACGCGGTAAATTATTATCTCATTATTCTTTCCTCTTTTCATTACGTACTTTTTTTTTTGCCCCCGGGGAATACGCGTTAATATTTTTCTAAAACTCACGAAGCAAAGGCCTCCTTTTTCATTCGCGTCATTAATAACGACAGCCGCTACCAGTCCGCGGATTCATTGGAGAGCAAAGTAGACTAGAAGCACATATACATCTGCTTCAGGTTTCTGATTGGACTGCAGCCCTTGGCGCACCTGAGCACGAACAAGAAGAAGAAGTGGTTACCCAATCACGTCACGCGTAGTCCGCTGAAGGATGTGACCTTGTCATCGACCAATGAGCACTCTAAAAAAATTGGTTGCCTGTAAAGTCGGTTTACATCCGATAGTTTAACGTAACGACGTCATAACAAAACATTGATGAAATGATTGCATACTTTTATGAATAAAATTGAATCATTTTTTTTGAGTTATCACTATGTTGTATGCATACAAAGTAGGATTGAAATGAAATCTACAATTTAATTGAGAAATTTACTTTTTATTTGCACTCATTAATTCAAATATGTTTATTACTTTAACGAAGAGATTATTATAATTATAACTTTTATACATGTTTGCTATTTAACTTCTTCCAATCTGTGTTATTCTGTTAAGGATAGGACGATGATAGGAAAAGTAGGAAACGAATGGGAGTGTTTCAAGTTTAATGTGCCTCGATAAAGTCAAATCGATGGTTGTTCCAATCGAGTGGAAGAGAGATAGATGCGGCGCAAGCGTACAATGAGCGTAACGGGACACATAGTAACGGGACAATGTGCATAACGGGACACTTTTTCTTGCGTGCAGCCGGCATTCATCGATTTATTAGACGTCACGTCAAAAGCTACATTTTACCGGGTGTCCCTAAAAAAATGCCCCAGTTACAATGGTATACTATAACATTTTAATTTTAGACCATTTACAGCAAGTCATACATCAAACTGAGGGTAAACAATATCTAGTTTTTCTTACAAATGTTCAATATTTGCACCTTTAGTTATACGGCACACGTCCAGCCTAAAGTCCAATTCTTACCACATGTCCGGAGTAATGGAAGCAACAGCCTCTTCAATTCTGTGTCTGAGCTCTGGCAAATCATCAGGTAGTGGAACGTAGACACGATCTTTTACAAAGCCCTAAAGGAAACAATTGGCGTTCTACTACAATTGGCTTTTACTACAAAATCCCTTTTAACTCGTTTAGGGGTGAAATTTGGTTATTATATGTAGCCATTTTTTTTTAAATTACAGCATATGGGCTACCTCTCTTACATTTCGCCCAAATACTTTCAGCATTAAACATCTCAACTTTTAACTTTCATGTGATATTAACATTACTATGGAAAAGTTTCACTTAATATTCCGAAATAAATTAGGTCATCCAGATATTCGGTAAAAAAACAAGCTTGGTTCTCACGTTTATGTTTAAGAGTAAAAACGGGTATGTATTGTCGTAACGGGAACATATTTAGGTTCCTGCTATTCTGATTCAGGTAGTTGATATTTGGTTACACCTAAAAATAAATTACTTGAAATTGTAGGTTTTTCCGAAAGGGTTCCATTAAAAAACGAACCTGCTACAATACGTCGTTACCGGATTTGAATTCATCGCGTAATTGGACACAGACACCCAGAATCAAATGACAGAAACACAAAGCAATGTGTAACAACATTTGATACGCAATTACTCTGTTCTCTCTTTCGAAAAATAAATCTGCTCGTGTGAGGATAAAGTTGAAAATTAAAACCATTTTTATGCCTGGTGTAGGGCTACATCGAAAACTTTTTGGTTTTGATTTCCCTTCATTCTTCTTAGTATCGCTTTGGATTATTATATGTAATAAGTATTTTTTTTGGGAGGTTAGGTTAGCGTTATTTGAAATACTATATGATCGTAAATTATATAAATACTTGCAACATTGTGTTTTTTCACGATCGATCGGTAACGTCGGAGAACTTCGGAACTGTTCGGGCATGGCTCTCGTCTCGGAAAACTGCATTTTTACCGAAGAATAGAATAACCCTAAACGAGATCCGGGTACAAGGAACAAGGAAATATGTTTTCACGTGAAACGTGTTAAATTGCCAGGAATAACTATACAATTATATAACTTATTATGTTTTCATTTGAAATACGAAATTTCTGGTTACAATGTGTGTCAAAAATAAATATCAATAACGGACAAAAAAAATATGACTACACAAACACAGAAAAATAATCAAAATCAGCACATGTGCAGTTAAATGTATAGACCGAACTTAGGGCATTCAAGTTTTGACATAGGTTGATTTTGGCTTTTTTTCTGTGAGCTCGCTTATTCTTTTTTTGACGTGACAACGTCTAATAAAACGATGAACGCCAGCTGCACGCACGAAAAAGTGCCCCGTTACGCACATTGTCCCGTTACGTTGTGTCCCGTTTCGCTCATTGTACGCTTGCGGCGCATATATCTCTCTTCCACTCGATTGGAACAACCATCGATTTTACTTTTTCGAGGCACATTAAACTTGAAACACTCCCATTCGTTTCCTACTTTTCCTATCATCGTCCTATCCTTAACAGAATAACACAGATTGGAAGAAGTTAAATAGCAAACATGTATAAAAGTTATAGTTAAAATTATCTGTTCGTTAAAGTAATAAACATATTTGAATTAATGAGTACAAATAAAAGTAAATTTATCAATTAAATTGTAGATTTCATTACACTCCTCCTTTGTATCCATACAAAATAGTGATAATTCAATAAAAATGGTTCAATTTTATTCATAAAAGTATGCAATCATTTCATCAATGTTTTGTTATGACGTTGTCCCGTTAAACTATCGTCCGTAAACCAACTTTATAGACAAACCAATTTTTTTAGAAGGTTGCTCTATGAAACACAGTGCAACTAGCAATGGTGTATATATAAAAAAAATTTAATCGATCAACTTCAATACAAGAATTTTCAAAGAATGTATTGATCAATATGAGAGACAAGGGAATGGGAACAATAAAATTGCTGCTTACTTTATTAACTTCAGGATATCCAACGTAATCCGCAAACTATAGCTATCATCTAATTATTTCCTGAATTTTCTCAAAGTCTTATATAATCTTTAAATGACTAAATCCCAAGAATATTTCTATAGAAAATAATCAAAATGAATTTTGACACTTCTTGCCAACACTACCACAATCATAACGTAAATAACGGATTTTCCATGACGCGAATAAAAAACTATTTAAACGGTAAAGGAAAAAAATAATAATGTGAGAGAGACTTTCAGTACTCTCAGAGATGTGTATAGCATCGTCTGTGTTTTGTGATTGGGCGAGTTTCATCCAGGTACATGTCGATTGTTAGATCACCAGTTACAGTGATTCAGTGCGGGAGTGAGTGGCTCGGTCAGATAAGGCAACGACTTGTCTCGCAGACGGCCGCCAATCACGAGGAAGAAACCACAGGTGCGGGTATACCTTGTTGCAGTCTAATAAGTGTTAAGATCTTTTCGCGAAAAATGCCTACCCTTAGTGATAAATAAACGAACTTCTACTGACCCGAATCACCCTCAGTTTCCGCAATCGCCGCTAGAATTCGCTGCCGGAGAAGCTACGTCGACTATAGAATTATTCGATCTGCAGAGCGAAATTTTAAACTATATAATGAAACGGCTCCGATAAAACCGAAAAGACTTGAAAAAAAAAATTAAATTACAGCTAGATCTGATTTTCGATAAGGAATTTTACTAAAAAAATTACTGTCCATCTTGTTAAATTCATTAAACAGTTAATAATATAAAGTTTCTCCTTGTGAAATTTCATTCACGCCAGCCACCACAGATGGCAGCACCGTGGTTACACATTTCTGTCCCATGCGACTTCCGTTACGTTCACTAAATCACTCCTACCAAATGCCGTATACCGAGAGCTAAGATGCCACACATTAAAAAAAAAAAAAACCACTCGTTGCACCAGTATGGAGATGAACAAAGACCGGACCCAAACACTGATGGTGCATGTTACGGTAAAATGGGTCAGAGATACGGGATCAGTAGGGGCAGGCATTTTTCGCGAAAAGATTTCAACGCCTATTAGACTGCAACAAGGTATACCCACACCAGCGTATTCTTCTTTGTGATTGGCGGCCGTCTGCGAGAGAATTCGTTGCCTTATCTGACCGAGCCACTCAGGACGCGTTTGCTTCCGCACTGACTCACTGTGATTGGTGTTGTAACAATCGATATTGAACTGAAAGAAACTCGCCCAATCACGAGACACCGATGATGCTACAGTTTTTTTTAACTTTCAGCTAGTCTCGGAATCTTTTCGCGAAATATCCATGCCCCTAGGGATGAGCCTTTGTAAAAACCATTTAGTTTAATAGTTCCCTGTACTAACATAGACTGTCCTGAACATTTCATGATTTTTTTTAAAAATAATTTCAGTAATTACCTGGCGTCTCCAGTCACTCCCTGTTTTCCCTGGAGCCATACATCCTGTAACTTACCGCTCCCTGTAGAGTATCACTCTCTCAATTCGCAGTGCAGAGTAAATGGCACGAAGTTTTGCCGGAGAGATCCAACTCATCGACATCTAGAAGTTTTGCCTTCCACTAATTAAACTTATGGTTTGGTTACACCCAAAAGTTTATTTTGTACTCCGTCGTAAATTAAACATAGTTTTTACTTCATTTGTGAAATTTCCATATTTTTTCGAATTATTTTTAAGACTATTAAATAACGCATATTGAAGTATCATTACAATATTGTAGTCATTCTGAAAACACTAATTAAATACTAAACGCAGAATATTTCACACTATAAACTATTCAGACATTCCATTAAACTATGTGCTATACTCAAAACAAAGCTAGCAGGTTAATAATAATATGCAAAAAAAGGGGAGGGGGATTTTTTTGTTCACAAAGGCATTTGAAACCAAGATAACAACTTTCAGTTCCGTCTCCATAGAAGTAAATATTTTACAATGCTTATGACAAAAATAAAACATTAAGAGGCAACTGTTGCCTAGTTCTATTTTTAAATATCCCTTTACAACATACAATAATACAGAACTACAGATGTATCATTAGAGACAGGAAAAATTCGCAGATTCGTTTCGTGATAGGCTATAATGCTATCTATTGTACATCTTCGTTGCTATTGTTATTGGTTCACAGTTTGTGTCGCGGACTTTGGGCCAATGAGAAACCCTCATCCACTTAAGTATCGAAATACAGGCAAGCAAGTTGAGAACTCTGAAAAGTCTGCAGTCAATGAACAGGTGGCATTTGCCCGAGTATGTAAAGGGCTATTGACTCCATCCTAGAGGTCATTGAACCTGCGAATTTTTCCGGTCCCTATGTATCATGACATACAGGAAATAAGAAAGTTGTGTATAAAACGTTAGTGCTCTATCACCTACATCTGGCAACAGTGCACACCGCAACAGGGAGTTGCGGAAATCTACTGGAAAGAGAGAGTGAATGCCCATTATTACACTTCCCACTGCCAACTTAGGGCGAGACGCGCTATAGCAGTTGCCTTTCGACCCTCTGTAACTAAATGTAATTGAATGACACCACAGACATCAGACAATGAAAGAGGGGATGTTGGCAAAAAAAAGGGTTGGGGGGGGGGGGACCCGAGGAATTAATTTCTCGTGGAAAGGGCGAAATAAATCTCTGCCACGGGATAAGACAGTGGTAAAGAAGGGGGGGGGGGGGTAAATTGAGGCAAGCACGCGGAACAGGCAATCAAACGGAGCAGTAAAATAAAAAAAAAAATGTCTTAGAGGCGAAGCGACGGGTTCACGGCGTGGCGTTTAGGTTCTTAAGGACTTCGCCGCCGCGAGAAAGCATTTAAAAGCGTCGTGACGGGAGCTGTATATCACTTCCTTATCTCGTGTAATGCAGCCGTTAAAGGGGCCCGTGTGGATGTGGGGTAGCGAGGCGGGATGATAAGCGCGACGCTCGCTGTTATTTCTAGCGCGGTATAGCCTCTAAGTGCACGGTTTCTGAACTGGCGCGCAGTCTTCTCGTCGTCGCAGGATTACTGTGAAATTTGAGCGGCGACCGTAACATTATATGGCCGAGAAATGAAGATATAGATGTGATGCAAGTGCTTTAAAGAATTTGCACCGGTTGTTTTACGCCTAAAAATTACTCTGCAAACACAAGTTTTTTTTTAGAAATTTTAACTCTTATAAAAATACGGTTTAAAAACTTAATCCAAAATCAAAAGTACTTTTTCGGCCCTCAACGTTTTCATAAATGCTTTCCGTAAGCAGACCCCACCGGGATGTCTTTAGTAGTTTTGATATCGCGTTGTTCTTCCTGAAGCTCTGCGCACCGTGTGTGTGCCCGGGTAGGCGGGGGCCTTAAACCTAATAAAGAACATTGTTTACAAACTTACCCCCTCCCAACTTCTAATGATATGAAGGCACTAGGAAAAAAGTAATTCATATCGCGGATTTTTCTTGCGGAAGAATATGTACGGTGATTTGATTAATGCCAAATTGGAGCAGAATATGTAGGTCCCTACTACGCTGTGAGTGCACAAACAAATTGGCCATAACATGGGATCATGACGAGCGACGAATATGCGAGGGTGGTTTCAACATGACGACAAGTAAACAATTTTGGGTTATGCATATAGTTTCGTTTTTTGAAGTGAAGCTTCTTTGCGTTCGATAAGAGTAAAAATTTCCAGCCCGAATTTTAATGCAAAGTTTTCGTGAAACATTTGTTTTATGAAACGTTTTCGAAGCGAAAAGGAAATATAATAATAGTATTTGGCTAAAGAAATATAAAGAGAGCACTATGCTATAACAGTTGCTCCTCTTTGTGCATTGATTCATCCCCAGCCAATTAAAAAAAAAATAGAACCTAGAGAGATAAATTAACGAAAAAATAAAACAAAGAGTGTGTGCATACCAGAGATTAGAGAAAGTTACAGATGGAACATAAACACAGTTTGTAGGTATCTCTGCTGAAGCCAGGGGGACGTAAGGGGGAAGCAGGTCGCCGCCATATTGTGACATGAAGAAAATCGCATTTTCTCATAAGTGATGTATGTATGGTGGTGGAAAAATGCATGAATATTAAACAAATAAAGACTGTTGACTCGAGAAAAAATGATTGTGTACAAGAGTATGTATTAAACTACATTTCTATATACTATATAAACAAATGGCCGCCATCTTCTTACGTGAACAAACTGGCCACAGTGCTCAGAGCTTATGCTCCATCTGTAACTTTCTCTAATCTCTGGTGCATGCGCTTGTTTCAGAAAATAGATATTAGTATCCTATAGTCAGCTGTGAGTGATTTGAATTTTACGTTTGCTACCAGCGCGCTCACGTTCCTCCTTGTTCAACCAGCAGCGTAGAGAGCGCTGTTGAGACAGTCCCGGTACTTCCCGAACTTTTTTGATTTTTCTGATTTAAAACCGTTATTAATTGGCCTATTAACTGTTCTCGACTTGACTTTGAGTTGTGGGACATCATGTATAAACCATTATGTGGACGATAGTTTTCGGTTCTAGGGATCACGAAAGGAAATACTAGGTAACACATCTACTGCAATGGTCTTTCTTGGAAACCTACAAAAAAATAACTCGAAATAACGAAATCTTTTTTTTTTTTTTTAAATCTTCAATGGGGTTATTACAACCCTCACGAATACCTGAGATTTTTCTGCGCGCGCTTTTTTTTTTAATTAGTGACAAAGAGGTGGGTGTCAGTTCCCTGGTCTCTTATTTAATTTTGTTACGTCACGAGAATAACAAAGTTTTTTCACACCTTTCCTCAAACGAGATTTTCTCCATTCCGTTCTTCTGAGTGCTGCACAATGGAAATTAGGAAACACTTTTATTTACTATGAAAATATAATCCCTGTCTCATCATTCCCCTTGAAATAATATTACATTTAATGAGGTACAAAATTCTTATCCTTGCTTTATTCTGAAATAATACAGTTGAAATAACACGATTAATGTGTTTTCATCTAGTGGATCATGCATATTTTTATTACATCGTATTTTCATCTAATGAAAACTAATTACAGTCCTTACAAACAATAATAATAAAAATGATGTAACCACAGTCTTATTTTTTATTTATATGAATACAATTTATGAAGAAACCTAATAATTAATTCCTTTAATACTTTTCTACACTAATGAAAAAATTCTCTTACATCCATGTTAAATATAATCTAATATTCAATAATTTGATTTTATTTTGTTTTATTATCCTTAATATGCGCAGTTAATACTGGAAAGCTATTCAGGGAACGGTTTGCAAATAACTTTAACTACTGGAGGCACTGGGACAACAGAAAGCATAAACGCCCCGATAAGAATCCAAAACCAGTACTTCTGCGAGCACTGTTTTGTAGTGATACAGTTATTTTCATGTAAATGTACAAATATCTGTAATTTTACATTAATATGTCTGTTCCATTAAAAAAAAAATTTACGACGTACCCACCATCCCATGAGAACTTTGTTTAATGAGTACTGGTATACATTATTGCGTGGCTTCGAGAAACAACTAGAATTTTGTGAATCTCTTGAATACTGTAATTGCTTTTACGTTTGACTTGGCCGGTGGGAAGGGTTGTTCACTAACACTGAACCTGAGGAAGAAATAAAAGCCACAGTGTATTGAGAAATATTTTTTGACATCCGACTTTTTTTGACGTGACAACGTCTAATAAATCGATGAAAACCGGCTGCACGCACGAAAAAGTGTCCCGTTACGCACATTGTTCCGTTACATTGTGTCCTGTTTCGATCATTGTTCCGTTACGCTGTGTTCCGTTACGCTGTCGGCGAGTGTAGTAATAATAGGTTATGTTACAATTTACTAAAAAATTATGGTGATTCATATAATTGATGATTGATATTTTATTATAGTTTATTTATATGAAAACTTGTCCATAATTATATTTAAACTTTATAGCTAAACGCCAGTTTTTAAAATTAATTAAAAGTCATCTACACGTGAACTGTTTCGTGGACTGTTTATAAAGTGAAGTGAAAAGTTAATGTAGTTTTCATTGCTTATTACAACAATAATTTCGGAAATAAAGATTAAATATTCTTGCATTTTAAAATCTGATTAGTAGTATAATTATTTTAAGTAATTATTCTTTTATTATTAAAATAAAAATGATTAAATTTTATTCATAATAGTATGCAATCATTTCATAAATTTTTTTTATGACGGTCACGTTTAAATATCGTCCGTAAACCGACTGTACAGACAACAAATTTTTTTTTTACCTAAATGTAGGTGTGTATAAGTGGCCCGCATAGACAGGGGTGTATCTGTATCAGTGAGGCGGGATGATGAGTGAGTGAATTGTTCCATGGTGCTTCTAGCGCCGTATCTCCTCTGGACTGGCGCGTAGTCTAGTGTATGGGGCGACTGTGATATTTGAGCGGTCACCTTAACGTTATAAGGAGGAGTAATGAATTTCAAAGGCGTAATGCAAGTACCTTGAGCGCTTTATAAAATCTGTACTACGGTTTTCATGTCTAAAAATATTATTATAGCTATTTTTTTACTCTCCTAAAATATACAGTTAAAAATGAAATAAGGGAACAAAATTATTCACCCGTCCTCAGCATATCCTTAAACGCTTTTCGTAAACTGGACCTCACTGGGATATCCTGATCCGTTTTCAAATCGCGTGTGTGTATTTTTTTTCTGAAAGGTCTGCTACACTGTGCGTGTGCTAAGGGCCTTAAAGGTTTCTCTCGTCGGCTCGTGGCCCACAGGGGGTGAAAAAGAAGGGGGGAGGAGAGGGGAAGAGGGTCGCTCGCTAAACACTCGACTGTGCAGAGTGGAGCAGTTCTCGAGTGCCGGACAAACACGGGCAAACAACACGTTCGCACGGACCCCAGGCGTCATGTCTACCACCCCTGCCGGAAGCGCGCGCCCTCCGACGGGTGTTTATTGGCTCGCCAGGTACGCATCCTCCCCCCCCCCCCACTACCCAGTCCCGGGCGATGGAAACCAATTTCGAACACCACCCCCCTGCCCCTGCGCGGTCCGCCATCCCGCCGCGCGCCCCTGTCCACCGGGCTAGCCTACCCGCGCGCCTCGCAGGGGCTGCCGCTCTGCTCGCCTCTAGCACGTGCTGTAACACCACCACCCACACACACATTCCCAAAGTCCTGAGAGAGGAATAACTGTGCATGTTCAGGGCTGACAATAGCTTCGGCAGTCGATGCGCTGGCTGTCGTTTGGTGTTCAGTTGAGAAATGTTATTAAAAAAAAATTGGTTGTCTGTAAAGTCGGTTTACGGACGATAGTTTAACGTGACAACGTCATAACAAAACATTGAAGAAATGATTGCATACTTTTGTGAATAAAACTGAATCATTTTTATTTTAGTAATACAAGAATAAATACTTGAAATTATACTAGTAATCAGATTTTTAAAACGCAAGAACAATTAACCTTTATTGCCGAAATTGTTGTTGTAATAAGCAATGAAAACCACATTCACTTTATAAACAGTCAACGAAACAGTTCACGTGTAGATGACTTGTAATTAATTTTAAAAACTGGCGTTTAGCTATAAAGTTTAAATATAATTATGAACAAGTTTTCATATAAATAAAGTGTGATCAAATATCTATCATCAATTATATGAATCACCATAATTTTTAGTCAATTGTAACATAACCTACTATTACTGCACTCGCCGACAGAGTAACGGAACAATGAGCGTAACGGGACACATCGTAACGCACAATGTTCGTAACGGGAGACTTTTTCGTGCCTGCAGCCGGCGTTCATCGTTTTATTAGACGTTGTAAAGTAAAAAAACAATTTATATAAATGACTTACTTTAAAACACTGAAGTATCAGAATTTCAGTTCATAAATTTCATCATTTCCAGCTCCCACCTCTGTTGTTTTCTTTACTCATTTTTTTTCTCATTCAAATTCCTCCTTATGTTACTCATATTTTTTTTATCAAACTGTCTCTTGTGACATTTGTCTCGAAGGTTTTCAATACTTTTACCAAACGACGCGTGTGGGCATTTTATTTTATTTTCCTTCGATCATAATACTATTCATTTTTTACCAGCCAAAGGCCAATAGAAGAAGCAGCACAAGTATATATGAGCTTGAATTTCCGATCCACAGTTATAAATGATTTACTATTATTCATTTTGAAAATTTTTGCTTTGTTAAATGACTGCCTGCTACAAATACATTCCCCTGTGAAGTTTTTGGTTTAATATTGAATACTTTTTTTTGAAAATGATTACAACTATACTCTGTATTTTTTTTGTAAATGGATCAGTGATATTCATGTAAAATTACAGATATTTGAAAAGTTGTGCATTTACATGAAATAGCTGTAACCCTACAAACTATTGTTTTGCATTATTAACTGGTAATTTATTTCAGTACCTCCAATAGTTAAAATTATTTAAAAAACGTTCCCTGAATAGCTTTCCGGTATTAAATGCTCAAATTAATAAGCACAATAAGACGAGATAAAGTTCAATAATTGAATATTCAATCGTCATTTCCGTGGTTTAAAAAAATGCCTGAATTAAATATCAATTCAAAATTAAAATTACGAGCCATTTTCGTAAGAACTACTCAGTATTATAATTTTATACATGCAAAAAATAACCATATCCATTTGTTGTACAAATTTACAAAATCTTTCTTGTAGTATTAGAGACTATTTCTTGGCAATTGGGCACTCAAAGGAATCTTTTGTTAAAGAACAGACAATATTCTTTTCTGTGAGATGGCCTTTGAAAATCTCTTAAATGTGCGAGCTTTGCCTTAACGAAGGAAGGTTTTTCAAATAAAATATTTTTAAACAAATATTTAGAGACCGAAAAAATTAGCGGATTCATTTCACAATATGCTAGAATCCAAACAACTGTACCTTTATATTGCTTCTGTGATTGGCTTACAGTTTATCTGAAGGACTTTGAGCCAATGGAAAACCTTCAACCAAAAAAGTATCGAATCGCAAGCGTCCCAGTTGACAGGTATCACGAGTCAATAGCTAATGAGCAGGTGGCATTTGTCTGAGTGTGTAGGGGATTGTGGAGTCTATCCTAGAGGTCAACGAAAGCGCGAATTTTTCCTGTCTCTACAAAAAATATGTAGAGGCATGCAAAATTCATTTCGCGATAGGCTAGCATCAAAACAACTATACCTTCGTACCGCTTCTGCGATTGGCCCACATTTTGTCCGGGGAACTGTGAGCCAATGGGAAACACTAAACCAAGAAAGTGCCGAATTACGTACAGCCTAGCTGAGACGTCTCAACGCGTCAGTAGCCAATGAACAGGTGTCATTTCCGCGAGTATTTAAAGAAGGACTGAGGAGTTTATCCTAGAGGTCAATGAATCCGCGAATTTTGCAGGTCTCTTCAAATATGGCATCTTTAGGTTCCTATCCCCCCCTCCCGTCCTTGAGATCCGAACTGTTTAAGGAAACAGACAGCTCGCGGAGACGAAGCCCTCAGTCTTCGAAAGATACAACGATGGGTGGAGTAGGAGGGGGGGGGGGTGAAAAGATCTGAGGAACAGGCGACGACGACAAATTATTCATCATTCTCCGAAGACGTCGACGGCATCTTCGCTCGTCGAAGTCGTCGAGGCGGTGTTTAGCCCGGGCCCGCTGTACGATGGGGGAAAGGAGAGAGGAATAGGGCATGAGAAAGAGTAGGAAAGGGGGAGGAGGAGGAGGTGGTTCGTGACGTTTCAAATATATCTGCTCGCTGGACCGGAAACGGATGCGTGCCGAGACGTCGCGGGGGATATTCCTGACGGCATTCTTTTGTTCTCCCGCGTCGCCCAAGGAAAACATGGCGTCCCTGAAACCCCCACCCCCCCGCGAAGGGGGGAAACGGGAGACAATGCCTACATTACCAAACCCTTGCCTGCTCCTTCCTCCGTACAGAAAATTGAAAAAAAAAAACTCTGCACTCTTACAAGATTCCTCTGGAATACCAGTTGCCCGGAAATAGTCAAGTCTGCAAGGTATTAGAGACCTGTAAAATTCGCGATTTCAAATCCCTAAAGGATAGACTCCATGATCTTCTACGCAACTCGTGCAAATTACATCTGCTGATTGGTTACCGACTCGTCACACCTGTTGACTGGAATGATCGTGATTCGCTATTTCTTCTGTTAAAGATTTTTTCATTGACCCAGAGTCCTTCAGTTAAACTGTGGCCCAATCACCGAAGCAAAATAATGTCAAAAGTATTTGGACTCTATCCTATCGCGAAATGAATCCGCGAATTTTACCGGTCTCTAGCAATGGAGGTCAGTTAAATAAGGCGGTAGACTTCTATGAGGATATGGGATTGATAAAGCTGGTATCACGCTACGACAAGAGCCTGGATATCAGTTGGAAATCATACAGAACACGATTTCAAGTAAAATAAAATTATCAAGCAAAGTCTATTTGTTTTTTTATTTAATTTATAAACGGTACCTTTTTTTTAAAAAAAAACATGCCTCGTATTTCACTAAGGGAATATCTGTTGAAAGTATCTACGCGGCGGAACCACAAATGCAAGGTAGATGTGGAGTTGATATTTTATAAAAAAAAAAAAAAAAGCCCTCAGATAAAAGTAACGATAAACGTAAAAAAAAAATTGCGTGTGAGACCGACCCTTTAAGTTCACTTATTGTGTTAACTTCAGATGTGTTTTCTTTCCTACCGGCAGGTCTTTTTTAATCTATTTTATTTTCCCCCTCGACAGCACGTGAACATACCCCAACCCCCCACGAGAGAGAAGTTCGCACTTGATCTTCTCGGAGTGTCGTGTTCCGAAATGACCCCAAGGGCACCACTCCGCCCAACTCCAACGCCATCTGGCGCCCATCGATGTCTCGCCAGGGGTCAGAAGTCTGTCGGCGAAGAGGCTTGAGGAGGGAGAGTGTGTGTGAGAAAGAGAGAGAGAGAGAAATGGTGGTTTACACGCCTATCCGACCAAGCATCATCGTGTGCTCAACAGCTCGCCGCTGGAGATTGGAATCATATACAAAAAAAAATTGGTTGTAAAGTCGGTTTACGGAAGATAGTTTAACGTGACAACGTCATAACAAAACATTAATGAAATGATTTCATACTTTTATGAATAAAATTGAATCATTTTTATTTTAATAATAAAAGAATAAATACTTGACATTATACTAGTAATCAGATTTTTAAAATGCAAGAATAATGAACCTTTATTGTCGAAATTGTTGTTGTAATAAGCAATGAAAACCACATTAACTTTTCACTTCACTTTATAAACAGTCGACGAAACAGTTCACGTGTAGATGTAAGTTGTGTGCTGCCGCTGTCTTTCTTCTCCTCGGACGCATAGGCCAATCGAGTGGAAGAGAGATAGACGCGGCGCAAGCGTGCAATGAGCGTAACGGGACACAACGTAACGGGACAATGCGCGTAACGGGACACTTTTTCGTGCGTGCAGCCGGCGTTCATCGATTTATCAGACGTTGTCACGTCGAAAATAAACTAAATATAAGTGAGCGAGTCCTTCAATACTCGCCAGTATATTGTGTCCTCCTGTTCTCCATGTTGCAAATAAACTTACGATACGAAACTCATGACACGAAAAATTAACGTAGAATTATTTTAAATAATTCAGAGCATGATAAATAAACTGAAAAAAAAAGTCGCTCTTCAAATACCAAAATTTCTGGAAGCGAATCACGCACATACTTTCTACGCCCGCCGCTAGAATTCGCTGCCTGAATCGTAAACAAAGCTTGCCACCACCAAGCACAGATAGCAGCACGAAAACAACTGGCAATTTTAAACTAGTAGACACGGCTCCGATAAAACCCCGACTTTGAACCTGATTTACAACAGGGAATACTACGAAAATGCTGCCTGGCTTGTTAAAATTCACCAAACAGTTAATCATTTCAAGTTTTCAGCACATGTTAGACGTTATACTTCTATAGTATTACTAAAATATTAACCTGAAACACATTTATACCACCTAGTAACTTGTATGTTTGTACTTTTTTGCTTAAACGACTTAAATAAGTCTTTTAATACTTCCTACAAACAAACCCTAACCATATTGAGCTGATTAAACATTATTATATTATGATGTTAATAAAACATTCCAGACCGAATTGACCAAGTCCTTTGAAGTTAGCAAGCGCGCACTCAACCACTGAGCTACTAAGACTCGTCGGAATTTAGAAGGCGAATATGTATTGTAATAAATGTAATGCCAGTTTTATTAGGCATTTTAAAACTTTTTACTATGACTAATTTAGTCCACCAAATACATCCGAGGGTAATTTCACAATCATAAAGTTTCATTTGGCACACCAATACATTTGGTATGTCCCCTAATGACTACGAAAGTAACTACATACGAGTTTATGTTGCTAAACGTGGGTACATTATTTTTGTGACTCATTTTCTTTCATCGAATTCCGTTCTATTGTCACGAAATTATAACTGTTGAGGCCACTTGTGGCGGCCTCAGTCGTCTTGGTTATTACTATTACCTTTATTTTGCGTAAAGTTTATTTTAAGATGAGTTAATTTTTTTAATAACATTATTTATGTGTATATATTATTTAATGGTGTATGTTATTATTTATTTATTGTAACTTTTTAATCGTATACCTTTTTTATTTTACGTTAAGTACCCTTATTCTGGAGTGGGACTTGCAAGAAATAACCAGAACGATCTAGCGGAGTGAGGGGTGGTAGTAGAGGAGGGGGGTGACGTCAGCTGACGTGACCAGGGGAGGCGACGGCCAGCTGTTTGCAGCGGGGGAGTGTGTGTTTGACCGCCGGCCGCGGAACTACTCGGTGGATAGTAGAATTTGCATCCCAGCGATGAGTAACTCGTGTTACGTTACGTGAATAAGATTTAATATGACGGTAACGCCACGACACCTTGGGCGAAGCAACATAAGTGGTGGTATTCGAGAACGCGATATTTGGGGGCCTAGTGCACAGGCCACCGATACAGCGCGATGCAAGAGGCGCTAAAAAGTGAGTGGGGTTTACACCCGACCCCGGCAGTCACCAACTACAGAGGTATGCTTCAGTAACAAGTAAGTGCGAGAGCTGGATTTTGTTATTTGTGCCCGGCTGGTATGACTTATGGAAGACGTGTTTCAAAGACAGAGTGCGGCGACGGGAATTGCTGGTTGAATTTATCTAGACTGAAGGACGTCACTATTTCGTTTCCCCCCCCCCTCCTCCTCCGTAATAGACTTTGTGGGACTTTGGAATATAATTAAGTTTAGTGTAAGAGTGTCTGTATACAAAGGTCGCCACATGTGTTGAATTCAATTATAGCAATTTAAATGATATCACGAATTAACCTTTTAGATCCCTTTACCCTTTTACAGTACTTAATTTTGAGCATCTTGTTTTTGGTAATTCATTATTATAACTATCACAATAGGTTATGCAGGACTGTCGGTAAATTTAGCATGCTAATGATTTATTTTGCGCACTGGCCAAATGTTACACCAGTCCATGCGCGTCTGTTGAATTTAATTTTACTACACTTTCAATATCAGCATGGCAGTGGTGACGCGTATACGGGACTGGCGTGGCGAGTGCGGACGTGTGCAACTACCCCGGTATAAGGGGGGTTGGCCACACTATCAAATGTCGTATACCGAGAGATAAGATGTTTACTCGTCAAAAATAAAAGGATCATTGTAATAAATTAAAAGGTAAAAAAAAAAAGAACGATGTCCACCAATAACCACAAATAAATCTCACCGAAAGCCCAAAGTATTCTCACATAACCAAAAAGTAAGTACAAATCAATACAAAACATAGATCAAAACATTTTAAAAATAACATAAAAATGCCAAAACATTGATCAAATATCCTAAACTCAACAAAAACAAAATCAAAGAAATAAACCCCCAAAAATATAAATACAGGAATAACAAATCATTGCTACAATTGTGATAATCTCGAATAATACTTCTCGAAATTTAAAAAGATAAAAATTATTAAAACCACGAAGAAAAAAATAATCCTTCAATAATTGCCAAAATTATTATTTTAAATAAACTAACTATTGTCCAAAAATAACAATTATAATAAGAATAACATTAAAAATAATATTTTATTCGACTTTTGTTTGGCGCAGTTAAGGCGTGTATGCCTTCTCTCACACTCAACCATGAGACATAAACAACGTGTAAGAAAACATATCTATGAATCAAACATGAAATAACATACAAATTACAGCTAATACTGATGAATCATCTACCCATTTAACATCTAAGTTTTAGAGTAACCTAAACCATACGAAATATCGTGTTAAATATAAAGATATTAAAATGTAATTAAATACTAACCTAACACATATTAAATATTGTTTGAATTCTTACTATGACACATTCTCACATAAACACACACAACTTTATTAAGTATTCCCTCGGTCACGTGTCTGTGAATTAAGAAAGTTATTTTTTTTATAATAATTATAAATTTTTAATATATTGGTAGACCTTTGGTGCCTAGCATCCTGGCCGACGCTGTTCCATAGGCGAGATGCAGTAACTGTGAAGGATTGCGACATTGTTGCAAAGTTATTTCTGTCTCTCTCTCGCCTGGCGGCCGGCTTCTAGCTGCGGCCTGAGGTAGAGATAGAGAGAGAGAGAGAGAGATGGAGACGAGGGAAGAACAAGAGGACTGGGAGGGTAAGTAAGGACAGAAAGCTGAGGAGCCAGGTAAGGACAGGAGAAAGGAGTGAGAAGGGGAAGGATGTGCGTCGTGTCCCGCATGAGACGAATGGGGTGGTTGCCAACCTCTACAAGACAAATGGCTCTGCAAGGTCGTTAGAGGGTCGGTATTCCCCCTCCTTGGTTTTTTTTATCTTTCCTCAACACCTTAAAAAAATATATCTCCCACCAATTCTCAGGATGTTAGGCGACGGCTATGAAGCCACCTTGTAGGCTGTAGACAACACGTTCCAACACTAAAATACTTTGTGTTAAGCAGTTTAACAAATTTTATAGTTTGTTAAAGTTCACGTTTGTCTTCGATAAATCAGTGATAAGTAGGGGTAGGAAATTTTCGCGAAAAAATCTGAACGCCTACTAGACTGCAACAAGGTATACCCACACCAGCGGTTTCTTCCTTGTGATTGGCGGCCGTCTGCGAGAGAAGTCGTTGCCTTGTTTGCACGAGCCACTAAGGACGAGTTTGCTTCCACACAGAATTAGTGTGATTGGTTGTTGTAACAATCGACATGCACCTCAAAGTAACTCACCCAATCACTAAACACAGACGATGCTACAGTGTTTTAACTTCCAGCTACTCTCGGGATCTTTTCGCGAAATTTTCATGGCCCTAGTGATAAGGCACTAGCGGATTAACTGATAAGACTGTTTAAAAATGACTACTGATAATATCATTACATTTGTAGTCATTCTTTAAAAAAAATGATCATATTGCTAGGTTTCCACGCTCTGTTGATTTATTTTGTCATTGATTGTATTTTAAGGCTGTTCCATAAATTTAACTACTTTGAATTTGTTGTTCTGCCAAGAATATTTTCAACAGATATTCTATTAGTGTGACATCGAGGACGTAAAGAGGCGCACAAGACTTCGATGGCAGAGTGATTTTTATAGGTAAACAAAATTTAAAGTGAGCAAAAACGAAATACATGTAATATTCGCCGAAACGTGCCTATCTCTATGTTAGAGAGATAAAAGCATTTTCAAAAGATAAATTCCACGTGATTTAAGTGGACAGTCCCCAACTATTTATATTTAATGTGCTATTAAAAATTGAACTGAAACTACAAAAACCCAATCAAAGATTGCCAAAAGGCTGCTGAAACCTAAAACTTAATGACCTACTATTCGATTCGGGACTTTCCCTCTTGACTTTCGTAATAATTTTTCTATTTCCTTACTTTTTCGTGACTTTCATTACCAATCCTATATTTTCCTAACCTTTACGTGACTTTCATACCAGTCCTCTATTATAATTACTTTTTTTTGTGACTTTCACACCAGTCCTCAGTATTCATTTCTTTTTTCGTGACTTCATACCAGTCCTCTATTTTACTTACTTTTTCGTGACTTTCGTACCAGGTCCTCTACATTACATTCTTTTTCGTGACTTTCAACGAGTCCTCTATTCTCCTTACTTTTTCGTGACTTTCATGATCAATCCTACATTTTCCTAATCTATTTCTAGACTCTCGTACCAGTCCTCTACTTTACTTACTTTATTGTTCGTGACTGTCATACCGTTCCTATATTTTACTCACTTTTAAGTGACTTTCGTACCGTGAATTTTGTGACGAGTCCTATATTTTCCTAACCTTTACATGACTTTCGAACCAGTCCTCTACTTTACTTACTTTATTTTTCGTGACTGTAGTACCGTTCCTATATTTTACTTACTTTTACGTGACTATAGTTGCGTTCCTATATTTTACTTACTTTTACGTGACTTTCGTACCAGTCCTCTATTCTTACTTACTTTTTCGTGACATTCGTGACCAGTCCTACATATATTTTCCAAACCTTTAAACGACTTTCATGCCAATCCTCTACTTTACTTACTTTATTTTTCGTGACTGTAGTAGGTACCGTTCCTATATTTTATTTACTTTTACGTGACTTTCGTACCAGTCCTCTATTCTAACTTAATTTTCCGTGAATTTCGTGACCAGTCCTATCTTTTCCTTACCTTTAAACGACTTTCATGCCAGTCCTCTACTTTACTTACTTTATTTTTCGTGACTGTAGTAGGTACCGTTCCTATATTTTACTTATTTCACGTGACTTTCGTACCAGTCCTCTATTCTAACTTAATTTTCCGTGAATTTCGTGACCAGTCCCATATTTTCCTAACCTTTACATGACTTTCGTACCAGTTCTCTAATTTACTTACTTCATTTTTCGTGACTGTAGTACCGTTTCTACATTGTATTTACTTTCACGTGACTTTCATACCAGTCCTCTATTCTTACTTACTTTTTCGTGACTATTATGACCACTCCCATATTTTCCTAACCTTTAAACGACTTTCGTGACCAGTCCTTTTGTTTTCCTCGCTTTATTCCTCGACTTGACTTTCCACGACGACGCTAGGGCGCCCTGGCGGCGAGACTTGCGAGGAAAGAAAACTGCTGGCACGCCACTGGATTTCACCAACCCTCCCCCCCCCCTCCACAGGGAGGATCTAATTGTCTTCCCCGGCGTGTAAGAGAAGAGCTCGCCCTCCGAGGATTCGCCGCCGCCAGGGAAGGGTGTCGGCCGGGAGTGGGTTTGAAAGGGGTTGAAAGGAGGGTTGGTGATGATGGGGGGGGGGGGGGTAGAGGGGGGTAGCACGTTACCGAAGAGAGCTCCTGCGAATTGAACAGCTAATGGAAGGCGGATTGGGAGTCGCTCCGCCTCCGGTATGCACCACGCATCTCCTCTCGCGGTCATGACAGGCGGTAAGTAGCATCCGACGTTATTTTTGCTTGTAATTATTTCGTTTTTATAACACCATCTAAAATAAATTCACAACATAAACATTTAATTTAAAAAAAAGAAGTTATTTTTTTCTTCTTCTATAAACAAGTGCCTATTTCATGGGGTTTTATGAACTAAAGGCAAAATTTCAAAATTTCACGGAAGTTCTAGCATGTACTTACATCGCGGTTTGTATGTAACCTTCATCTCTAAACTCTACATTTTAAGTGCATAAGTCATCAGATTTCTTAAAAACCATTTAAACCTGATTTTTTTTTTACTTTGTTATTAGAAGACCTTGTTTTTAAATGATTTAATGGATGATATAACTAAAAATAAAGAGTTTGAAGACGAAGGGGTTCATACGAACATGATTTTATGATTTCAGTACATGCTGGAACTGATGAACATTTGCCTTCAAGAATACAAAAAAATTAAATAAGAACTTGTTTTTTAAAGTAGAAAACGACATTTTACAAACAATAACAAGTGGTTATATTTTAATATATTTGAAATAAAGTTCAAAGCAAAAAATAAAATAGAATAAACTTAATTTAGGATACTGCCCTCTTAAGGTATTTTGAATTTTCCTGTAAATTTATTCCTAAAGCTGTCTTGCATTTGTTTTCTTGGTCTCAGATTTCCTCAAAAGATGTTTAATAAACGTTATTTCCAAGCTGAAAAAGGTCGCGAAAATGATAATTATCAAGAACACATACATATAAATTTTTTTAAAAGTATTTTTTTACAAAAGATGCCTTTGGAAAGAAGTTGCACGAAATTGTTTGTACTACTATATGGAAGATATTGTAGCTTTGTTCAACACATGGCTATGGTTATCTTTGCATACATGAACTACGTTTTTCAAGATAATACTGAGTATTTCTTACGAAAATTTGCAAATAATTTTATATTTTCATTGATGTTTCATTCAGGCATAGTTAAAAAAAAACATGGAAAATATAATCGAATATTCTTTAAATAGATTTTATTTTGTTATTTCATGCTTATTATGAGCGCAGTTAATACTGAGAAGCTATTCAGGGAACGGGTTACAAATAATTTTAACTATTGGAGCTACTGGGACAACACAAAGCATAAATGCACTATTTTGTAGCGATACAGTATATACAGCGATACAGATATGTAATTTTACATGAATATTTCAGTTTCATTTAAGAAAAAAATACAGCATACGCGAGTTTTCACCGCTTCTAGATAATATATATAAACATCTGTTTTGAGGAAAATGGTGACGAAACACAAAATGCGAGAAAATGCTATCTTGACATACGTGCTTACAGCAAATGCCCTTAAATAAAGGTTTTTCTACCAAAGAAACTGAACAACCAACATGCCATGCGAACCCAAGCATTTAAGTGTTCAAAAACAGTTTATTTAATCTGAGATATTGGACATTTTTACAATACAACCTGGTACAAATTTTTCTCTAAAATATTTGGCCAACGAAGATATGAAATTGGAACGTCTTAGAAATTTTAACCTTAAATTAAAAAAAAAAATTAATTAAAAAAGTTCATACATTTCTGAAGATTCAGGGAGAGCTGAAAAATTACAATAAAAAATGTTTCAACTAAATGGGCATGACCTATTATTATTTTAACTACTAGCTATTTTTACTTTTAAATTTAATAGCAACACTCGACACGAAATTACAGACGAACCATAACATTACTTTCTGTTAAATTTACTTCTAAGTAATAGTTTAAGCTACAGACAAAACATCAGACATTATAAATTTGGCATGAAAGGCCACATTATTTTTCCATTAATTCAAATAAAATACCTTTAAAAATGTAAGTTTTTTATTGCACTAATATCTTGCTCCTTTTTGAAACTACGTTACAAAAATAAATAAAAACTAAAAGGAATAAAAAATAAACATAATCAACGTGCAAGCACGCATTTGGTGACTTGCGAAGGAAGAGAGAGAGACAGAGAGAGAGAGAGAGAGAAAGATAGAGAGAGAGACTTTCTCCGCGTGAGATGACTGCTTCCAGCGAACCAGGGAAGAGATCGAGGGGATATTGCGAGGGAGAGCGGAGGTATGGGATACGTGTATCGCATCTCGGGTCGATGTGGATTCAATTTTCCAGCAACAGGTCCTCAGAGAGGTTTTTGAAACCAGGAGTGGCCAAGAGTTGCGCGAACGAAAAAAATATATTTTTTCCAGTTCCGAAAGACACTTCGAAAGAAGTGTCTCAAATTGCCCGTGTGAACATCTGTTTTTAAAAAAAAGAGAAAAGAAATTGGGCTTTGGTTTGAGGCCATTCCGTTTGGGGTTAACTTCAGCTAACATATCGAGGAAAAGGCACAGTAGATAATAATTTAGAAACGAAATTCTTAAGTCAAGTTCGTAGCTCAAGATTTTGCTATAGATGAGCATGACTGAAAAAAATGTCACAAAATGGATATGCTGAAAGTTTTCAGTTTATGGAATTTAACACCCACTATTCTGAAATTTTCAACTTGTTATTTTCTCCAGTTTCCATTTTGAGATTTTTTAATCCAAATTTATTGGCATGGTAAATAAACACTATATTATTTCCTTTTATGCCTTATTACAGCGTATAGTTTAAGGAAAGTAAAATAAACTCTGCTAAAAATATTTTATTTTAAGAAGAACAATAACGGTTTTTACAGTACATAATTAACTAAATTGTAAAAATTATTTGGTAACATTTGGTAACACACATTGCAGAGGGACAGGTGAAAAAAAAAAAACAGTCTTTTCAATACGATATTTCTCAGTGATATTTTATATAATAAACTGTAAATACTTTTAGGAACTTTTGAAATCCATGGACAAAATTCCCCTACAACTTTGCATTATGTATAGGCGAAAGTATAAAACACAAGTTAATCGCAATACATGTATAACATTGTTTCATAAGAAATAGTTTATGTTAAATGGAATAAAATGATTTATATGTTTTATTATAAAATTTGGTAGAATTATTCAAAATAAAGATTTGGTAACATGGTTCGGATAGTAGTTTATTTATTATTTAATATTTTTTCTAGTGTTTAGCCAATTTTTAGAAACAGTTATCAAAATAAAATGTCGAACATCCTGGTATAGATAAACTTATGTCGTTTATTATTAGATTAAAAAATAAAGTGCTTTATTGAGTTAAATTGAATGATTTAAAAACATAGCTGAAATGAATAACTCAACATCAAAAATATTAACTGAGGTTCAGGTGAAGTAGTTCATTTCTCAGACTGGAGGCAATCAAATATTAGTCGCTAATGATAAGCAGGCTAATAACATGGCACCCAATTTATTTCACAACACTTTTGGTAAAAAAAAATATTGTATTTATTCTTTTACTAACTGCAGTACCCAGCGTTGCCCGGGATGAACACAGGGTGAAGTGGAACTGTTTAGAGATCAGATGTAGTTAGTAATTGTCTTCCTTAATTTGAATGTCAAGTGTGCAAAATAATTTATATCACTTTCAGATCATCCCGACAGACGTTCTGCAAGTTTATAGTTATTTAACTGGTCTGTATGTAATCTAGACTCTATAAAGCAATATAGAAAAAAAAACTGAAAAATGAGGGATTACTAATATTGAAAAGATTTCATTATCTAGCTAATGCTCGGCATGCATTGCAATGCCTCATTCAGTTTTGTTTTGTAATATGTTTGAAGTAGTTACACATATACAAATAATATATCCATGTCTCTAAATATATATTTATCTCTATCTACATCTATAGTCCTATATATCTATGTATCTCTCTATCTGTATTTATCTCTTTATATCTACATATATACCTCACACTATCTCTATGTATTCTATATGAGGGTACTGATTGCTTCGTTGTTAATATCACACGGGTGTTTTTTACTTGTATGGGAAAATTAAGAATGATAAGGCATCTAGTGCGTGGCAACAATGTTAATAGGCAATAGGAAATAAACTTCTAGCGCCTGCGGCATTGTCAACACACACTTCGTACGTGTACTGCATGTTGTATCTAACCCCCTCCAACACGTTTGATTCTAAATTGGACTTTTAGTAAGGATCCCTAATGTTATTGGTAATATAATCTAGCCCATAGCCTTCCTCGATAAATGTACTATCGAACACTGAAAGAATTTTTCAAATCGGACCAGTGGTTCCTGAGATTAGCGCGTTCAAACAAACAACCGAACAAACAAACTCTTCAGCTTTATAATATTAGTATAGATATGGAAGTTTTGCAATGCAAAACTGTATAAAACAACCAAATAGCTTTACGTCCGGAATTTAAATATCTACAAACAGCGGAAAAAATGCGAAATGAAATAATAATTATTAAATAATAATTATTAAATAATTATTATTATTCCCGCTGTGTACGTGCTTACACAGTTAGAGAGACTAAGATTCACTTAGCCCACTTGAGCCCCTCCTTCAATATCTCGGTTGGATTAGGGGGGAAAAAATACTTTGACATGTTTATTTTATTTGCACGATTATAGAGTATTTTAAACGTATCTGACCTAACACAAAGTTGTGTTCGCCTATACGTGTGAAAACCTAACCTCTCTCGAGAGAAAAAAAAAAGCACAACTTTTTTCCGAGAATTTTTATCTTATGCAGCAGACAGAACTAAACTACAGTTTACTTTAATTACAGGGAAAAAAGGGTGGGGGAAATCCGAAGTTGCGCATAAACGTAGATTATTCGGACACCTGACTCGGGGTCCATGAATTGTAAGTTTTCCTTTCACAGATACGTCTCTTATTGAGCAGGGAGATATTTTAATATTCACGGCGAAGAAACGACATTAAAACGACGAAGCTCTGTGTTTAAAATTCTCACGGCCCACTGGTCGCTGTTAACGCGAAAGGAGGTTAAAAAAAAAAAGGGTTTGAAGGGGGGGGGGGGGGGGGGTTTGACAGATGCAAAGACCAAAAACAAAAGGAAGACAACCGAGACAGTACAGCTGTGATAAATTTCGCAAGAATTTCATCAAAGTGGGAACCGAGGACTTGAAGCGAAAACCATATTTCAAAGTCTCGACGCCTCGCCCTTGAAACGTGTGTTTCGTGAGGGGGCAGGGTTGGGAAGGGGGTGAGGGGGAGGGGGGGGTATAGAAGATACGTCATTTGTCAGACAGGGGCTTTAGCGCCCAGGAGCTGACGGACAAATCCCGCGAAATCCTGAGATAAAATGAAATATTTGGAAATCACGTCCAACCTTCCGTAACCTGCTCCGAGTCTCGTTCGGGAAGATGATGGTAAATCGCTCGCAGCGTTGCCAACTTGCCGGCGCACGGCCTTCAGTGATCGCATTCTGCATGCAATAAAAGTAAAGTAAAATGTGATAAATTTCGTGCTAAATACTAGTCTCTACAACAACAACAAAAATTGATTGTCTGTAAAGTCGGTTTACGGACGATATTTTAACGTGACAACGTCATAACAAAACATTGATGAAATGATTGCATACTTTTATGAATAAAACTGAATCATTTTTATTTTTATTAATAAAAGAATAAATACTTGAAATTATACTAGTAATCAGATTTTTAAAATGCAAGAATAATTAGCCCTTATTGCCGAGATTGTTGTTGTAATAAGCAATGAAAAACACATTAACTTTTCAATTCACTTTATAAACAGTCGACAAAACAGTTAACGTGTAGATGACTTGTAATTAGTTTTAAAAACTGGCGTTTAGCTATAAAGTTTAAATATAATTATGAACAAGTTTTCATATAAATAAAATGTAATCAAATATCTATCATCAATTATATGAATCACCATAATTTTTTAGTCAATTATAACATAACTTATTATTACTGCACTCGCCGACAGCGTAACGGAACACAGCGTAACGGAACAATGTGCGTAACGGGACACTTTTTCGAGCGTGCAGCCGGCGTACATCGATTTATTAGACGTTGTCACTTCAAAACAATTCTTGCACAGTAATGAACTAATCCATCTATTAAGTATACTGTATTTTTTTTTGTAAATGGAACAGAAATATACATGTGAAATCACAGATATTTGTAATTTTTATACAACTGTATCACTACCAAAAAAGGTGCACGCAGTAATACTGGGTCCGGATTCTATAAACGGGAATTTAGGCTATGTGTTATCCCAGTACGTCTAAGAGTTAAATTTATTTGTAAACCCCTTAACTGCGCACATGATAAGAATTATAAATCAAAATAAAGTCGAATGGTTGAATATTTTATTATTTTAAATGGTTTAAAAAATATTCTTGAATAAAACATCAATTAAAAATATACAATTATGGCCCGTGAAGATGTCTAATCATAATCAATTAAGTTCTACACGTGTGTGACAGCGCGACAGAACGTGTGGACGCGACAGCTGGCGCTGCGTTACTGATATGATATTTCTCCAAAATTTTGGTTAAACTGATGCATTGGTAATTATATAGGTAATTATTATTGAGTTTTTACCATTCAACAGTAAAAACTTAAATTAAACCAAATTCTCTCTAAAAAAAATAGATTAAAAAAAAAGCTGAAATCATTGATGGCTGTCGTGTGTTTGGTACATCTGATTAAACTGTTTGTACATCTTATAATTTTTCATCCAAAACTTATGTCTGAAACAATTTTTGATTATACAAACCATTTTCTGCAAGGGGTTGAATAAATAAGAGGTAGAAGAAAAATCATAACTCCCTTAGTAGTACACAATCAAATATGATTAAATTGTTTGTAAATCTTAACATTTTTATTTAAAACAATTTCTGATAATACAAGAAATTATTGGAAGAGCTTGAAAAAAAAAACTGTGGGTTGGAATATATGGAATATGTACATTAAGTTCTTGAAACGTTCCAGTATTTTCCAAAAAAAATTTCCAGAAGAAATAGGTACTTCGATGGGGTTGTTACCACAACGCCGAATGTCAAAATTGACCACAACGCCGACAGCTAGAAAACTGCTGTGTACCACAACGCCGGAAATAACAACTGAATGAATTTGCGTGTGTTTCTTAAACGTACCTTAACGCCGAAATAGCACAATCACACCTAACCTTACCTAACCTAACCTGACCTAGCGTAATATAACCTAACCTAACTTAACCTAGCCTAACCTAGCCTAACCTAACCTAACCTTTGTGGCAGTCCTGCAACGACAATTTTTCGGCGTTAGTGTATTTCGACGTTGTGGTATTTCGGCGTTGTGGTACACAGCAGTTTTCTAGCTGTCGGCGTTGTGGTCAATTTGGCATTGCGGCGTTAGTGTATTTCGGCGTTATTGTACGTTCGGCGTTGTGGTGCGTCCCCGCCTGCGGGTAGTGCCGGAAGGGATTTTGTTTTCCCTCTCCTGGAGTTGAGAAGTGCTGAGAAGCTGAGAGGTGTGCAGAAGTACTGCGGCGAGAGAGAGAGAGAGAGAGAGAGAGAGAGAGAGAGAGAGAGAGTACTCACGGCTGGGGTCGAAGCCGGTGATGAACTCCGGACACGGAACCTGCACGGACGTTCCTGCAGGTGTATCCGGCCAGCAAGACCAGCCGTCGAATGTGCCGGGGCAGTACAGCTCTGCGAACACAGAACAGGGGAATTAAAAAAATAAAACTGAATTTGAATTAACTAACATGAATAAGTGGTTTGATGCAAATAATTTATAACTCAATATAAATAAAACAAAATTTATTAAATTTGGTAATAAAAGACTGCTCGATCAAGTATTATCTGAATTTCAGGATCAAGCGATAAGTCAAACTGAATCTCAACTAAATTCTTGGGCTTACATATTGATGATAAATTAAAATGGAATGAACATAGCAATCAAACTAACCATAACTTAAGTAAAGCTTGCTACGCCCTCAGAATTCTTAGCCAAATTATAGACAGAAATTCTCTATGAACTGCATACTTTGCACTTTTTCACACACACATGATATATGGTATTGAAATATGGGATGATTGTAGTAATAGTATTAAAATTTTTAGATTGCAAAAAAAAAAAAATGCCATACGTATTATATGTTTAGCTGATACAAGGGCCTCATGTAAACCTTTATTTACAGAGTTGAATATATTTCCTTTTTTTCGGAATACATTTATAGGTTGCTCTTATTTGTAAAAGCTAATATAAATATTTTTTTAAAATCTGAACATACTGGACCATATATCACAAGATATAACTATAAACTGAAACCAAAATTCCACAATACAATTTTATTTTCAAAAGGAGTAAAACATAGAGTTATAACACTATTTAATAAACTGCCTAAAGAAATTATATTACTACATAATTTTAATGAATTCAAAAAAGTTGTTAGATAATACATCAAAGGAAAAATTATTTATTTAGCTGGTGAAATAAACTCTTTGTAATGACTGTGTAAATAATATGTAATTTTCTATATAATTAATAGGACACCCTATAAATAGAGACCGAAAAAATTCGCGGTTTAATTTCGCGATATCCTAGAATCCAAATGTGTTTAACCTTTTGGTTCTTCAGTGATTGGACCACAGGTTGTCTGAAGGAATCACAGCCAATGAATAATCCTCAACTAAAGGAGTATCGAATCAAAAGCATCCTAGTTAATAGTTGTCACGAGTCAGTGGCCAATGAGCGGATGTAATTTGCCCGAGTGCATAGAGGATCTTGGAGTCTATCCTGTGGGTCATTTAATTCGCGAATTTTTCCGGTCCCTACCTATAAATGATTCAGATTATATGAAATGATAAATATGTACTGTTGTTGTATTGTGTAAATTGTGAAAATTGTAAACATTGTAAAATTTGTGATTATTTGTTGAGAGTGTAAATTAGAAAAATTCATTATAATTGTAAACTTGATTATTTTATCTAATTTTAACTATGTTTAATTTTTGTTTATAATGTGACAAGGCCTATATACCTTGAGCTGTTGGCTCATGTGAGGATCTGCAGGTGGATTGAAAATAAATAGAGACCTGTACAATTCGCGATTTCAAATTCCTAAAGGATAGACTCAATGATCCTCTATGCACTCGTGTAAATTACATCTGCCGATTGGTTACCGACTCGTAACACCTGTTGACTGGAATGATCGTGATTCGCTAATTATTCTGTTAAAGATTTTTCATTGGCCCAGAGTCCTTCAGATAAACTGTGGCCTAATCACTGAAGCAAAATAATGTCAAAAGTATTTGGACTCTATCCTATCGCGAAATGAATTCGCGAATTTTACAGGTCTCTAAAAATAAATAAACTAAAATAAAAAACACGTCTCATTCCCGCAGGACGGAACCCCCCCCCCCCCTTCCCAGAAACAAAGGCTTCGGCGGTGGGAGAGACCTGTTGTATCAAACCAAGCACTCAGTTGCGTGAGTTTCTGGTGCGAAAACGTTTCCGCTCTTGGCGGGAGTAACTTCCCCGAGTGCGATGGAAGTCTCGTGGAACCACGGTGCTGCCATCTGTGGCGGATGTTGCGAAACCAAAGCGCACAAAGACAAATGGAAACTTTACAGTATTAACTTTTTGACGTGAATACGTCTTTAAAATTGCTTCCACAGTGGGAGGCAATTCAAAAACAAACATTTTTTTTTAAACAAAAATCGGAGGATACAGTTTGATGTTGCAGCTACATATCTATCATCTCCATCACAAAATTTAATTACACCGCCGGATAGCTAAAGGATCAAAGAAACGTTAAGTGAGGATTGTGACGCATCGCGCGCGGTGGAGGGGGAAGCGCCGCCATTTTGAGGTCATTTTGTTGCGTTTCGAGATTTCCATTTAGTATAACTTTTGATTCGGAGAAGCTACGACGTTCGTTTGAGTTTATATCGTCAGCTCTCATCAAAATCTATCGATTGCACATATAAAATATTAGTATAAAATAGTACAGTGAATATATATGGTGTTAAAATAAAAATAAAAACATTTTTGCTATCATGAACAAAACATGGAAACCCGAAGGACTTCTTAGTGTTCAAACATGATTATGACTTACATAAAATAGCGTACTTTATAGTTTACAGAAAATATCACGTGTTACGTACACGAATTCACGTACAACACACGGCCGTGTCCATGACACAGCCACGCTACCTTCTTTTTTTTTTAAAAATGAATTTCAACAAAGTGGGCAGTATTGTTATAAAATTCCTTGTCGAAAATTAGGTCCAAAGACGGGGTTTAGTCTTATTTAAATTATTTTTCGCTTTTATCGGAGCCGTTACGTACCTACACTACATAGTTTAAAATTTCGGTCTGTTACTCAGATTATTCAATAGTAGACGTAGCTTCTTTGACAGCGAATTATAGTGGTTGGATTTGGAAACTGTATGTGATTCGCGTAAATAAATGTGGTGAAAAACACAATTTTCGTACGTTTATCACGCTCGGCATTATTTTATTATTTCCTAAATGTTCTCAGACTCATCTTGTGCATTCCTACTTGCAGCTCCAGATTGGTTTGGTTCAATTGTTTACACGAAAGAAAGCATAAATATATGCTATAGCCATCCCTTGCATGGCCATTACATACATAAATATTTAACACAAGGAATGGGTCAAGCAACTTGTCTCGAAATGTTAAAAATAGCAAGTTATTTGCTTCAACAAGCCATCTTTTTCAAATAACTTGTAAATTTGGCGAATAACATTTTTCTAACGGTATGAATAGTTCAAGTTACACGATTAATTGGTTTTTTTCCCCCGCTTTAAGCCGTGCAAAAATCACCCCCCACCCACGCTCATAAAGCATAGCTTGTGTGATTTTTATTTTAAACTGTTACCAACAGCGTGTTATTCACAAATGAGTTACGAACATTTTTAGACACAGTATCTAATCATTTTGTGCAAGGTCTGGGTTTTAAATATTTCTATGGTAAAAAAGTGCATACAACTAGAAAAATACTTCTCTATTATATATTTTATCAAAAACCGTTACTAATAAGTAGGGACCAGAAAAATTCTAGAGTTCAATGACCTCTAGGATGAACTTTGTAGATCTACGTACACTCGGTCAAATGTCACCCTCTCATTGGCTGCTGTCTTGTGAAGGTGTCCCAATGTAGTGGCCTTTGCTTCGGTTGAATGTTTCTCACTGGCCCAGAGTCGTCCAGGTGAGTTGTGAGCCAATAGCAGAGGCAGCACTGAGGTGTAACTATATGAATTTTAGGCTGTCGTGAAATGAATCCGCGAATTTTCCCGGTCTCTAAGAATGACAAGTTACTAGGAGCAGGCATTTTTCGCAAAAAAAAATCTGAACGCCTAATTGACTGCAAAAAGGTGTACCTGCACCAGCGGTTTGTTACTTGTGATTGGCGGCCGTCTTGAGAAAGAAGTCGTTGCCATATTTGACCGAGCCACTCAGGACGCGTTTTGCCTCCGCACTGAATTACTGTGATTGGTCACGAAACGATCGACATAAATAAGAAATAAACCAACCCAATCACGAAACACAGACGATGCTACAGTGTTTTAACGTCCAACTGGTCTCGGAATCTTTTCGCGAAATATGCATGCCCTTACAAGTTACCCAGGGGAGACGCCTCACGAAATCAGCAGCCAATGAACAAGTGGCTTTTTTTTTCTTCCAGAGAATGCAGAGGATCGTGGAGTCTATCCTGGAGGTGAAGTAAACCAGTCTGCAGTTTAAGGGTTAGTCCGCGGCGCCATCTTGCTCGGAGCCACGGCACATCACCGCTCGAGGGAGGTATGGGGAACGCAGGGGTGGCGTCAATTAATTAATTAATTAATTGTCCGCAGCTGCGGCCTACCCACGGCTCACCGAGGCTTGCTCGATCGCCCGCCTCGCCGACAGGAAGTCAATACTTCACTGCTAATTAAATTGAAATGAAACGAGATAGCACATTATTAATACATTTTAAATGTTGGAAATAACCAGGGTTCTTACTTCAACCGATTATTCCTGGTTTTTATTTCCTGTGGTTCCTGTCCCACCTTATAATTAGGGACCGGAAAAAATTCGCGGGTTCAATGACCTCAAGGATGAACTCCACAGTTCTACGTACACTCGGTCAAATGTCACCCACTCATTTGTAGAGACCGGAAAAATTCGCGGTTTCATTTCGCTGTAGGCTAGAATCCAAATGGGTTTAACTTTTTGCTGCTTCAGTGTCTTCAGGTTGTCTGAAGGACTCACAGCCAATGAATAATCCTCAACGAGAGAAGTATCGAATCAAAAGCATTTTAGTTAATAGGTGTCACGCGTCAGTAGCCAATGAGCAGATGTAATTTGCCCGAGTGCATAAAGGATCTTGGATTCTATCCTAGAGGTCATCAAATTTCGCGAATTTTTCCAGTCTCTACTCATTGACTGCTGTATTGCGAGACTTCCCAACGTAGCAGCCTGTGATTCGATAAAGCTTTGGTCCGGTGTTTCTCATTGGCCCAGTCATCCAGGTGAGTTGTGAGCCAATAGCAGAGGCAGCACTGAGGTATAACTATTTGTATTTTAGCCTATCGGGAAATGAACCCGCGAATTTTTCTTCCCTATACTATTAATTCATTTTTTCCTTTTTTCAAAGGTTTTTTTTTATAGTTTAACATTGTAATAAATTAAAACCTAAAAAAACATTTCACAACTGTGATTTGATCCAGCTAAAATAAATACGCTAAAAACACCCTCATAAACCCTAGAAAATAACGTAAAATGATTATACAATACAAATACTGTATAAACGAAAATATTCAAACTAATGATACAATAATAATAATATATTTAAAAGTCAAGAAATAAACAAAAATCATACCTATAAGAAAAAAAAGCTAAATGATGAAACATAGTTCCATTAGTTTTAATAATTGATTAAAAACTATTGGTATTGAAAATAGAAAATAATGAAACTATATAAAAGTTCAAAGTAAGGGAAAAATATATCGAAATCCCCAAAAATATTATTACTAATAACTAGAGACCTGAAAAATTCGCGGATTCATTTCGTGAAAGTCTAGAATCCAAAAACGTTTGCCTTTTTAATGCATCAGTGATTGGGCCACAGTTTATCTGAATGATACTCGGCCAATGAAAAACCTTAAACAAAAGAAGTATCGAATAACTAGCGTCCCAGTTAACAGGTATCACGATTCAGTAGCCAATGAGCAGATGTAATTTTACCGAGTGCATAGAGGATCATGGAGTATATCCTACAGGTCATTGAAATCGCGAATTTTTCCGGTGTCTACTAATAACCTACTACCGTTTGTATGAAAGTTTTATTATAATAAATATTGTAGGTACGTCAATTTATTAACAACAGAACATTTCATATCAATAGGTTATATGTAGGAATAGGAAAAATTCGCGGGTTCAATTCGCGACAGGCTAAAATACAAATAGTTACACCTCAGTGCTGCCTCTGCTATTGGCTCACAACTCACCTGGATGACTCTGGGCCAATTAGAAACGCCCGACCAAAGCTTTATCGAATCACAGGCTGCTACGTTGGGACGTCTCACAAGACGGCAGCCAATGGGTGGGTGGCATTTGACCGAGTGTACGTATAACTATGGAAGTCATCCTGCAGGTCATTGAACCCGCGAATTTTTCCTATCCTTAGTTATATGAATAAAAGTTTTCATTCGAACAACTCTTCGTCTCGGTAACAGCAGGAATCTTTGGAAAATCCTACGATCTAACAGCAAGTATAGACTTTCCCGACTTTCCCCGGGGGGGGGGGGGGGATGCCGGGAAGAGTAGAGGTCTATTTCCGGGATGTCTTTCCGTCTTTCTCCACCGCGAAGCGCGCCCGCAACCTGTTAGCTTCGGGAAGTCCCGGGATATTTCCAGAAAGAAAAAAAACGTGAAAAAAAGGGGGGTTGTCTGTAAAGTCGGTTTACGGACGATAATTTTACGTGATAACATCATAAGAAAACATTGATGAAAAATTGCACACTATTTAATTTTCAAATATTATTTACAGTTTTTTGCAAATTTAATTTAAATAATTTGTTTAATTACAATCACGAACAATTAGTTAAAAAGCTCGCCTTAACCTGTTTGATATTATATAAGATTTTCTCGCACGGTGGTTGGTCGGTTCTTGCACGCTCGTCTCAGGCGGAACGTGACAACGAGTCATGCTTTTTCGTGCGTGCAGCCGGCGTTCATCGATTTATAAGACGTTATCACGTCAAAAATGGGCGCGTGTACTTATATACGTGCGTTAGTAGTTATACTTACCTACTTGGCGTTGATAAAAAAAACTTTAATTTTGCATTAAAAATATTTATGAGAAATTAAAATTATAAAAATACTGGAGTGATATTATAAATCCTACGGTTGGTAAAGTATAAATTCCTTCAAATTAAAAAAAAATTAAAATAAATTATCAGTATTCAATATTAATGTAAACACAAGTATAAAACTAATTATTTAATTTAGTATAATGAAGATAAATTTAAATTATTAATGAAAATCCATAAACACGGTTAATGTTAATTCTAATTTATTATTTTTAATATTTATGTTATAATAAATTATAATACAAATAAAAAAACACAAAAAAAATATCACTTCTATAAACACAATTTCTATCACTAATATTCACAATATATAATTTTTGTATGATATTAAACACTATAAAATATCAATCACTAAAGCATATGATTTAAAATTACGTATATAATTTTTATTTGTATTTAGCCTTTTTTCATCCTGAAAATTGTTTGTTGCATGAAGCGCGCAGATCGAAAAAAAAAAGATTCTCGTATTATTTTTTTCATAACGCGCCTAAAGAAGAGTAACTTCAACGAAAATATTTTTTGTTCAAAGAAAAAGAACAAGCAGTAAAGGGGGGGGGGGGGAGGGTTTGCTACAAATACCGTCCTGCATCACCAAGGCAGCCTGTTGTCGGTCAGAGACGCAATAAGGGCGCATTAATTTTGTGATTGTAAATGTAACATAAACATTCATTTAAAATTACAGATATTTGTGAAATTGTGCATTTACAAAATATTGCTCGCAGTAATACTGGGTTCGGATTCATACCCGGGCATTTACGCTTTCTGTTGTCGCAGTTATCTTCAATAGTTAAAAGTTATTTTTAAAAACGTTCCCTGAATAACTTTCCAGTATTAACTGCGCCCATTAACAAGCACAATGAAACAAAATGAAGTCAAACTGTTGTATATTTGATTATCTTTTCCATGGTTTGAAAAAAAATCATATGCTTAAATGAAACAACAATTAAAATGTAAAATTATGCGCCAATTTTCGTAAGAAATACTGAGTACCTATTCGTTCGAACGAAAGTTATTCATACATGCAAAAATAACCGTAGCTATGTGTTGAACAAAGTTACAATATCGTTCTCGTAGTTTTAAAAACTATTTCTTGGCAACTGGTTTCCTGAGGAATATTTTTAAAAGTACATATAATTTTTTTTTTACGTGCAGCGTAGAGGGGGCAGGTCGTGCCTGACGTCATCACAGAAAAATTACCAAAAAAAATTTAAAACGTTGGGCTCACAAGATTTTTCAAATAATATTATTTAAAACGACTTCAATAAATAAGTTTGGAAATCAGCTAGAGAATTTTCTTCTATAAGAGTTTTAGAGTCTGTTTTTAAGGAATGGTTTGTCTCGCGACAAAGGGCTTAAATGAGAGATATTGCGGTCACAGCTGAGGCCTGCTTTTTCAGGATGCGTATTATTTAAAAAAAATTATTGTATTTAACATTTATATAATATTAATTATTAATCTCCATTGTTGATATCTTATGGATTCATGTAGCCACTTTGAATGTGAATTTAATAGTGAATTACTTTGGGTATCATATTCTTGTTTGTAGTGGTATTTTTATCATTGGTTTAATTTGAATTGTTTTCACTTTTCAATGTTGGCTATCCACGTCTACCCTTAATTTTTAATTTTGTTACCGTACTCTCCATATTTTGTTTGTTTGTCAATGTACAGAATGTACATAAAAGAATGTCTCAGATTCAGTAGTATATAATAAAACTTTAATTTAGACTATTGAAATAAATCATACAACCACACCTTTAGTTATACGGCACAATACAACCTAAAGTCCAATTATTCCCACTATTTGTTTGACGCTTCTGGAGTAATGGAAGCAAAAACCTCTTCCATTCTGCCATCTTGTAAATGGGAAACAAAGTACCGAAATAAATTGATTTTGATGATGTCTCCGGTTCGTAAAGAACAGATTTAGGAATAAGAAAAAATTGTTTTAAGTGTCATTATACTCTTAAAATGTCAAGTAAATAAACCATAAAATAACACTTGCAAATATACGTGGCCTATTGTTTACTTCTTTTGATAACTTCCATTGGTGACAACAGAAGAGGTGGTGTGAAGAAAGGGAAGGGGTGTGACATTGCTACGCCACTGCTTTCAGAATCCGTCCTTCAAGCGTTTTCTCCGAACGCCGACGGAAATGCGAAACGTGAAAAAAAAAAGGGAAAATACTTTTTTTTTTATCGATCACTGTCGACGACGATATTCGTGATGTTTGCTCTCAAAGCGACTCCGAAGCTAACACACTTCCTCTGTTCATCTTTTTTTTTTTTTTTAAATAAAAAGAAGGTGGAAACGACGATTTTTATGGATCAGTGAACACAAACATAAAAACAAACAAAGAATGCGAGCGAGTGTAACATCACGCGTAGTTTCCCTATCCGCTGTTAGTTTTCGCTGCCGGAGCAGATACATCTACAGAATCATTCCTTTTGCAGACCGAAATTTTAAACTATGTAATGAGTAGAGACCTAAAAATTTTGCGGGTTCATTTCGTGTTATGCTAAATTTCCAATAATTATACCTAAGTGCTGCTTCTGGTATTGGTTCACTGTTAATCTGGAGGACTGAGGGCCAATTAGAGACCCTCACTCAATAGAAGTGTCGAATCACAGGCCACCCAGTCGAGACGACTCACAAGTCAGCAGCCAATGAACAGTTGGCATTTGCCCGAGTGTGTACAGGATATTGGAGTCCATCCTGGAGGTCATTGAACCCACGAATTTTTCCGGTCTCTAGTAATGAGACGGCTCCGATGAAAGCTAAAAAGACTTGAAAAAAATACTAAAACCCGGCTTTGGACCTGATTTTCGACAATGAATTTTATTAATATTCCGCCCGTCTCGTTGAAATTCATCAACATTTAATACTATAAAGTTTCCCTTTGGCTTGGTGAACTTTGGTTTGCAACATTCGCCACAGATGGCAGCGCTGTGGTTGTTACACATTTCCGTACCATGCGACCTCCGTTCCATTCAAGATATTACTCCCACTAAATGGCTTATACCGAGAGCTAAGAAGTTAAACATAAAATAAAGAAAACTTTTGATTACAGCCTCAGATGGACTGATTTTTAAATTGGTCGCCTTTCGGCGAACTAATTATTAGATGCTGCTTTGATGGCAGGATAATACCACCTGAAGTAATCTCGTAGCATTTTAAAATGTTGATGCTATTAATAAATATAAAAAAAATATTTGGTTTATTTAAATGAAGATTTTTCCGACAGTTCCACCAAAAGTTTAAGACCACATGAAAATAATATTTTGTTTGTAAATTTTCGATTGAGTTACTACTTATTTATATTCTCAATAATAGAATTTAACCACTGTAGAAGATATGATTTTTTACAAGATTTTTAAATAATGATCATGTTTTATATTTATACAATCTTAAGAAAAAGTACCTATTGCAAGAAATGTAGTGTTTAAAAATATATATTTTTTTATAAATAAATTGGTGTAAAAGTATAGTCTTATCACGTTTTGATTTTTTTTTTTTGCAAAATGACTTGATAAGCGATAAGCATTAAATTTTATAAAAAATATTATTTCATTTAATAAATTACTGTGGTTTTAGTAGATGAGCTACCGACGTTAATGTTCTTTCAGACTGTGTAATAATTCATTTATAGAAAATTTAAGACGTAATTTACATCTAACGCATATAACGTAACCTCTTATTTTTCACATACTTTCGTGATATACTACCTATATATATATATATATAATATATATATATATATATATCTCTGTGTGTGTGTACACAAACAGAAGATTCTGTTTGTAGAGATAAGGATTTAGCTAGGAAGACATAAGCATAGAGACATAGAGAGAGGTATAGAGGGATACAGCGAGTGTTATATATAGATGTAGAGATATATAGATAGGGAGATATAGATATAAACATATACAGATATAGAGTTGTATGGAGATATAATGATTACATACATAGATATAGAGAGATTTTGATATATAGAGAGATATAGTGAGATGTATAGAGGAACATATAAATATAGAGATCCTTTGTATATGTGCACCTACGTCAAACAATTTACAAAAAAAAATTGAAGGAGCCATAGCTTGTCGGGCATAAGCTAGTGTACAATAAAAATGTTGTACAATTCCATCTCCAAAGACGTGCATCAGCCTTGGAGCGCACTTCAGCTCATAAGTAGCATGGAGGTTTACAACTGCAGACGAAATATTTGGTCTAATTCGGACGCGTCCGGTATATTTTTTGACTGTGAGTTTTAGCTTAGCACAAAATTAATCCGTTAAAAATTTCCGGGGTGTCTAATGACCCACAGGATAGACTCCAAGATCCTCTACGCACTCGGACAAATTACATCTGCTCATTGGCTACTGACTCGTGACAACTATTAACTAGAATACTTTTGATTCGATACTTCTTTCGTTGAGAATTACTAATTTGCTCTGATTCCTTCAGACAACCTGTGGTCCAATCACGGAAGCAGCAAAAGGTTAAACACATTTGGATTCTAGCATATCGCGAAATGAAACCGCGAATTTTTCCGGTCTCTAATGATAGCTCACACCGGGGGGAGCTGAACATCTGCTCGCGTGCAAAATCACTATTTGCCGTCTCACTCGGCCGATCACTGTAAATGATCGCGCAGTGCTTCGACTGGTACGGCTTATCACCATAACCGAGGTTGTTCGCCCAAACCCCCCCCCCCCCCCCAAGCACAGAGGTCATCACGTTACTGGGCACCGCCTCGTCAGGGGTGTGTGTGTGTATTAGCGACGCTCGCTGGTGCTTCTAGCGCGGTGTCTCCTCTGGACTGGCGCGCAGTCTTCTCGTCGTGCATCGAGCGGCGACCGTGACATTACACGGCGGAGAAATGAAGATAAAGGCGTAATGCAAGTCACTTAAGTGCTTTCAAAAATATTTACCAGTTGTTTTACGCCTAAAAAATTTCTCTGAAAATATGCTTTTCAGCCATTTTAACTCTTGTAAAAATACAGTTTAAAAACTTAATCCGAAATCAAAAGTACTTTCCGGCCCTCAGCAAACTCTTAAATGCTTTTCGTGAGCAGACCCCACTCGGATATCTTGAGTAGTTTTCAATATAGCGTTGTTTTTCCTGAAGCTCTGCGCACCGTGTGTGTGCCCGGGTGGGCGGGGGACTTAACAGCCTGCGCAGAACTACCTGCGTCCACACCTGCACATCACATCCCAGTCACACGCGGAAACAGCTTTAAGAGGACACGAGATGTTGCATCAGCACGAATGACCAGAATATAATAAGAAAAATAACCAGAATCTGAACGACTTGACCGAATTCGACGTGGTTGGTTTCGTCGGCTAGATGTTTTTTTGTTACAGAGATCCGAGTGTATGAATACAGCCAGTACAGTGTATAGTTAAAAATGAGGGCTTTAAAAAAATTTGAGAAGAACTTTGATGTAAATTTATTAAAATTACATACGAAAATCTTCTATGATAATCAAATATATTACAATTTTAATCTCATACAAATACGTTCAGCGGTTCGGCAATCAAGGAGTAACGATCATGCACACAAACTTTCGCTTTTATAATATTAATACGATATATATATATATGCTTATATAATACATATAGTTGTGGAACAACCATTTGAAGAGTAGAATGTTTCAACATCATAGTTAATATATATTTTTGAATTTACTGTACATTATTTTATTTTGAACACTTGACACATAGATTAGAATTTGAAGAATATATTCGAGGTACTCTCTAGAATTCTAATCCGAGATTTGGATTCGAGAAAATTGGGATTAAACCCATCAATATTATATATATATGATGTGTGTGTGTGTTTTCTTTTGCGAAACTCCACTCAAATTTTCTAAAATTTAAAGGTATATAAAATAAATATACAATAATGAATCGGAATGACTCACATGTCCTCAGTAAGTCACACATCGAGCTGGCTCTTTCATTTTCTCGTCGTCACTGTTAATTTAGGTAAGATTTTTCCGGTAAATTTAATCAGATGGCTCTGCTCTTGTATTTTATGCTCGGTCCCATATTATCTCAACAGACGTTTCCCGAATATCTCCTAATAGCGGGAAAAATGACACACGCGTTGTGATAGTTGTTATAATTTGCTGTTAGCCGATATTTAGTGTGCACATGTTGGACAGATTCAAGAAGAGACACATAAAGCGAGAGATAGCGTGATGAATTCACCGGCAAAGCTGCGTGTTGATTGCAAACACTCGCGGGGACTTGTGGGTAATCTCCGCGCTTTATCGAAACACGTACGGCATTTGGTGTTCATGAACAAACACTCGGTGTTGTGTGTGTTTAGTTATGATCCGCGGGACATGTGTGGCCACAGTGAAATTCACTGACGTTCAAAGGCAAGCAACCACTCAATATTTAATGTGTGCGTTAAATAAATATATATATATTTTTTGACGTGATAACGTCTCGTAAATCGATGAACGCCAGTTGCACGCACGAAAAAAAGCATTACTCAATGTCACGTTCCGCCTGAGCCGAGCGTGCAAGAACCGGCCAACCTCCGTGCGAGAAAATCTTCTATACCTAATATCAAACAGGTTAAGGTGGGCTTTTTAAATACAGTCAATTAAAAAAAATTTGATTTATTTGTCCAATTTCGTCATTTCAAATTAACAATTTATTGACATTGATTTGATTTCAGTTTATTTCTATAACTAATTGTTCGTGATTATATTTAAATAAATTATTTAAATAAAAATTGCAAAAACTGTAAATAATATTTGAAATTTAAAAAGTATGCAATTTTTCATCAATGTTTTATTATGACGTTATCACGTAAAATTATCGTCCGTAAACCGACTTTACAGACAACCCCCTTTTCCCCCGTGATATATTCATACGTGTATTTTCAGATTTAATTTATGTTTTAAGCATTCAAAAGTATCTGTGATTCGTTCAATAAAAATTTCATTTTAAAGATGGAATAAAATAAACTTCTGTCCAACGGGTGGACACATCTGCATGATTACATGGTAAGAGTGCGAAACCTTTTTTTTTAATTTTCCTTCGGCTCATTGTTTTGCCATAGTGGTTATACGCCCAAAACATTGGCTGACGTGTAGTGTTTGCCGCGTGGAAACCGTTTTAAATGATTTTTTTTATTAAAGTGACCGTTTTTAACGACGAAGATTCTAATTCATACTTACTAATCATCATTTAGACTTGGTCAAGCACCATTTCCGCAATGATTTTGGGCGTCACAATATGGCAATGGCGAGGTTAAAAAGTGACTTCACATTTGTCGCAGCAAGCCGTCTCCTGAAAATTCCTAAGTCCATGCTTCTGTCATCAATACTGCAATACCTGTGTTCTGCCGTTGCAAACATAAAACCATAGATATAAGTACTATGATAACAGTTCCTAACCTAAAATATTATTTACATTAAACTTCATTGTGAATATTTTTGGCTCCTAAGACACCCAGCTATGTTAAAAGAAAATCGTGCCACTAAAATTGCACACTATTTAATCTTTATTATTAGGGACCGGAAAAATTCGCGGGTTCAATGACCTCTAGGATGAACTTTATAGTTCTACGTACACTCGATCAACTGTCACCCTCTCATTGGCTGCTGTCTTGTGAAGATGTCCCAATGTAGCGGCCTGTGCTTCGGTTGAGTGTTTCTCACTGGCCCGGAGTCATCCAGGTGAGTTGTGAGCCAATAGCAGAGGCAGCACTGAGGTATAACTACATGAATTTCAGGCTGTCGTGAAATGAATCCGCGAATTTTTCCAGTCTCTATTTATTATAGTTAAAATTTACGTCGCTATCCTCTGATTCGTTTCGCACCATCAACTGATACACACGTGATGTATAACTAGAGACCGGAAAAATTCGCGGATTCATTTGACGACAGCCTAAAATTCATATAGGTAGTTATACCTCAGTGCTGCCTCTGCTATTGGCTCGCAGCTCACTTGGATGACTCTGGGCCAGTGAGAAACACTCAACCGAAGCTGTGTCGAATCACAGGCCATTACATTAGGACACCTTCACAAGACAGCAGCCAATGAGAGTGTACGTAGAATTATAAAGTTCATCCTAGAGGTCATTGAACCCGCGAATTTTTTCCGGTCCCTATGTATAACGTAGCCCTGGCGTCTGAAATGCGTGTTTATACTCAAAGATGATGGCACATGTCGTCACAACCTCAATCTCCTCGACCTTCGGTGTTTGCCATCTCTTTGTGTCGCAGAATGTGTGTTCGTGAGCGGCCCGCTGGCAAATAAGAACTGCGACAGGACAACGGAATAACCAACTCGTGTGTAAGACCATGCCTTACGGGGTTTTCCCCTATTTCATGTAATGATTTTAAATTTAAATTAATAATATATTAACTTGTAGACTTTTCAAATGGTTTTAACTTTACGAAATGAAAATAAAAATGTACCTATACGTGACAAATCTTGCGCATAATTAGCTGCCAAAGTTACATTTTTTAACGCTATTTCGCCGCACAAAAATACGAATATTTTTTAGGGAATTACAGAATTGATCTTTTTTTTTTTAGGTAAAATTTCAATGCTACTAGTTACTTTGCATTTATAACACCAAATTTTTATATTATTTCTTTTCTGGCTGTCCAAATCCTCACAAGTTTTAGAATTTAAAAGGCCAAGTAAAATTAAATAACTATTACTGAAATATATCCTAACCATTTCCTGAGGCAGCCGGTAGCATAGCATTTGAACCTAAAAGGTTTTAGTCCTGTTTCCCCAGTTTATTCTCTTTATCTGTACAGCCCAACACGTTAAATATGTAACTTTGGCAGCTATTTATGCAAAACGTATGCAATGAATGTATTTTTTTTGGGAGTGAAACTTCTTTGGGAACGATTTTAATGTGACGTTTGCGTGAAAAATTTTTGTGAAACGTTACTGACGCGAAAAAGGATAGAGAAAAGGTACTTGGCCAAAGAGGTATAAATAGAGCAATATGCTATATACAGAGTGTGTGCGCACGCGCTTGTTTCAGAAAATAGATATAGGTATCCGTTACAATCAGCTGTTGAATGCCATGAATTGTATATTTGCTACCAGCGCGCTTGCGTTCCTCCTTGTTCAACCAGCAGCGTAGAGAGCGCTGTTCAGACAGTCACTGCATTTACCGCATAGACAACGCTACCTGCCATGAATTTCGTATTTCGTTCAGAGGTTTTGGTGTGTTCCAAATTTGCAGAATTGTTTGAAGAAACAGTATCACGCATAGTTCTTCTTTATGGCGTGAGTACTTTAACAGTGAGTAGTATTTATTTAGAAAATTGTATTCTTTCTCTCTTTCTCCATCTGCCGTTTTACTCCTTACGATAAACTGACGAGTCGAGGTTTGAATTGCCAAAGAAGTTTCGCTTTTATCACGTGTACCGAGTTACACGCGTTCTTATAATATATATTTATTGACGTGACGTCTAATAAATCGATGAACGCCGGCTGCACGCACGAAAAAGGATGACTAATTTTCCCGTTACGCTCATTGTCCCGTTATGCTCATTGTACGCTTAAGCCGCATCTATCTCTCTTTCACTCGATTGGAACAACCATCGATTTGACTTTTTCGAGGCACATTAAACTTGAAACACTCCCATTCGTTTTCTACTTTTCCTATTATCGTCCTATCCTTAACAGAATAACACAGATTGGAAGAAGTTAAATAGCAAACATGTATAAAAGTTACCTATAGTTAAAATAATCTGTTCGTTAAAGTAATAAACATATTTGAATTAATGAATGCAAATAAAAGTAAATTTATCAATTAAATTGTATATTTCATTTCACTCCTTCTTTGTATCCATACAAAATAGTGATAATTCAATAAAAATGATTCAATTTTATTCATAAAAGTAAGCAATGTTTTGTTATGGCGTTGTCACGTTAAACTATTGTCCGTAAACCAACTTTACAGACTACCAATTTTTTTTTCCTTTCGTGAAAGTTTAGTTGAAAAAAAATTATACATGTGTACCAGGATTTAATTTAAGCATGAAACAATGACCTGAAATGTGTAAGTAACCCCCTTAACGCGTCGCTCGAGTTGAGTTCCCCGAACCGGCCGCCAGGCGCGCCCTTGTCGTCCCGCTAGATGCTGGAACTGCCTGTCGCTGTCAGCTCCCGGGACGAGTTCCTCTGATCACTACCCGCGCCCCTCGAAGAGCAGCGAGAGAAGATGGGGTTTGGAAAGAACAGAGGGTCGAAGGTGGTGAGGGGAAGAGAGATGGAGAGAGAAAAAAAAAATATTTTCCCCCTTTACCATCACGTGACTCCACGAGGACAAAACCGCTAACAAATCACGATTTAACTTTAGAGAGAATAATTCTCTTTTAAGGCTCTGCCACACACACACGATAAGCAGAGCTTCAGGAAAAACAACGCGATTTCAAAACTTCTCAGCATATCCGAGTGAGGTCTGCTTACGTGTAGCATTTAAGAGTTCGCTGAGGGCCGAAACGTACTTTTGATTAGGATTAAGTTTTTAAACTGTGTTTTTTAGAAGAGTTAAATTTGCCAAAACGCGTGTTTTCGGAGTAATTTTTAGCCGTTAAACAACCAGTACAGATTCTTGAAAGCACTTAAGGGACTTGCATTACACATTTATCTTCATTTCTCGGCCATATAATGTTACCTTCACCGCTCAAATTCCACAGTTATCCTGTGACGACGAGAAGACTGCGCGCCAGTCCAGAGGAGACACACCGCGCTAGAAGCACCAGCGAGCGTCGCGCTTATCATCCCGCCTCACTAACACACATACACCCCTGACGAGGCGGGTCCCGTAAGTCAGAAGTTGGAATGCAAACCTCCACACTCTTGCACTATGTTCCTGATTGGACTGCAGTTGCCTGGACACGCCCCTTCTACGACCGTGAGCCAACGATGCCCAGCCAGGAGAGAAGTGAGCGAATCAGGAACTGACCTCGCTAAGAAATCAACCAATGGGGAAGCAAAACCTGGGTTGAGCGCACCCTCTGAGGCCAGGCGAATCAACGATTTTTCCGGGACTCCATCCATGGCGTAGGGCCATGCAAATTTCGCGAAAAGATTCTAAGACTAGCTGAAAGTTAAAACACTGAAGCATCGTCTGTGCTTCGTGATTGGATTAGATTCTTTCAGGTGCATGTTCAGTGTTACAACACCAATCACAGTAGTCAGTGCGGAAGCAAATGCGTCCCGAGTGGCTCGGTCAAATAAGGCAAAAGCCTTCTCTCGCAGACGGCCGCCAATCACAAGGAAGAAACCGCTGCTGCAGGTATACCTTGTTGCAGTCTCATTGGCGGTCAGATTTTTTTTTTTGCGAGAAATGCCTGCCTCTGATGATGCAGACAGACACGGTATAAAAACGACAAGACACAACTCGCTCAAACTCGACACTGACTGTTTCAACGATTAGGCTATCGGGCCTATTACTTCAAACACATGTAGCGTCAGCAGTTTTTGATGTAAAAAAAATCCATTCAACGTGTTTTATGATCGCTAGGGACCGGAAAAATTCGCGGATTCATTTCACGACAGCCTAAAATTCAAATAGTTACACCTCAATGCTGCCTCTGCTATTGGCTCGCAACTCACCCGGATGACTCCGGGCCAGTGAGAAACACTCAACCGAAGCTGTGTCAAATCACAGACCGCTACACTGGGACACCTTCGCAAGAGAGCAGCCAATGAGTGGGTGATATCTGACCGAGTGTACGTAGAACTATAAAGTTCATCCTAGAGGTCATTGAACCCGCGAATTTTTCCGGTCCCTACTGATCGCACCTTGTACTTTTTGAGAGCTGTCAAGCACGGAACGAGCTATGTGGAACAGACTGTAGCGTGGGAAAGAAGCAGAAGCAGGCGAGGAATAAATTGATAAGGGCTAGAAGGAAGGGGTGGAGGGGGGAAGGTTTGGCTCTGCATAGCACGTTTATGACGGATTTAAAAGGGTGCAAAATTAGCCTAGGACAAATAAATGAAAACCACCAGTTGTTTGGCGAGTCGAGCAGACGCGGTTGGATGGTACTAGAAGAGGAAGAATGGCCGTCCGTGGAATGTTGGAGGGAGGGGGGGTGTAGGAGGAATGGTACACTGCTAGAAAATTACGGTGAATCAAAAGACTTTTTAACGAACAACTATAATCTCAGATAAACTGACGTCTTCTTCCTAGCTGGACATAATAACTAAATCTTCGAAAGAAACTACGCTGTATTCCCACTGACCCTTTTTCTTTGTTCTGTTTCATGCAAGTTATTTTTTTTCCGGGCATAGCCCAGCCTGGCCTCACCATCACCACCTCCTAGAACTGAATATCTTAAGGTGTACAAGGAGCACTACTTTTCTCCTTCTACCATCCAGGCACACTCCTGCTTCGGATGAGCCATGGATGTAATTGGCCTTTGTTGTTCCATGTTTCCTGAATTGGTATATAAATACCATTCAGAGGGCCTTTACCAGAAATAACTTATCCATAGAGACAGGAAAAATTCGCGGATTCATTTCACGACAGCCTAAAATTCATATAGTTACACCTCAGTGCTGCCTCTGCCATTGGCTCGCAACTCACCTGGATGACTCCGGGCCAGTGAGAAACACTCAACCGAAGCACAGGCCGCTACATTGGGACACCTTCACAAGACAGCAGCCAATGAGAGGGTGATATTTGACCGAGTGTACGTAGAACTATAAAGTTCATCCTAGAGGTCATTGAACCCGCGAAGTTTTCCGGTCCCTACTTACCCATTCTGTTAATACCGCCGTGCCAGCATCCAGAATAAAGCCTTGTCAGTTGATTAAATATATCCTTGTCCTTTTATGTGTCCAAACATTAAAAACACGGCGGAATTAGTTAAAAAACAATTCTGTCATTCCATGTGAGATCTCTCACATGTCCCTGTGTCGGGACTGTTTCATGCAGTGCGAAAATACATGCGGAAGGAAAATGAGCATAATTTTTCCCCCTTAGACATAAACTATTTTTTTTTTAATTTTGTTCTTACGCCAACACTGAGGCAGTGTTGAAATTAAGTTAACTGAGAAAACGTAAAATTATGAAAATATACCTGAATTCTTAAAGATCCCTACATATTTTTTAAACAGCGTTCTTCGTAAATTTAAGTTGAAACTTTTTCGACAGTGTAATGCGAGATCAGAAATGATTTTATGATTTGAGCGTTGAGAGATATATGTAGCTCTTTCGCGCGTGACTTCTGAATAAAATGTGTTTGTATTTCTCATGAGTGGGAAAAAAAGCTATTACAATGTATACTAAAACAATACTTTAGTTATGGGCAGTAAGTGTAATTAGGTATATAATTTTCAAAAACACCGGGCTCTTTATAGAACTTGATACTTGTAAGTACTTATTTATTAAATATAAATGCCGCCACATTAGTGGATCGCAACCTTGCAAATCCGAGGCGGGTCGCTATTTAGCAATATGATTTTGTCTTTGTGGGTGCTCTAAAAAGTGCCAATTTTCGATATTAAAAAAATGTCAACAAGTCTTTCAGTACTCGTCAGAGATGTGTAACATCTAGTCTTGCTAACGAGCAAATTCATATGTTCTCTTGTTCTCAAAACACTTATAATACGAAACTCGGACACAAAATTCAACGTAGAATTCATTAAAATAATGCCGAACTAACTAATTATAAGTAGGGACCGGAAAAATTCGCGGTTTCAATGACCTCTAGGATGAACTTTATAGTTCTACGTACAATCGATCAAATGACACCCTCTCATTGGCTGCTGTCTTGCGAAGGTGTCCCAATGTGGCGGCCTGTGATTCGATACAGCTTCGGTTGAGTGTTTCTCATTGGCCCAGAGTCATCCGGGTGAGTTGTGAGTCAATAGCAGAGGCAGCACTGAGGTGTAACTATTTGAATTTTAGGCTGTCGTGAAATGAATCCGCGAATTTTTCCGGTCTCTAATTATAAGCAAATTGTGTTTTCAACTAAATTTCTGTAGGCAACTCACACGTAGTTTCCGCGCCCACCGCAAGAATGCGTTGCCGGAGCAGCTACGTCGACAATAAAATCATTCCATTTGCAGACCAAAATTTTATACTACACAATTAAACGCCTCCGATAAAAGCGAAAACAACTTGGAAAAATAATATACCCCAGCTATGGGCCCAATTTTATGCAAACAAAGCTCTACTTGTTAAAATTAATTGAAAAGTTAATACTATGAAGTGTCCCTTTGTCTTTGTGAACTCTGGTTCGCGTCATCCGCCACAGATGGCAGCACCGTGGTTGTTACACATTTCCTTTCCATGTGACTTTCGTTCCAAAAAAAGATTCATTGCGTAAAATTTGTTGAAACTAATATGACGACTTTCGTTTCCTATCACTCGTCCTTAATTAAATCGGGTTTTTCGATTTATGTAAAAAAAAAAATGTGGTACACATGTATGTCCGCAAATCGAGCCATTGCAAACAGACATTATATATAATTATTACAGATGCAATGTTAACTATTGTTTTTTGAATCTTTCCCTGACTTTTGTTCCGTCAAATTAAGTATTCCATCGCTTCTCCAGATTTTACTTTTAATATTATGTAATTTAACGATCGTCCACAGATTTTTAGCACAATCTGTACGGTTATTTAAAAGTAATGTTGAATTTTCAAATACGTTTTTGTACAAACAATGGTGTTATACAGTTACACATAATAATTCAAATTATACACCCGGAATCGTTTGTAAAATGTTTAAAAAAATATTTTAACACATTATAAATAAGTTTGGTGTATTTGGGATGCGTATTTGTTATAAAATCGTATTATAAAAACGAAATAATATTAATCCCCTACGGTGCTGTCTTCTACGGTGACGGACGCGAACCAAACTAATCGCGCTATCTATCAGCTTCCACGGCAACCAGGCACTCGTTAATACATATTTTCCTTTTTTATCGCGAGGGGCGTTATTATTAATGAATTATAAATAAAATTTCGTGCCCGGGGCCAAAATTGCATGTAATTTTGAGCACTAGAAGACATAAAAACGTAAAATATTCTCGACGAATTTTAATATCGGCCCCAGCGCACCACGAGCATCTGGGTTGGAGATTAAAGCCGAAATTCTTTCTAAAACTTACTAATACTTATTTTATTAACTGCAAGGGCATTTTTTTTCTTTTGGTGCTATATAGCGTGCATATAAGCCCCTTTTCATAACTGTACCACGTAAGAACCCTAACAGATAATACCACGACAGTGGTAGGCCCTACGTCTAACAACAGTGGAGGAGTCGACAGAACAAAGCTCTAAAGAGAGAGAGAGAGAGAGAGGAGAAGAAGATAGAGACAGAGAGAAAGAGAATGATTATGTGGATTGTGGGAGGGAGGAGGTGGAAGGATGGGGCGCACAGTGGAGTATTTGTACCGAAATCCTGGCCAAAAATATTTTTTTGATTATTTGAAGTCAAACAGTATAGACGACTTTTTGTGAACTATTTTTGCAATAAAACACTTAAATGAAGCTCTTGTGCACCAAAGAACAACTGAATTCAACAATAAAATAAAAGCAAAGCCTATTAAGTGGAAAGCTATTCACATTGCTGATTCATTTTACATTTACTTCTGTATTCATACCAGTCTTTATAGATGATAAGTTATTTACAAAAATGAGTTCAGTTTATTCTCAGCCTTCATTGTAATTTCTTGTGTCTTTATGATGAACGCGCACTGTGTTAATCCGAGTCTTCAGAGCTACAGCTACGGTTCTCCTCTGCTTCCTCGTAATTATATTCAGCTTCTTCATCGCACCCATCTTCGCTTATTTTGGTAGAACGAATTTCAGCCATCTCTGGCAGAAGAAGCTCCAGAGTCTCGCTGCTATATGGCTTAGTTGTTTTCCTTCGCCTCTGTGTAGAGCAGCTCAAAAAAGGATCACTGGTTAACAGCAGCCTATTGAGGACATCTCTGTTGCACACTTCTCTGTTAAATTTTCGGGAATACTTCGTCCTGTACATCCGGAAATGTTTGTTCCTAGCCTCAGCAGCTTCTTCTGATAGCTGGCCTATAGGCAGAATAGCTTCTTTAATAACTGCAGCTCCGTGCATCAATACTTTGTGCATTGTTGGACTCATGGGATGCCAACTATAGAGGCTCACATATAGCTTGGCTGTTTCATAAGCATACTTATGAAATTTCGTCTCATCAATATGGTGCCCACTTGAAATAGCTTCCAATATTACTTTTAATCTTTTAATAAGTTCAACATTCACGCCAGTAATTCGTGATGCAGTTACTGGTTCTGCAAAGAAGCATCTTGATGTGTTCCCATCATTCGTAGTTCCAAATCCTTGCTTTGGAACATCAACCAATAATCCAAGTTCGTCTTTAAGCATCTTTTGAATGTTCTTTTTAGTATCCGCAACAATTCTCTTCTGTTCTTTACTTCTTGCTTGCCAAATGCTAATTGGTATTCTGTATGACAAACGCAAAATTGATTCCAAAAACCTGATCCGTGTGTGCAAAGGGGACAGTCCAAACGTTAAAGTATTGGGGTTTTCTGTGAAATCCTTACATAATTTATTAAAATCTTTTTATGTAGATCCACTGATGTAACACCTCATTGTCGATGTCGTACCAGTTGCAGCATTGCAGACTTTTCCGTCAACCATTGTTAACAGTAAAGTGTGTAGAATTTTCACAGCTCCATGAAAACATGGCACTTCTGTTTCTTTCAATGTTTTTATTTGTTCCTGAATGTACTTAATTTCATCAAGAGTAACATCTGCAGTTTCATGTACAAAACGGATGCGAATTGGCCTACTACATAATCTTGTGGAGGAAGGTGTTGGGTTCTGCCATATAATTTTTTTTCTCTGTATGGTTATTAGCAATTAATTTTATGGGCACACATGAGCTTTGAAAAATATTGGCATCACTATCAGCTATGTTTTCAAATTTTTGTTTGAACTGTGTTTGCTGAGAACCATCGCACCCCCAGATTGAGATTAATTCCAAATTTTGTTTTTCTTCTGACGACAGTACCTGTAACACTTCTTCTAAGTATTTGCATAACCTTGAAGAGGTGTGATCCAATAAAGACTGTAACTTAACTTCTGCTTTTGTTTCAGAAACGACAATGGAGTCTTCGCTTGGGTAACATTCTTTTTTTGCTTTTGTGAGCAGTGAATAGCGAGGGTAAACATTTTTGTTTGCACTATAAATTACTTGATATTGCTGTTTTGTTAATTCCGCTTGAACAAAAATAGACAATGCTTCTGAAGGGTTGTGTTTTTTTACTGAATTTCTGTTTGACAATATATTTGTTTTAATTTTACTAGCCCTTGTTGGAGTCTCAGTGATTTTTTTCATTAAATCAGCAGCATCAGAATTTCCTGAAACTCTGTGATTCATTGATGCAGCATATGTTAGTTCTTCAGGGGTGAACTGTTGTCTGGAGTTCTTCTGTTTTCCTGCGTTTTGTCCTCTCACTTGACTCAATGAAGTCCTTCGTAGGACGACCGCGACCTGAGGTAGTTGATGAAAAGTTGGGCACCTTAATGGTATGCGATATCCATGTAACATTGATCTGGAGAAACCGTTCCTCTTTGTTATTAGCTAAAGACCCATTTTTCTTAAAATCAGCTTTAAAATACCTGAGTAATCGACTTAATGACTTTCTCTCATCTTCTGGGCACTTTGTTATGTCAGCTACTCTGTGTTCCATAAAATGAAGCTTTTCAACAATGGACCTGTTTGGAGATTCCCGGAGTAGTTCATATAATGACATTCTTGTAAATTCCTTTTCCATGTTCGGAACCTAAAACAAAATAAACTAATCTTTATGACTAATTAATTATGAAATAAAGTTTATACTTACATATTATTTTAAAAAGTTATCTCTAAATCTTATTTATGGTTTATATTAGTATAACGTAGGCAATCACTTAAAAACCGATATCTTAAATCTTATCTATATCACGATAAATATAAATGTATAAGATTTTTAATAAATCTGTGTTAACAAAACCACATTTCCTATCACATTAATATCTGGATAAGAAGCATGATTGGGACAAAGAAAATAGTAAACGCACAGAACTTTGAAAGTGAATGTTGATGGGAATATGTCCACTCCGAAATTAAGAGAGGAGCATCACATAGGGTATTTTCCTCAATTTATTTTCTAATTCCCAGTCTCCAACACGTGCATATCTCAGCACTGATGAATCAACTGGCTCATAATATTAATTTAAGCACAAATATTGAATAGCAACTTGTACCTAGTTCTGTAATAGTTTTATTTGAATTTACTAGCGGTGCAAAACGTTTGGTAGGGACTGTAATGTTATTATTTCTTATTTAATAATGCTGGCAATGTATTACAAATACAAGAGCTATAATAAACCAAAGTAAAATTAGTTTTTCCGGTATCCTTTGATAGGCAATAGTCAAATTTGTTAATCTGAAAACTATTGTAAACATCCACACCAATGTTTAAAATTAATGTTAAATAAAAATGGCAACTACATGCAGGAAATTTCTCTTCTGGTATTGAAACTTAGTGGGCAACGTATTAAGAATATGTTAAAACGACAGCCCGACAAGGCCCGACACACATTCAAAAAGTCTCTTGAAATCATAAATTTTTTCTAACCTTTCGAACACACATTTTGTCCTAAGTTTGTTATTTTTTATTACGGCACTTAAATAATTAATCACAATAAAATATACATTGAAATGAAACAGTTACCTTATTTAACAGCTGTACGAAATTTCATGACAATATGTCAATCCTAACAGCTAGTAGAAACACGTATGTTGAAGAACACGAACGGTGAACTCTCTAGCACAAGCACGTCCGCACACATAGACATCAACTCTTCAACTAAGAGTAGCAGTCACCGGATATGACTTATGGTACCAAAATAGACCCTGCTCGACGCGCATGTGATTAGGCAACAAGAAAATACCATTTCTGCTGTGACTAAACGAAATATTTTTTTTTCTTTTTTGGCCAGGATTTTGGTACAAATACTCCACTGTGGGGCGGTAGAAACAGCTGGGGCCAGGCGTTCTGTGTCTATCTGTACAATGGCTTCAGGCGTCTCAAGGACAAAGCCTACACTGTAATTTTTTTTTGTAAATGGAATAGAAATATTCATGTAAAAATCACAGATATTTCTGTGGTGTTATGGAAGAGAGGGTTAAGTCAAAAACATCAAATTTTAAGAGAGGTGGAAGAAAGTCTAATATTATTTTCACGATCAAATATTAGTCGTTATATTATTAATTATTGATATTTTATACAGGCAACACAAAACTACAAACCATATAAAGTGTCAAAAGGCATGTCCTTCAAATAATCCTTGACTTTCTTCCACCTCTCTTAAAATTTGATGTTTTTGACTTAACCCTCTCTTCCATAACACCACAGATTTGTCAATTTGCACGTTTACAAACAAACAACAGTATCACTACAAAATAAGTGTCCGCAGTAATACTGGGTTCGGATTCTTACCCGGGAATTTATGCTTTGTGTTGTCCCAGTACCTCCAATAATTGAAAGTTATTTGAGAACCTTTCCGCGAATAGCTTTCCATTATTAACTGTGCACATTAATAAGCACGAGACAACAATATAAAGCCTTATTGTTGAATATTCGATTATATTTTCTATGGTTTAAAATGATTAATTATCCTTCATTGAAACCTTAATTCAAATATAACATTTTGCACCATTTTAGTTAGAAATACTCAGTATTAATTCGAGAAAAAAAACGTATTTCGTAGATGCAAAAATAACCGTAGCGAAGAATTGTACAAAGTTACAATATCTTTCTTGTAGTATTACAAACAAATTTCTCGGCAACAGGTTTCCAAAGGAATATTTTGTAAAAGTATAGAATTTTTTTTTTCCGTGTAGGTGTTGTATTGGCTGAGTCTGGAGGTATAGTTCGTGCAATATAATTTGACTTAATTTGATAGTTTAAAAGAAAGTAGTTCCAATGGTCTACTACGTATCGCTCCACCATGTTTAGTCAACAGCGCTTATTAATGACTCCACGTGGTTGTCAGTGTTGATGTACAATATCTTGTGATGCTTTGCAAGTGGCAGTTGATAAATGAGTACGACTAATTCTGGTTTTGAGAATGTTCGAACATGGAACAAGTTATAGGACACAGGGTATAGAAGTACATGAAAATATGCATTATTATTAAGCCAACTTAACGATTTAAGTATTATATATATATTAATTTCAAGACTTATTTCTTTTATTAATTTAATACACTTTGAATTCATACTTTTTATTACGTTTATTTCCTTTATTTCATTTAGTATTTTATGAATTTATATCACATAATACACAAAAAAAACTATTTTTTTATTATGCATAATCAATAATGCCAAACTATTATAATATTATCAACATAACGTATAACCTAAATTAATAAAACAGCGTTTATTAAACACGAAACCTGATTTAATCTTAAAAATTACTTTAAAAAACTAGATATTATAAAGTATGTTTTAAGAAAATGACTGAAACAGTTTCGCAATTGTAGTCGTGCAGTCCTGGAGAACAACGAATATATATATATAGTTTCTAACACTTAAAGCTAGGTCTAAAATTTTATACATTTTTTTTTTCATTTTCTTGTCATTAATATTAGTAAATAGCTTTTTCTGAAATTTTAACACAGCTTCCCTGAATTTTTTATCGTGTTAATAATATTTTTTTAACATATATATTATTGGGTGTAATGTGATTAGTGGTTTTAGAGCATCACTGTTTGTCGAAAGCACAGGCAACGCTACGGCGATGACAGCCGCGACGTACGAGTTATGCTGGCCAGGGCAGGATGATTCCGCGATGGTCCGTTACTGCCTTCCGCTGGATGTAGGTGGAAGGGACACACAAACACCCAGTTATGAAACCCAAGGCAGCTCGCTAAATATTCAGGAATAACCCTTAAATAATAGCAATTACGATAAATTGAAATTATCAACACGGCGTGCGAGACCGATTTCGGATTCGAAAAAACTTGTTTCAACGATCGAATAAGAGATCCTAATTCGAATCACTGTTTTAGGAATCTAATTCGATGTTAGGATTCGAAGAACTGTTTAAGGCATCAAATTAAAGAACGGTATTCCAAACACCGTTTCTAAAATCTAATTCGAGATTCGTATTTAAAGAACTGTTTCTAGAATCGAATTATAGATTCGGACTCGAAGCATTGTTTTAGGAATCGAAAACGAGCTAATGATTCGAAGCATTGTTTAAAGAATCGAATTCGAAGAACTGTTGTAAGACTCGAATTAGATATTCAGATTCTAAGCACTGTTTTAAGAATCGAATTATAGATTCGGATTCGAAGAATTGTTTTAGGAATCGAAAACGAGATTATGATTCGAAGCACTGTTTCAAGAATCGAATTCGAAGAACTGTTGCAAGAATCGAATTAGATATTCAGATGCGGAGCACTGTTTTAAGAATCGAATTCGAGATTCGGATCCGAACAAAAATCGGTTTGACCCGCCACTACAGTAAAAAAACACTTCGATCTGTAGGACGACTCTCGTCAATGTTGCTAAGTGCTGGCCGTTGTTTATAGGCCCTCATTTCATTCTTCGACCCCCCCTCCCCCTGCCAGCAGATCAATTTTGCGCGTAGGTCGAAGTACGGAACGATAAAGTCCGGAAAGAGAAGGAAGTCCGAAATTCGGCCCTGCCGGCCCAAAGGAAGAACAGCGGAAGGACGTAAACATCCAGGTTTTTTTTTTATTCGTCTTCTCCTTCTGGTAATTTACGATCCGCCCGTAATCCACTTTAAGGAAGCTACTTCTCCCCCCCTTCAACGATGCCGACCCGGAGGGGTGGGAGGGGAGGGGAGAGGATAAATGCTGGTAACGAAAACAGACGACACAGCGTCGCAAGGACGAGGACACATGGCTGCGGTCACGTGTTCGGGCTCTTCATTCCCGTTAGTTCCTGACGACGGGAGCAGACGTCCTCTTCCGAAACGTCGCAACCGTTTCGTCGTGGAAATACCTACTGCGGCCCATCCGTGCTCTTTCATCGTTGCATTGTCTGAACTTAGATTTACCTGGAGTAGCTTGGCTTCAAGGGTTGTGGCAGCTTCCGAGGCGAGTATATCACCGATCGTTTCGGTCGACACTGCAGTCGCCGTCGTAAGGGTTAGAGTTACCTACTCATCAGGGTATATAGTTACCTACAGTAGGTAACTGCTCCCTGATGATGGCGACTGCAATGTCGACCGAAACTTCGATGAATTATTCGCCAAGGATGCAGCCTACAACCCAGAAGCCAAGCTACTTCAGACAATGGCCGTGAAAGCCTGCGAGCATTTTAGATTACCTTTTTCATTTCCTAGCTGTGTTTTCCAAGGTCATTGTTTTTTCCCCTCCTGTATCCAACTGTTCTTGTTGTCGTTGTCAGCCCGCTGTGTTCGCCTGTGCTGTAATTTGTCTTCTTCTGCGAGAAGACAGTGACTATAGGTTGCCCATAGAGCTCTATATCAGTTATTTATCCGAGCACGAGACATGTACAAAATAAAAGCTCAAAACCTTCCTTGACAACACGATCCAATCAGAATTTATGTTTCGGCCGACATGGCACATCTATGACGTGAATTATGTGATATATATTTACTATATTTATGGCAGTGTTGATGATAGCCTTCGTTTAGTACCAGCGGCGCCAAGAGCTGAAACGGAGTCTAAGGCTGACATTGCTCTAAGGCACAGAAATGGACAAGCCCTAAGTTAGCTGACAATAGTTCTCGAAAAAATGAAGGGAATTTTACTTAAGGTTCGTCATAGCCCGAATCGCTCTTCAGTCGCTCGTTTCGTTGAAGACCTGTATGGATAATGACTACTGTGAGGTGTCTAGGAATACTGGTACATAGTAATAAAGAATTCCATGATTGTGTAAAATATCTCAATAACATTCGGTGGTGCTGTTTCACAGATTACGCTCTGTAGCCCCTGCAAATCGGGATTTGGATTCTGATACGTGGAATATCATGTATAATGGTGTCCACGTGAGTATCCTAATGTATTGAGCAAGTGTATGGGAAGGACCTTGAATAACCTCCATCCAAGAAATAAAAGAAAAGATTATATCTTCCCAAGGGACATTTATCATTCCCGTGAATGAGGCATATGCATGACACTTTTTCAACAAGCGCCTTACAAGTCATTGGTCACCGATTTATTGATCTGAGAGAAAGCCAATTTGATTATAATTGCTCGCGCCCTTAAGGTGTTAAGACAAGATAAGATTATAGCCAGAGAAAACTATTCCATAATAGCAGGAACGATGGGTAGATGCTAATAGTGGTAGATACATTTACCAGATCTTCCCTTATCCATCCGAAATAATATATATAGTCAAATAGGCTCATTATTCGAGCCAATACTTGACTGCTCATGAGAATTTTAAAGATAAATTATTTTATTTACAACTTTTTAATCTCCCCCCCCCCTCCCTCAATGTGGGTGATCTGCCAGGAGAACGATTATGTCAATCACATACTCTTTGAATGTTCTATAGAGGAAGATATACGGGCAAAATACACTGAAGTATTTGCAAGACATAATCATGATTATGCTGAACTAGAAACAATAAATGTGAATGGAACTATAATATCTGGAATAGATTAACGAAGGATTTGTGGTAAAAGACTTGAAGAATAATTCGAAGAACACCTAAGTGCATGAAGGAGTGACGAAGGTTTAAGTTGAATGAGTGTATGATGATCAACATATTATATGAATTGAAGAGCTGAAGAAGTCTCGAGTTCAAGAAAAGATGAATATAATGAATATAAAAATCAAGGTCAAAATAACTGAGGAACAATGACCAAAAATAGCTGAATAAGTGAAGGAGTGTAGGTAGAGGTTGATTTAGTAACGAAAAGGAGATACGACCTATGTAGAAATGAATCAAGTAAATCAAGTATACAAGTATAAAAGAATTAAATAATTTTGTGAAGATATCGTAGCAAGATAACACTTGTAAGCCAAGAAGAGCTGAATATATTTGGAACAGAAAAAAAGGGTGAAAATAAGTATCAAGGATAGAAGTCCTGAAGAACAGCAACATGTTAATAAGAGCTGAATTTATGCCAACAAGGGCTCAAGATATAAAAATAATGATGAAGTGTAAGATGGAAGCACGAATCAGAGAAGAAATGAACAATCATGATCAGAAGGATTGAAGAACAGTCAAGAAGAATTTTGGAACTGAAGAAGCAATTGAAGGAAGAAGAATGAAGTTTAAATATATGAGATATAAAAATGGAATCAAGATTAGAATATAAAGTGCAAAATACCACAAGCACCACGAAAGTAAATAACAACACGAATATAAATGAAGAAATTAAGATGGAATTGAAAATATTTGGATAAATACAGCACTAAATTGACCAGCATGTAAGGGAAGAGAACATTTCATTTATTGGAATTAAGCATGGTAAGAACAGATGACACGTTCTAGTTGGGATGAGATGGAACATTATATATGGTGGAAATGACTTAACTAATGTACCCCAGAATGCCTTAGCTAGAAGGATGACAAAACTAGTATGTACAAATATAGTTGAAGCTATACGTGAATTATGGCTCCATATTTGTAGTATTTATACCGAATAAGGATTAGATATAGGGTTGGTAAGAAGACTGGAGTAAGAAGCCTGATAGACTCATCGGTCACATGTTTTACTCAAAGGTGTAAAAAGTTAAAATTGGCTTTAAAAAGTTTGAAAAAGCAAACGAATACTGCCGAAGAAGTTTTTATTTGTTTATACACCAGGTTTTGATCAGGCGTAGAATTTCATTTCGCGACAGCCTTAAGAATTTAAAAATCCTCTTGTTGCGTGCAGAGCTCCAGGTGTTGAAGTGCCATTTACGAACCGCTCTAGATCCATGGTTAAGTATTTTTTTAAAGTCGTTTTCTCTTTCATCAGAGCCGTCTCGTTTAAAATTTCGCTCTGCAAACGGAATGATGCTAGAGTCGACGTAGCGAATTCTAGCGGCGGGTGCGAAAACTACACGTGATTCGCGTTCAGAAATGTCGGCATTATTTTAAAGAGTTCGTTAAAAATTCGTTTTCGTATTTAAGTGTACATCTGCAACTAGAGATCACATGAATTCGCTCGTTTACCGAGGTCAGATGTTTGCACATCCTTGGCGAGTTCTGAAAGATTCGCTCACTTCTTTGACGTTTCAACGTCTAATAAATCGATGAACGCTGGTTGCACGCACGAAATAGTGTCCCGTTACGCACATTGTCCCATTACACTGTGTCCCATTACGCTCATTGTACGATTGCGCCGCATCTATCTCTATTCCACACGATTGGAACAACGATCGATCTTGACTTTTTCGAGGCACATTAAACTTGAAACACTCCCATTCGTTTCCTACTTTTCCTATCATCGTCCTATCCTTAACAGAATAACACAGATTGGAGGAAGAAGTTAAATAGCAAACATGTACAAAAGTTATAATTAAAATAATCTCTACGTTAAAGTAATAACATATTTGAATTAATGAGTGCAAATAAAAGTAAATATATCAATTAAATTGTAGATTTCATTTCACTCCTTCTTTGTATCCATACAAAATAGTGATAATTCAATAAAAATGATTCAATTTTATTCATAAAAGTTTGCAATCATTTCATCAATGTTTTGTTATGACGTTGTCACGTTAAACTATCGTACGTAAACCGACTTTACAGACAACCAATTTCTTTTATTTTCCTTTCAAGGGAAGGGCCAGGAGAATGTCTGTGGAAGGCAAAGCTCGCCATTGGTGCAGGGGCGATCGATTCGCGCCAAACCAGAGAAGGGGGCAATAACTCAAAATGTTCCGCGCGTGGCCAACCGGAACATGGGACGCGGGGTCTCGGCATATCACGTTGTTTTCCCTCGAAGGACTGAGTGCTTTTCTGCAGTCGGGTCCTGCGACCCTGAACCTAAACGCCTTTTCTCACCCACCCAAGAACCATCGACCCTTTTTCGACGGTAACAATCCTGGCTCCTTCCCGGGAACATTTCTCCGCGAGCGAAGTAAAGCAATGCAGAGTATAACCTCTTGGCACAGACTCTGGACTGCTTCCTTCACGTAAACACGTTACTGCGCGGCTACGCACGGTCTGGACACGTTCCGTCAGAGGCCATTTCTCATTCAACCTTAAGGCCCCCGCGTACTTGGGCACACACACGGTGCGCAGAGCTTCAGGAAAAACGTGATTTCTAAACTACTCAACATATCCGAGTGGGGTCTGCTTGCGAAAAGCATTTAAGAGTTCGCCGAGGGCCGAAAAGTACTTTCGATCTCGGATTAAGTTTTTAAACTGTATTTATAGAAGAGTTAAAAATGCTAACACGCATGTTTTCAGAGTAATTTTTAGGCATAAAAAAACGGTACAGATTCTTGAAAGCACTTAAGGGACTTGCATTACTCCCTTATCTTCATTTCTCCGCCGTGTAATGCCACGGTCGCCGCTCATATGCACGACGAGAAGACTGCGCGCCAGTCCAGAGGAGACACCGCGCTAGAAGCAGCCAGCGAGCGTCGCGCTTATCATCCCGCCTCGCCAGCACAGATAACACCGCTGACGAGGCGACGCCCTTAACTGGCTGGCAAAGTAGTTCAGCACGACAGAAGTAAGCCTCTGATCGGCTGTTGAGTGTCGAGAGTATGAATAAACAGTTCTTTGATGGAAAAAAAAAATTAGTTGTCTGTACAGTCGGTTTACGGACGATAGTTTAACATGACGTCATAACATAACATTGATGAAATGATTGCATACTTTTATGAATAAAATCGAATCATTTTTTATTGAGTGATCACTATTTCATATGGATACAAAGAAGGAGTGAAATGAAATCTACAATTCAATTGATCAATTTACTTTTATTTGCACTCATTAATTCAAATATGTTTATTACTTTAACGAAGAGAATATTTTAACTATAACTTTTATACATGTTTTCTATTTAACTTCTTCCAATCTGTGTTATTCTGTTAAGGATAGGACGATGATAGGAAAAGTAGGAAACGAAAGGGAGTGTTTCAAGTTTAATGTGCCTCGAAAAAGTCAAATCGATGGTTGTTCCAATCGAGTGGAAGAGAGATAGATGCTGCGCAAACGTACTGTGAGCGTTACGGGGCACTTTTTCGTGCGTGCAGCCGGCGTTCATTGATTTATTAGACTTTGTCACGTCAAAAAAAATTGGTTGTCTGTACAATCGGTTTACGGACGATAGTTTAACGTGACAACGTCATAACAAAACATTGATGAAATTATTGATCCAGAAGAAAAGGAAATATCATATTCGGCCTAAGACTGAGCCGTAATAGGTTTTTGTAACCAAACCATTTAGGCATTAAAAATATTATATTCTTTGAGGAATAATTTTTTTTTAATTTTTCTATCTTTCGTATGATAAAATCTACCTCTGCATACTGTTATGAATAAAATTGAATCAATTTTATTGAATTATCACTATTTTGTATGGATACAAAGGAGTGGAATGAAATGTACAATTTAATTAATAAATTTACTTTTATTTGCATTCATTAATTCAAATATATTTATTACTTTTGAAATGTTGCGTGTGACGTATTTATTTTTACAAGTACAAAAATAATATGCAGCTGCCGAGACCTCGAACAGATAATCTTTAGATTGGAAGTTATCCACGCTAACCACACGACCACGAGTCCATTTTGGGAAAAGTCGTTTCAGATGGTCTAAATTAATAATATTCCACGCACGATATTTGTTTGAATTTCTTTTAACTAGCATATTCTTTGTTGGACTCGAAATATTTACACGCTCGTGGGCTCATAACTATAATACGGTGTGTGATTTAGTTGATCAAATAATAACTCATGACAAATAATTACCAATTTCAAACTAAAGCGTGAAAAGTATCATACCAGCAATAAATATTTAGTTACACAGCTAAAACAATACTTATACAACACTGTTTAAATATACTGATTTACACTAGTAATTAAAATAATACGTACGTGTAAGAACGTCATTTCCTTGCCAATATACTCCCGTGGCGCGGTGCACAACAATAACCTCGAACCAGTACGCCGCCACGTGCCGGCCGAGTTCTCTGTACCGTCCGCAACATACCAGAGAGATGCCACGCATGTAGTGGGACATCGGTAGTGGGACATCCATAGTGGGACATCCGTAGTGGGACAATTTCGTGCGTGTAGCCAGCGTTCATCGATTTATTATACGTTGTCACGTCAAAAACGCAAGATGGAGAACGTTTCTGGCACAAGTTCGTGTAACAGTTGACCGACTGAAACCAAAATAGCTATTGGAAACGACCATAAACGCCATGGATTACGAATAAATATTCCACCAAAACTGTAAGTAACTATAAAAATAACAACCAACATTTTCTGCTGTTGCAAATGATGTCTGACACGAATCATTCAATGTTTTCTTAAGTGTTTCGGCAGCTGTTTCTGCCTTTTATAGAGACTGATATATTAAAATAAAAACAATGAAGATTTATTTTCCATCTCTGATTACATTAACGCACAACCAATTTAAAAAAACGTTTTTGACGTGACATCTAATAAATCGATGAACGCCGGCTGCACGCACGAAAAAGTGTCCCGTTACGCACATTGTCCCGTTAAGGTGTCCCGTTACGTTCATAGTACGCTTGCGCCACATCTATCTCTCTTCCACTCAATAGAAACAACCATCGATTTGACTTTTTCGAGGCACATTAAACTTGAAACACTCCCATTCGTTTCCTACTTTTCCTGTCATCGTCCTATCCTTAACAGAATAACACAGACTTGGAAGAAGTTAAATAGCAAACATGTATAAAAATTATAGTTAAAATAATCTGTTCGTTAAAATAATAAACATATTTGAATTAATGAGTGCAAATAAAAGTAAATTTATCAATTAAATTGTAGATTTCATTTCACTCCTTCTTTGTATCCATATAAAATAGTGATAATTCAATAAAAATGATTAAACTTTATTCATAAAATTATGTAATCATTTCATCAATGTTATGTTATGACGTTGTCACGTTAAACTATCGTCCGTAAACCGACTTTACAGACAACCAATTTTTTTTCTTCTAAATACAAAATAAATAGTATCCACAACACAAACATTCAAAGACAGTAGACTATCGGCTCTAGAGTTAAACACTTTTTGAGACAAATGACGTGTGACCGTACACTTTCGCGTTTGTAAACATGTTCACCTGAAGAAGTTCGCCGTTCCGTGTAACCACGGCCCTAAGTGAAGATAGACAGAGACATCACTCCCATGTTAGAGAAAGTTTTCTTATTGGATAGTCGCTTTTGGGGCTGTTGGTTGGGTAATATATCAATGTATCCGTACAAAACTCAGTCAGTAAAGACGGAAAAAAAACCCATCAAATAATATGTAACAGAAGAAGCATAAATACTGCATACTAATGCCAACAACCAACATAATAGTGGAAAAATTATTAGCGTCTCTCTTTTGTCAAAATGCATTATATATGTTCAACAAATTATTTTTACGGCAATGCATGGCGGCATTTTTGTCATATTTATTTCTTAAATTATAGGCTTTTTATTTTCTCAAAATTCCCTCGTATTTCCTGGTAAATTTTTGGTTTTCGAAACAAATTCAATTAGAATTTTCAAGTGGGCAAGACTATAAACATCTGCCGAAAAACAAAATCATTTTTACAGTTTCACCACCATTAAGAATAAAGATGATAATTTCGATACATTTTAACCAAATAGCTTTATAGCCATTAATTTTTTTCAGATGCAAAAAAAAAAAAAACGTTTTTAAGTTTGTCGGAAAGTATCTATTTTCGCTTGAATATAAAGCAATCCTTTAAATCATGTGGGCTGGTGCATTATGTAGAGGTTGATAATAGCATAGAGACTAACTTCAGGTTTGAGCTTCTTAACCCTATCTATTGTCAACTCCCTGCCCCTAGGTAAGGCTAGAATCGATGTGGTTTTGCAACCGTCACAAAGCTGACAGTACACGCAGAATAAAATATCTGAACTTTTACAAATATTCCTTTGGAAGTTGACAAGAAATAGTGTGCTATAATACAACAAAGATATTGGAATTTTGTAAAACACAAAGCTGTGGTTATTTTTGCATATGTGGAATACGTTTTTCGAGATAATATTCAGTATTTCTTACGAAAATTGGCACATACTTTTATAATTTAATTAATGTTTCATTCAAGCATATTTTGCTTTACCGTGCGTATAAATAAGCACAGTTAATAATGGAAAGCTATTCAGGGAACTGTTTACAAATACCTTTAACTATTGCATAACACAAAGCATAAATACCCGGGTAAAAATCCGAACCCAATATTACTGCGAACAATATTTTGTAGTGATACAGTTGTTTTCATGTAAATGTACAAACTAACAAATTTCTGTAAATTTACATTAATGTTTCTGTTTCATTTACCAAAAAAAAAATATTTATAGTGTACAAACGTACCCTAAAGTAACTTACATGCTTTAACGCAGACGCCTTATTCAACTAAGAGTCCCTACCCGCATACCCGTAAGAAACTTTAAGGCCCGTTCCGAAATGACACGTAAACAGAGACGGATGTCACGAACAGAGTGTCCACAATAGCTCGCAGACTGAGATGGACCCGTACGTAACAGCTCGGCAATGCTGAGCTCTTACGTTTACGTTACCCCGTGCGACCAATAGCAGCCGAGTGCTTGACTCCGGAGGTAGCCATGTTTGTCTGTGTTTTGAATACGTAAAAATATTTTTTTTTACAATAATATCTAGTGTTATATTATTATTTTGTGGTTTATTTTCATTATATAAGTAACTTCTCCTCATGCTATGATCTAGAAGATTAATATATAGACGTGATAAAACTTATAAATCGATTAACGCCGGCTGCACGCACGAACAAGCATGACTCATGGTCACGTTCCGCCTGAGTCGAGCGTGCAAGAGCCGGCCAACCACCGTACGAGAAAAACTTCTATAATATCAAACAGGTTAAGGCGAGCTTTTTAACCAATTGTTCGTGATTATATTTAAACAAATTATTTAAATTAAAATTTCCAAAAACTGTAAATAATATTTGCAAATTAAAAAGTATACAATTTTTAACCAATGTTTTCTTATGACGTTATCACGTGAAATTATCGTCCGTAAACCCACTTTACAGACAAACCACCCCTTTTTACACGCTTTATATTAGCTTCACCTGTATGTTTGTTTGCATGTTTGTTTGCATGTTTGTAACCGACTCCTTTGGGTGCGATTTAGACCCACTTTAAACAGCCAAATTTCATTCAAACTTTGTAGATTTATCGAGGACCGATGACAATACACTAATTTGATGAGATTATTCCATTAAATCAATTTGCAAAATAAGATTTTTGTCAATTTATATAATTGGTAAAATGAAGCAAAGACGTATTTGTAAAGAAAACAATTTCGCTCATGTGCGAACTCTTTTCTTTCAGTTTGTCTTTGGCGCGATATAAACAAAGCCTACTAAATATTGTGACATTTAATTAAATGAAAAGTGAGAGTGGGTTATGATTATTGTGAACAATATACTTTCTTGAAGAGAATATTATTTATATTTGTAAAAATATGAAGAAAAAAATCCTGAAATAAGGGCTTTAAATGTTGTTTCTTTCGTTAAATAGAGAAACACAATTACGTCTTTGTTTCATTTTACCAATTAACCAAGAGGGAAACATTATTATAAAACAAAATTTTATGCAAATATTTCACGAAACATGGAACAATTGAAGTTTGATTTTGCTGTGAAACCAACAGCAGATGGGAAATCAAACACCATATGCAAAACCTCATTAGCTACACCTGATGGGCAGATTTTTGAAATTCCACTCGAACACCAACCTGCAAATCTACACCAAGCAGTTACAAATACTCCAAACTATGCCAAGGTCAGTAACTCATTAAATAATATACATCAAACACGGAAAATATGGATAAGTTTGACAGATGATATATCAAAAAGATATTTGGATTTAGAGCATAATAATGAATGAAAAATACTAGTATTGTTGTGAAAACAGCGTGGGGCGCTTTGTATCATATTTATCGTACATCGAGCGCCCGATGGTAGAGCAGCAGACATGTCATCAGAAGGCTCTGGGTTCGAATCCCAGTCCGGTCTATCCGAATTCATCTCACACATTGTATACACTCTCATTGAGCAGGTCCTTTCCTCATCCTTTCTCAATCCTTATCCCTCCCAAAATTCCTGTTACGTAAATGTGGAACGCTTCACGTAATAATTAATCCGTAACTCCCATCCTTTCCTGCTTCATAGCATTAATTTCGTACAGTATGTAAGACTGGTCGATATCACTTGTTCGTCAATAACCTTATACCATTAAGTCTCACTGTATATATTGATAACGTTAAAATTTTTGAATGGCTTCTAAAATCGAGATTTGACTATCAATACAGTTGTACACATTAATAATTTGTAAAATAATTACATTTACTTATAGTTATCACGGAATTAATAGTAGATTAGAACAAATAACAGTTTAAAAAAATTAAAAAACACGCTTTTATAAATAAACAAAACTAAAAAGTAATAAATAAATAAGAGTTAAAAAAAAAACAAAATACACGCTTTTATAGAAAAACCAACTAAAAAATAGAAAATAAATTTTAATAAATTTAATTTAAAAATAGTGTAAAATAAAAAAAATGTATTTTATTTAAAAAAAAAAGCGTGGGGTGCTTTTTAAGATATTATCAAAATGATAATCCTTCTACTCATATCTGTCAGTAAAATATTTATAACTATTAACACCATGCACCCCATGGGTTTTTAAATAAAATACATTTTTTTTATTCTACACTATTTTTAAATCAAATTTATTAAAATTTATTTTCTATTTTTTAGTTGTTTTTTCCATAAAAGAGTGTTTTTTTTATTTTTTTAAACTCTTATTTATTTTTTTAAAATTAAATTAATATTGTAACCTTGAAATGAAATCTCATTGGTTGCCACTTGGAAGCAGCAGACGCGATAGTGAAACTGTCCGGAAGATCTGGCTAAGTTTCCCTGCCAACTGGCCTAAGAGTTGTGACTTATAGGGACAATTTCCTTTAAGGAAAAAAAAAATGAAAAAAAAAAAAAAAACAACACATTCCGCCCAGAAAATTACTTTCCAAGGAGAAAGTTCAAAGACAAAAAAAAAAAAAAAACAACGAATTTTCGAGACGAGATGAAGTTCGTCGGAAGCAGCGCGTGCGATAAATTTTCTTTCAGGAGCCTCCCGCGCTTACGAAGTTTAGCTAATGAGCTACTCGGTAGCGGAGGAAGCAGCGACGAAACAACAGAGGAAGCGTCGAGAAAGGGAACAAAATTGATTTAAAAAAAAAAAAAAAAAAAAAAAAAACAGTTTTCTTTGACATGCGTTATTGCGTGTGCCGTAGAGATACCTTTAAGGACGGACAAAAACGATAACCATATAGACACACGGAAAAAAAGGCCCATATCATCGGACGTCGCATTTGGATGCACAGGCAGCGCGGAGAATTCCGGGTAAGGAATTAGTCAGAAGAATGTCACAGCACAGAGGAACACGGTGAGCTGACAACGACAAAACAGTTGAAAAAAGACGCCTGACACCATCCGACTTGCTGGCATCTAGTAAGGGATTATTTGGACAGAAGGCAACACAACGGGGCTTCAGCTTATTGTTAGGGCCATGCATATTTCGCGAAAAGATTCCGAGACTAGTTATAAGTTAAAACACTGTAGCGCCGTCTCTGTTTTAGTGATTGGGTGAATTTCTTTCAGGTAGCCTATATGTCGAGTGTTACAACACCAATCAGAGTAATTCAGTGGGAAAGCAAACGCGTCCTGAGTGGCTCGGTCAGACAAGGCGACGACTTCTCTCGCAGACGGCCGCCAATCACAAGGAAGAAACCGCTGCTGCGGGTATACCTTGTTGCAGTCTAATAGGCTTTCAGATTTATTCGCGAAAAATGCCTGCCCCTACTTATTGTGCACAGAGCCACGGGATATATTCGCAAGAAAATGGCGTTATTTCAAGCAAGCACTATTTTAATCACTTGTGTAAAATGAGTATTGTTTTAGCTGCGTAACTATAAAGTTTTTTAATTGAAACTTCTTTAGGGGGAGATGAGAGTAAAATTTTTAAATACAATTTGAAAGCCCAATTTCAATTCAACGTTTCAGAGAAACGAAGTAGCTTGGCTTCTGGGTTGTAGCCGCGTCCTTGTCGAATAATTCATCCGACGTTTCGGTCGACATTGCAGTCGCCATCATCACAGGTAACTGCTACCTGATGATGGCAACTGCAATGTCGACCGAAACGTCGGGTGAATTATTCGGCAAGGACGCGGCTACAACCCAGAAGCCGATCTACTTCAGACAATGGCCGTGAAAGCCTGCGAACATTAGTTTTGGTGAAAAAAAAAAAATTTTTTTTAAGTTTCTGACGCCAAAGAGATACAAAGAGAGCACTTTAACGAGTCGAGGTGTGAATTGCCAAAGAGGTTTTCACTAGTATCACGTGTACCGAGTTACAAGCGCTCTTTTTTTTTTTCCACTGTGGAGAGTGTGTGTTGTTTGGGGAAGCCTTCATTTCACAGACGAGAGAGCCACACCTGATTTCCCCGAAGTTCATGCTAGCTTTTTTTTTTCCGTACCACAACAGGTTATTTATTTGGGATGTAGCTTACTCATACGTCATACGCCGTTCTATCTCATTGTATAAACCGGTTTGGCATTAAATTTTGCGGTATATTAGGATAGGTTAGCTACATTATAAATACTTTAAAACATTGTGGATGATTGGTTACATTAGGTAAGTATAGCTACATTAAAAATACTGTAAAATCATTTTATGGTTGCTTAGCAAATATCTTTTTAATATGTAGCTATCCAGCGCTAGGAAACCGTTTACATGATTTCACAGTATCTTTAATGTAGCTATCCTAACCAAATAAACCGTCCACAATGTTTTTAAAGTAATTTGTAATGTAGCTAACCTAACCTAATTGACCATTAGTTATCACGAGTTGTCCAAAATAAACACTCACGGACACACGGCAAACGAAAAAATATGGCGGCGTGCAAATAAAATACCGTTGCCTTGTTCATGGTCTTTCATTTTTTATCAACACCGCCATATTTATTTACAATGAACAGAAAAAAAAAAATCCGAAGATGCACGATCGGGCGTTTGGCTCTCTCGTCTGTGAAAAGAAGGCTTCCCTGTTGTTTGGTGATCGAGGAACGACGGGGAAAGGGTTTCCGCGAAATCGCAGACATCGAGAGCCTGGGACGTGACGAGCGCAGAGTGGTTGCCCTCCTGAGGGGGGGGGGGGGGGGTCAGGTTCTCCCCTGGAGTCGGGGGCTGATGTGGTCCATCTATAATTCATCAGGCGGCAGCAACCCCCCGCGAGGCTGACGCGATGTGCGGGCCAAGGGGAAGGGGGGTACAGGAGAAGGGGCGCGCACACCCAGGAGGCCATCGAGGTCTCCCAGACGTGTAATATTCATCCCCTCGAACCTCTACCTCAACCGACTTAACTTCCCTGCGGCACGACGTCGAGGGAAATTTCGAAACGAGCACACACACACACACACACACACACACACACGCACGACTTTGGCCGAACCGTCCCGAGCCACACCCCGACTATATATTATATACACACTTGTGCCTAACATCTTGGCTCTCGGCACACGGCATTTCGGTAGGAGCAATTAATTACGTGAACGGAACGGAAAAAAATATGTGTAACCGACGGTGCTGCCATCTGTGACGGATGGGCGCGAACCAAAGTTCACAAAGACAATGTTAAATGTAAGCTTTTGGACATAACGCCATTGCTAGAGACCTGCGAAATTCGCGGTTTCGATGGCCTTCAGGATAGACTGCACACATAAACCCTGTACACTCGGGCAAATAACGCAAGTTCATTGGCTGCCGACTTGTGAGTCGTGTCTCAGCGGGTTTGTCCGTGATTCGATCCTTCTTTGGTTGAGGGTTTATAACTGGTTTGAGATTCGTCCAGATGAACAGTAAGCCAAAAGCAAAAATTATCTAAGAGGTATATGTGTGTTTGAATTCTAGCCTGTCACCGAATGAATCCGCGAATTTTGCAGGTCTTTAGCAATTACGTGAACGGAACGGAAAATGTGTAACCGACGGTGCTGCCATCTGTGGCGGATGGGCGCGAACCAAAGTTCACAATGACAATGGAAAACTTTATAGCATTAACTGGTTAGTGAATCTTAAGACGATGGACAGTATTTTTTTTAATGAAATTCCCTTATCCAAAATAGTTTCATTTCTATTTGCAAAAAAAAAAATATATATATATATATATATATAGGCTATATATATTCGATAGTCTAAGTAGCTGCTCCGGAAGCGAATTCTAGCGGCGGGTGCGGAAACTGCGTGCGATTCGCGTCCAGAAATCTAGTTGAAAACACAATTTGCTGGTTATGCCACGAATTTCATCTTCAGTTCTTTGTTTCAATGCATCCGGTTTTATTTGGCCGTGTCGTGTGGATACGACTCTTGGGGCAGACCCGCAAGGAAAATACACAACCCGATAAATACGGTATCCGAGGTCTAAACTAGTGACAGCGCTAAGATGCCTTTCACGCTGGATCGCTAGTGTCCCATACCGGCGCCATCACCAGTGTCCGGTCCTGCAGGTACATCGCTTGTAATCGGAGCGTTCGCGCTGAGAGACTACAGCTCCCACAGTTCCGACAGCGGCGGGTAGTCACTGATCCAGTTGCATAGTCTTCTCTTGGAGCGTTCGTACTGGTACACACGTGGTTCACAGGTGAACTTTGTCTTTCGGGAAAATTTGACTGCTTCTAAGAAGACTCACACCATTAAAGGGATATATGTATATAATGTGTACGTGTGTGAACCGAGATCGTTGTTAAGACCGTTGCATGATTGTATTTTGTTACACAAGCTCGTTTATTTACTTTTTTATATCTCAGTGAATTGACCGATTGGTCCAATCAATGCTCTTTGATGGAGGTTTTATTTTAATATAAAAATTGGCTTCTTTGTTTTGCACAATCAATTGTATCACATTGTAAAAATATCTAAAGTTTACCTAATATGTTTGAGTGTAGAGTGGGTAGAGTAAAAGTAGTGGACTTAAGAAAGTGTGATTACTTTTTGGACAGACATTAAAACCACAGAATGTCACAGAATCTCGACACGACTCCATTACCAAACAATTCTCGCGCAGATGCAGTTGATTTTCCTTGCCGTGTGCGATGTCGCAACGTCCTGCTGGAATCAGGTTCCTGTTTTTTTTTTCTGTGTCATCTTGTACTTTGATGCACGGTGTCTTGTCTGCGCTGTAGCTATATTACTGTCGCTACACTTTATTGCTTTTGGGAAGGAGGAAATAAGGTACAGCTTTGGTGGAGAGCTATCAATGTTACGACGACACAAGGTAATACGTCGTAAAATCCAAGGCATTTACCGAGAAGTAATTTGAATTTCGAATATATATTTTTTTTCTCGGCCCATCCGCTTTCTTTCACGAGAACGTATTCATCTCGGCTGGAAGGTGTGAGACATAATAAAAAACGCGAAAGAAATAAATTTTTTTATGAACCCATAAACTGAAGGGAAACATTTCTAAACCAACATCACCTTCAGACACTATGTGCCCTCATAATACTCAAACTAAACTTGCGTGATCTGCAGTAAAAAAAAATCAACATTACTTTACTCCATCCGCAAATATCACACAATGTAAAAATTAAGTTTGACAATAAAAAAAACTGTAGGAAAAAATATAAATGTACAAAACTATAAGAGAAAATTAATAATTACGTTTTAGGAACGCTAATTTTATAAAACGAGTATTTATTTATATTTATGTAATTTATTGTGAGACCAAAATTTTTAAATACTAAAATAAGGAAGTTGCATACATATAATCTATAGTTATCTTTTAGAAATCAACATCAGGAAATTTACTCCAGTCAAAATTTTTTTTTGTGGAAAATTAGTGCCTTATTAGTGTCACGATGGTAGGTAAAATTTGAATGCAAAACATTCATGAGTGAAATTGTATCTGCTGCCGTAAATAAACAACTTAAAATAATGTCCAACCGGAACAAACAGTGGTAAAAACTGGGGTAAATCATTGCAACGTCAAAAAAAAGATTGGTTATAGTGGTAAAAATATAGTTGATAAAAAAGACAGCGATAACAGAGTGTGTGAAATACAGCAACAGAAACACAGAGAAAATATAAAAAAAAGCATAGTTCATCCACGTGAATATAAACAACGAAGGAAGGTGACAGAGAAGACAACGCAAGACTTTGCATATGTTTCGGGAGCTGGTGGCTGTCTCCATCTTCAGGCAAGAAACTGAATGCAGCAAAATCATCGCACTGGCATCGTTTAATATTTTTCAACCACCACAGACCAATTCGTCATTTCATCGTAGATATTTATTTTATTTGAGGTTAGCACCCTCGTTCACAACGCCATCATTCGTGGGGAAAAAAACAAATAACGCGACACAGAGTAGGAATTTGAGAAATAAATCAGCCATGACATATTGTGACAAACCAACCCAGTTATTTCGGAGGAATCGTGGATAACCATTAGCGAAGATGTCAGAACCACGACTCGAACCCAGGCCCTTTGTGACATAGCGAGTCCGATGTTAATAGCCCCCCCACCCCCCTAGTCAGGGGCGTATCTGTGTCGGTGAGGCGGGATGATAAGCGCGACGCTCGCTGGTGCTTCTAGCGCGGTATCTCCTCTGGACTGGCGCGCAGTCTTCTCGTCGTGCATCGAGCGGCGACCGTGACATCACACGGCGGAGAAATGAAGATATAGGTGTAATACAAGTCCATTAAGTGCTCTTAAACATATAAAACAATTTTCTGTATTTTTACACATAAAAAACTGTAACAGAAAACAATGCAACCAAAGAAAAAGTCTCAATTACCTACATGAGAATTTATGTGGTTGTTGAAAAGTTGGCGTTTCAGTGTGAACTGATTTAACTGTGGTAAGGTATTTTTGGTTCTTTTTTTGAAACTATGTTAATTTGTGGATTGGATCCATATTCGGGGTGCCTAGCATGTTCGACAGCAAAGCCAAGGCTATTAAAAGTTTACAGCTCGTTATAAAATTTAAGAACCCTCCGTCTAAGGCCGAAGTACAGTCCGTTGTACTGGAACTTACGGGCTATAACTCCCAAGTTAAGGCTCGGGGCTAGCGGGGGGTGGTATTTTCGGACGCAGAAGGCTACGCTCTATCATGCAACGATGTAAAACCTCGACCGATAAGAGTGCAGTAATTGCCTTGCACAAATTGCAGCGTATCTGCACGTCGGTCCGATGCACATTCCATGCACATGCAGCCTAGCGGACCGATCGTGACCTAAGCTCGCTCAGGCATATACGTGAGTTGGGATTACCTACTAGACGCGGTGTCGCGTCAACTTATTCTACATCAATGATACCAAGAAGTATTGGATATTAATTTATATTTTCAACAAGTAAAACAAGATCACTACACTATGAAGTAAAGTTATAATCCACGTAATTTGAACACTAGATGAAACGAACGCCTCAAACAGCATCAGACTCATGAGAATGAGGATTGATTTGAGTTTGAACCACTGAGGAATCCAATTCAGGTCTTTATCACCCTGCTCGATCTCTTGACGACGTGGGAGTGTGCTTGCGGTAGTTTGTCCGTATCCCATGCTTTCGTGCAACGGCACCTGGTGAGATCGGTGACCTGAACATGGACAGTTTAACATTAATTTCGTTGAAGTTTACAAAAAGTTCTGAAGGATTGGCGCGACAAACTCTTTGAGTTGCAACGGATCGTTGATATGCGTTTGTATAGGAATGACATACTCACTTCTTCGTATCCTGTGCATTTTGCAGAGTCTGGGAGTGTTGCTCTGGACAAACTTGTTCAGGTAGTGGTTGCACATGAGCTTATGAATTTCATAACGGATGTAGGGACTCTATATACTGGTGGCGATAACAATGCCCGGATAATAATAGAAAAAATAAAAACCGATGACGTAAATGCTATAATAATAAGGTAACAATCCTGGAAAAAATATAGGTGAATAAGCGATAATAACATTTAGTCATATTGCGATCATGTTACTGCGTCAACTGTTATGCCTAAATTGAATGGATTTCCTGTACACGCCGGCCATAAATGGAATTTTGGCATAGGTATACCTAATCGAATGAATGTTATCATACCGTTTGTTTTTAAACTGGAGTAGTTTGTACCTAATCTTGTTAATAATCGAAGACTACGTGCATACGTTTTAACATACTAACTTTTTGAGCTCCGTACAAGATAGTCTTGCGGCTGTACCATCGAGCTCACCAATGCAGTCATCAGTGCATGTTGAAATCAGGAGACAAAGCTCTATCTTGAAACGATCTTAAGTCCTAGGGTAACCGCGTTGCACGAGTTGCAGCGTGAAGCCTACATCTGCACGTCGGTCCGATGCACATTCCATTCAGCCTAGCAGACCGATCGTGACCTAAGCTCAGCCAGGTATACAGGTGAGTTGGGATACCTACTGGACGTTGCGTCAGCTTATTCTACGTCAATGATACCAAGAAATATTGCGCAATAATCTTTATTTTAAAAAGTGAAGAAAAAGAAGCATTACAATAAGCAAACTTATCAACTACTCGGTTGTTTACAGCGTGAATACATAACAAAAATCTTAAGCACAGTCAGGCACAACAACTTTATATTCAAAGGGCCAACGTTGATTCAGATCTGGGCCGTCAAGGAATCCTATTCGGGTCGACAGGATCCCTGGAATCTTGACAACCTTTTGGTGTGCTTCCGGTGGTTCCTCTTTTGAGCGGGACCTCGTGGGATCGGTGTACTGAAAATAGAAAAATCAACATTAATTTCGTTAAAGCTTTTAGAAGACGCTCTGCAGGGTTGGGGCAGACGACAAACTCTTTGCTCAGAAGTTGCAACAGTAACAAGACACTCAGACGGATGCAGTTTGCAGAAATGATATACTCACTTGTCTTGGATTGCAGGGCAACTTCGTCCCGGGTTCTGGCCTCGCATCCGCCGCCAGGAACATAGCCATACAGAGCAGCATGAGATTTTGCATCTTGTAGAGTCTTATTCAGGAGTCACGATTCAGCAGCTGCAAATGGAAACAAAATATGAAATTCAGTCATTAAAGAGGTGCTCCATCCCTGAAAGGAATGCGCAGGACAAGTATAAAAATGCAGAGAGTAATCAATTTAAATATTGGATACTTACAGCAGAGAGCGGACGTTGATGTTCGGGTCTTTGCTTTGGAGGAGCTTGGTCACAGTCTTGATCTGGAAGCACTTGTTTACGCAGTGGCTGTCGATGAACTTATGAATATCATGAGGGATACAGGGCCGTTATATAGGTCGAAAACTGATAAGGGAATTGCCATACAAGGAGCAATGGAATTATTCAGACATGACGCAAGTCAAGGAAAAATAATTAGGCAATAATGTTGAAATACCTTAATCAATAATGGTTAAACCGCAATCGCGCGGTTAATATCGATTCGTCACCCATTAGAAACAATGGTAATAATATTGCAATAATGTGCAACTATTTCAATATATTGATCCTGATGTCATCACCATAGATGTCGACATGTTTGTGACATAATTCAATAAATGTTGTCATGCGGTTCGTTTTCAAACTGGAGTAAAGTTTGTACCTAATGTGGTCAATACTCTAAGAGCACAAAGTGTATACGTCTTGAGATGCTAACATTTTCCAACTCCGTACAAGATTAACGTGCACGCCAACCAGGTGCTCGGTATCTTGGCCGCACCATCGAGCTACCGATAAGACCGCGACGCACGTGACTCTCCAACGCCGCATGGAGCTCGTGGTAACACAATAGAACGAGTCGCGGCGACTGTGCTATCTTTGAAGAAAAAACCATGTATTCTGCTCAGGCTTATCACCAGCGGCTCGAGCCCGTCAGAGAACACGTCGCAACGCGTATGAAAAGTTGAGCTTGCAACGAGTTGTTCAACTTTCTAAATGCAGCCTGAAAGTTTTGCCGCCCAGCGACAGTTTGTAACTACATGACGCAAACTCACTGAAATTCACGAAAAGCCCAACGATATCAGCGCGGTTTGTGGTTTGCGGTTAACCACAAACATTAATACCTAACGATACATATACCTTTTATGGTTATCCTCATTCCGAAACGGGACTCGTACATTTACCTTATTAGGTAAATGTGACGTGATTTACGAGATCATGAAGCAATTAGCCCGCGTAGTTCTTGTAAAACCCAAGATAAGGTTTTCGGAATAGTTTGGTTGCTATGGCCACAGACTATCATGTTCATGCATTATTACACCATGGTCTTAAGTATTGCGGCACATTGCAGCATACGGAAAACGGATCAGACATGTTCACACCTGCTGTCTCAAGCAGGGGCATGCCTGACGTGACTATCATCGCTGACCGCCGGCATGACGACCGATCGTAACAGCGAAGCTGTTCACGTCATGTTCAGTGTCTTGACCTACGCTACGCTCGTGTACGTGTACGACACGTAAGAATGTAAACATACACACACATACACGTACAAGGAAAACGTGCTATGATCTCATGAAACATCACGAACGTTTCAAGATAAAGCAATGTATGTCGTAGAGGTCTGAGAGCACATGAGCCTTGCACAGGTATGGTAGATTGCTTTGTAGAAGCTGACACTAGCCTTAAGATCGACGTTACGTAACTAAAGTCTAAGTTTTGCGCCGAGGGGTTCGTTAGCTCTGCGGCGAAAAAATTCAAATGCAGTCAGAGTCAAATGCATCCTAGTGCATCGCGTTGACGTGGCAATGGCGAAATTCCTACTCACACCTGCACCTGCATCTAGGAATTGGGGACCATACGGATTTTAGTTCTTGACTGTAATACATTCTTTGCGATGCCTCCCCTCAGGGGTTGTAAAATTCCTCTAATAAATTCGAATCTGTAATATACTGTCTGTACGGAAATTGCTGGGCGTAAATTTAATGGAGGAAGGGAATAAACTTTTTTTATGTGTCACATCTTACCTCTCGGTATACAGCATTAGGAGTGATTTCGTAAATAGAACGGAAATGTGTGACCTGAGGTGCTGCCTTGTGGCGGATAGCGCGAACCAAAGTTCACAAAGCCAAAGGAAAACTTTTTTAGCATTAATTGTTTAGTGAATTTTATTACAATCAGCAGTATTATAATGAAATTCCTCGTCGAAAATCAGGTCCGACGCCGGGGTTAAGTATGTTTTAAAAATTATTTACAATCGTTTTGACGTGACAACGTCTAATAAATCGATGAACGCCGGCTGCACGCACGAAAAAGGATGACTCATTGTCCCGTTACGCACGTTGTCCCGTTACGCTCATTGTACGCTTGCGCCGCATCTATCTCTCTTCCACTCGATTGGAACAACCATCGATTTGACTTTTTCGAGGCACATTAAACTTGAAACACTCCCATTCGTTTCCTACTTTTCCTATCATCGTCCTATCCTTAACAGAATAACACAGATTGGAAGAAGTAAAATAGCAAACATGTATAAAAGTTATAGTTAAAATAATCTGTTCGTTAAAGTGATATACATATTTGAATTAATGAGTGCAAATAAAAGTAAATTTATCAATTAAATTGTAGATTTCATTTCACTCCATCTTTGTATTTGTACAAAATAGTGATAATTCAATAAAAATGATTCAATTTTATTCATAAAAATATGCAATCATTTCATCAATGTTTTGTTATGACGTTGTCACGTTAAACTATCGTACGTAAACCGACTTTACAGACAACCAATTTTTTTTTGTCTGAGGGGCCCCGCCTGGTACGGGGCAGTATGTGTGTTGGTGAGGCGGTGTGTAGTAAGTGCGAAGTTCGCTAGTGCATATTTGTGCGGGTTCGCACCAGATGATGTTTGAGCGGTAAACATAAAATACACGTCAGATAAATAAAATAAAATGTAATTCAAGGCCTCTTTGAGTGGTTTCAAGAATATGAACCTGGATGTCTCAGGCCTTGAAATTATTATTGATGATAATTAGAGTCCCGGAAATTTCGCGGATTCCTCTGGCCTCAGGATAGAATTCAAAGTTATACATGTGCTCGACCCATGTTTACTTTCCCATTGGTTGATTTCTTAGCGAGAACATTTTTATCCTTGTTATTTGGCACTAACTCATTCGCTTACTTCTCTCCTAGCTGGGCGTCGTTGGCTCACGGTCGTAGAGGGGCGTGTCCAGATAACTGCGGTCCAATCATGAACACAGTGCGACAGTGTGGAGGTTTGCATTCTGTTGCGACTAAATGAATCCGCGAAATTTCCGTGGTTCTAATGATAATAGTTTCAACCATTGGAAAATTTCTGAAAATAAAAGTTTAGAAAATGACAGGACTGCTCTTCCGCACCTCCGCGTTTTCTTAAATGCTTTTCGTAAAAAGACTCCACTCGGATGTCTGGATCAGTTTTCTAATGTGCGGTTTCTCCTGAAGCGCTGCAGTCCATACGTATGTGCGCCCGGGTAGGCACGCCTCACAAGAAAAAAAAATGTATGCACTTTGGTAAAATATTCCTTTGGAAACCAGTTGCCGAGAGATTATTTGTAGAGTCCTGTAAAATTCGCGATTTAAAATCCCTAAAGGATAGATTCCATGTTCCTCTACACACTCGTGCAATTTACATCTGCTGATTGGTTACCGACTCGTAACACCTGTTGACTGGAATGATTGTGATTCGCTAATTCTTCTGTTAAAGATTTTTAATTGGCCCAGAGTCCTTCAGATAAACTGTGGCCCAATCACTGAAGCAAAATAATGTCTAAAGTATTTGGACTCCATCCTATCGCGAAATGAATCCGCGAATTTTACAGGACTCTAATTATTTGTAATACTTAGGGGCAGGCATTTTTCGCGAAAACAACCTGAACGTCTATTAGACTGCAACAAGGTATACCCGCACCAGCGGTTCCTTCCTTGTAATTGGCGGCCGTCTGCGAGAGAAGTCGTCTCCTTGTGTGACCGAGCCACTCAGGACGCGTTTGATTCCGCACTGACTTAATGTGATTGGTGTTCGTAACAATCAACATTTACCTGAATGAAACTCACCCAATCACGGAACACAGACGGTGCTACATTGTTTTGACTTTTAGTTGGTCTCGGAATCTTTTCGCGAAATATGCATGCCCCTAGTAATACGTCAAGAAAGATATTGTACCATTGTACAACACGTCGCTATGGCTATTTTTGCCTACAGTAAATATTTTCTGGATATTACTGAGTATTTATTACGAAAATTAACACATAATTTTATATTTCAATTGTTGTTTCAATCAAACACAGGTTTTTTTTAGATCGTGGAAAAAATGATCGACCATATTCATTAATTGGACTTGAACTTGTTTTATGAAGCTTATTTATGCGCGCAGTTAATACAAATATAGCTACACATATATGTAATTTTACGTGAATATTTCTGCTACGCTTACAAAAGAAAGTAATAATTACAGTGCTCGCTATTCTGAAACAGCAAAGTGAATAGGAACTTGGTTCATTAGAATTCAAATAATTTTCCAATTGGTTCGGGAAATGATAAGTGGGTGAAAGATTTTTTTGCTTCGCAATTTTTTTTTTACTCTAGCTAAAATTTATTCATGGAAACGAGCAACGTATTATCGTATAATCCAGTCAAACAAATTTTATTTCGGGTGTTTGTTAAAAAAAACCACTGTAACACCAAAAGGGAATAAAAAAATGGGAAGGGGGGAATATTTGTTACCGATAAAATAGGCTGTATTTGATGGATAAGAAAGGGCTAATAGGGGGGGGGGGGGGGTTTGTAGGCAAATGCGAGCCTTTGATGGACACCAGAGGAAAAATATTTACCTGCGTTGTTTATTCGCGACAAGACATAAATATCCGGAGAACGAAGAGCGAACGAAACGATATACCTGTGACTCATCCGTATTTTTTTTGTACACCCCTTTTCCCCCTCCTTCTCTCATACTATTGCATGGCTACATTCTGATCGATCATTCCTACCGCACGAAGAGGCCTCGCGAACGAACAAAAGAGTCCCACCGGTGTATTCGATCGCGCATTGTGACTGCTAATGAACTCGGAAGGCATTGTTTCCCGTGTGAATGGCGCTTCTAGCAGCTACTCCGTCGCATTCAGTTTGCCTATCTTTCCCCACTACACTTCCCCAGGGGGAAAATGCATGTTTCGAACTACTAGCGGTGTCTGAACTACGCCGGTTAAGATAATAATGGGATCAGACAAAAACTATTAGTAGAGACCGGGAAAATTCGCGGTTTAAATTACCTTCAGGATAGACTGCACATTCCCCTGTACACTCGAGAAAATAACGCAAGTTCATTGGCTGCCGACTTGTGAGTCGTCTCGGCTGCTTCGTCTGTGATTCGATCCTTCTTTGGTTGGAGGTTTATAAATGGTTGAGATTCGTTTAGATGAACAGTAAGCCAATAGCAAAATCATCTGAAAGGTATATGTATTTGACTTCTAGCCTATCGCCTAATGAATCCGCGAAATTTTCCGGTCCCTAGTGATTGGTGTTCGTAACTATCGACATGTACATGAAAGAAACTCACCCAATCAAGAAACACAGGCGACGCTACAGTGTTCTAACTCTCAGCTAGTCTCGAAATATTTTCGCGAAAAAGACAGACTTAACTATATCGAATGAATAATGTATGATGCACACGGATTGGTCTATGTATCGCAGATTAATGTTGGGTGTTTTGAACAGATTTGACGTAATATCACTCACCAACTTATCAAATACACCACAAAACATAATTATAAAAAAAAATACTTCGCACCGCCGGAATTTTTGGTGCAAATAAGTGACCAAAACGATTACTGCGAACCGCGAATGGTAGTTCACATTTTTTTGAACAGCAACATTACATGTAATTTACCATTCAAACATAACCAACACAAAGTCAGAAATATGCAAGTAACACATAACCAGCTTGCAATATAATTGAGTGGTGCAAACCTTTTTTAAAGCAAAATAAAATATAATAGCGTTTGGGAATTCCCGAAAAAAATAAACTCTGGAGACTATTTTTTTTTTCGTATAAAATTAATAGAAAACCTCCAGATCGTGTACTTTTTTTTTACGAGTCCTGCAGGCTTTTCGACGTGATTAATCGAAGGGCAAACCCTTCTCCCAAATGAACAAAAAAAAGCGAAACACTCACAACAGTACGAAGAAAACGCTTGAGTGAGTGATTGAATCCCTTCGGGACCAGAGAAAACATCATGCGGGGAGCGATTCGTGAATAATGGAGTGCGTGCGTACAGAAAAAAAAAATCTGTACGTTTACGAAAAAATTCCTTTGGAAACCTGTTGCCCAGAAAATTTGTAATACTACAAGAAATATATATAGTATCTTTGTGCAACACATAACTATGGTTATTTTCGCATATATACAATTTTTTTTCAATATAATACTGACTACTTCTAACGAAAATTGGCGTATAATTTTAAATTCTATTTTTTATTTTATGTTTAATCCAAGCATAATTTTTTAACCATAAAGAAGTTAATCGAATATTCAACCAATTCACATTATTTTTTTATGCTTATAAATGTGCGCAACTAATACTGGAAAGTTACTCATGGAACGGTTTACAAATAACTTTAACCGTTGGAAATACTCGGACAACTCATATCATACATACGTTTTTAAATGATTCATGCAATGAGTAATTTTGATTTAATACAATTTTTTTTGGACATACGTCATTGCAGTTTTGCACCGTTTATAATGGAAAAATTCAGAAAAAAAATTGGTTGTCTGTAATGTCGGTTTACGGACGATAGTTTAACGTGACAAAGTCATAACAAAACATTGATGAAATGATTGCATACTTTTATGAATAAAATTGAATCATTTTTATCGAATTATAATAATTTTGTATCGATACAAAGAAGGAGTGAAATGAAATCTACAATTTAATTAATAAATTTACTTTTATTTGCACTCATTAATTCAAATATGTTTATTACTTTAATGAACAGATTATTTTAACTATAACTTTTATACATGTTTGCTATTTAATTTCTTCCAATCTGTGTTATTCTGTTAAGGATAGGACGATGATAGGAAAAGTAGGAAACGAATGGGAAAGTTTGAAGGATGATGTGAAGGAAAATGGCTTACCCAACACCAAAATGCAGTCAAAAATAATATATTTGCGTCACGGACTCTGCAGAAATGCTAGGAGGAACGGGTTAGTAAATAGCAATGAAAATGTTACATTGAAATGCATGAAAACAGAATTACACCACGGACTCGGTCGCAATGCTAGGAGGTTCATGTTAGCAAAGAGCAATATAAAATGAGCGTAACGGGACACAGCGAAACGGAACAAAATGCGTAACGGGACACTTTTTCGTGCGTGTAGCCGGCGTTCATCGATTTATTAGACGTTGTAACGTCAAAAATGTGATCTACATATTTTTGATTACTTTTTTATTTTCGTAATATTTCCATGAAAAACAGTGCAAAACTGTAAAGGCGTATGTCCATAAAACTGCATTAAATCAAAGCATACGTTCCCGGGGATGAATCGGAGCCCAGTATTACTGCGAACACTATTTTGAAGTGATGCAGTTGTTTTCATGTAAATTTTACAGATTCCGTTTCATTTCCAAAAAAAAAATAAAGAAGTCATAGTGCTTAAGCGAGCTCATGTAAGTTGTGGAGAGAATAATCTCGTTGTTTCGTAAGACATCTGCTCTCACAAACGTTTCATTTTTTGCAAAATTACTAAACACGCAATGTAATTCATACATTCACACCTATGGATAGGGACCGGAAAAATTCGCGGGTTCAATGACCTCTAGGATGAACTTTATAGTTCTACGTACACTCGGTCAAATGTCACCCGCTCATTGGCTGCTGTCTTGTGAAGGTGTCCCAATGTAGCGGCCTGTGATTCGACACATCTTCGGTTGAGTGTTTCTCACTGGCCCAGAGTCATCCAGGTGAGTTGTGAGCCAATAGCAGAGGCAGCACTGAGGTATAACTATATGAATTTTAAGCTGTCGTGAAATGAATCCGCGAATTTTTCCGGCCTCTAAGCATTGTCTGTGTGTCGTGGTTGGCCGGGTTTCTTTCAGGTGCATGCTTGCTGTCTGCGCACCAATCGCTGCCATCCACTGCAGGAAGCAAACGTGACCCTGATTGGTCCGGCCCAAAAAGGTCAGCGGCTTCTCTCGCAGACGACCGCCAATCACAAGGGAACAATCTCTGGCGCGGACAAACCTTGTTTGCAGTCTAATGAGCGGTCAGATTATCTCACGGAAAATGCATTCCCCTGGATATAATCATTAGCAGAGGAAGCGCAAGGATCTACCTTTTTATAACTGAAATATTAACATAGCGAATTTCTGTTTTCACAAAATCACGTAAAGGTCCTCCGATAGCCTAAAAATTAGTTTACAAGTATCGTGTTTCTGATTCGGTATTTATTCTATCCGTAACTCGTTAAAGGCAAATATCTAAAATTATATGCATAGTAAAAATAATTTCATGGACACGAAATTATTTAAGATCAATAATATACTTTGCACGAATCATTTTAAAAAAAAAAAAAGCATTACTAGGGACGGGAAAAATGCATGCCCCTACGATTCACGAGTCACCCAGTAGAGACGCCTCACGAGTCAGCAGCCAATGAACAGGCGAGGTTTGCCCGAGTGTGCACAGGATCGTGGAGTCTATCCTGGAGGTCTTCGAATACGCGAATTTTTCTTCCCTTCAGTTTTATAGCTATGAGTAGGGGCAGGAATTTTTCGCGAAACGATCTGAGCAATTATTAGACTGCAACAAGTTATACCCGCACCTGTTGTTTCTTCCTTTTGATTGGCGGCCGTCTGCGAGAGAAGTCGTTGCCTTGTTTGATAGAGCCACTCAGGACGCGTTTACTTCCGCAGTGAATCACTATGATTGGTGTTGTTACAATCTATATGTACCTGGGAGTAACTCACCCAATCACGAAACACAGACGGTGTTACAGTATTTTAACTTTCATCTAGTTTCAAAATCTTTTCGCGAAATCTGCATGCCCTTAGCTATGAGTAGAGACTCGGAAATTTCGCCAATTAATTTGGCGTCAGGCTGACAGTCAAAGCCTCGCGTTTGCTCTAACAACGTCTGGTTTTCCATTGGCTGATTCCTCAGTGAGAAACATTTTTTGTTATTTTTAATCCGCCGCACCTGATTTGCTTACATTTTCTCTTAGTCCGGAATATTCGGCATAAAGGGGCGCGTTCAAATAACTTGAGGTCCGATTCGCCGTTTCAATGACCTACAGGACAGAATCCACGATCCTCTTCACACTCAGGCCAATGCCTCATTGCTCATTGGTAGAGACATGCAAAATTCGCGGATTCATTTCGCGATAGGCTAGCATCAAAACAACTATACCTTCATACCGCTTCTGCGATTGGCCCACATTTTATCCGGGGAACTGTGAGCCAATGGGAAACACTAAACCAAGAAAGTGCCGAATTACGGCCAGCCTGGTTGAGACGTCTCACGCGTCAGTAGCCAATGAACAGATGTCATTTCCGCGAGTATTTAAAGAAATGTGGAGTCTATCCTAGAGGTCAATGAATCCGCGAATTTTGCAGGTCTCTACACATTGGCTACTGACTTCCGAGACTTTGTCAACTGAAATGCTTCCGATCTGACACTTCTCTGGTAGAAGGTTTTTTTTTTTATTGGCTCAAACTGCGAGGCGGTCACAGAAGCAATACGAAAATACGTGTTTTTGAAATCAACGAATATTCTTTTTCCCGTTGTTACCTAGTCGTTGGAAATTAGAATGGCAACAAGAGCTTAAGGAAACACAGAGCAATTTATAACACATATTTAGTACGGCATGTACAGAGATTTATTCACACATTATATAAACACATATAATCCTCATACATTAATATAAATTTTCTTATTATGTTGGCTGTTACACATTACTGCTACAATTCATGTTCCAGCGATTACCAACAAAACACCTGAAATAAATTTATACAAAATTACGTACCATTCACTACTTTTTAAACATTTTCTCATAACCACACGAATTATTCCTCAATAAATAATTCTAACTGGACCCTTTTCTTTTAGTTATAATTAGAAATTCTTTTTAATACAATATACTTAAACCTTCACTTACAGATCAAAATTAGACATTGTTTTAACAGTACCAGAGACTTAGGAACGAGATATTTCTAACACAATTTAAATTTCAACACTTCTCCCCAAATAAAATTGGCTAAAATCTTCAGTGTCGTTTAAGTGATAGCGGCGAGTGTTTTTTTTTTATTTCCGTTGATCCTTGACCTGATCACCCCAGTCGGACCGGAAACCATCGACGGAGCGAATTTCTTTATTCTACCTCTGCCGCCGTGCTGATTCCCTGATACTTGCACATTTTCGCCGGCTCTTAATTCACACTATTTGTTAATAAAACGAACACTATACTAGTGCAGAGAATTGGAGACAAATCACCTAACATGCTGTTGCTTGAAATTATTTTAAAACAGTTTTTCATTAAAAATTTACCTCCTTGTTTATGTTCATAGGTAGTCTTAAACGCCACGACTGATAGTCCCGCTAATGCCACTGCACTACGCCCTTAACGTTTAATCAAGTAGTAGCACCTTTTATTTTCACCGTATTAATAGAACGAGAAAATATATTTTTTTTTAAAGTATTGCTGAGCAGAACTCTGTTATGCTCCTAGTCGCAAACCACTTCATGACCCTCGGCGGAATTTTCTATGTTCCCCTTGGTCATTTTACTGCAAAGTCCGACACATACTTTTTACTTCCAAAGTCCCGTGCCAACTTGCAAATTGTTACTGGGCTACCACTGAATTATTACCAAGTCCGTAACTGACTTGTATAATTTGCGGCCTCTCTTACCGCCTTTTTCGGGATCCGTGCGCAGCTTGAAGACCTCAGCGGGCAGCCTTTCGGCGTCGATGATCGAAGGTGCGGGTCGTGGTCACCGCATTATTCACGCAGCCGGTTGAGAGAAGACTCTGTGGAACTCGTGCTAGCAGCCTGCTTATATACTCGCTGCGCTCCATACTAAAACAGCGAGGAATATTCTGGACATCCTGAATCGGAAACGCGGCTCGGAAACTTCCGACCACGTCCACGTGCTCCGATCAAAGGCGATTCGGCACGAGTGGACCCGAGGATCTGCTATCCAACGCGCATCAATTGAAATTCGCGCGCCGAGTCCGTGCAGTGTATGGCGGGTGGTATCCCACTAGCCCGCAGGGGCGAGTTTCCTCGTTACGCAGTACCAACCTGCGTAACACCGTCTCTACCAATCACTAGAGACAGGAAAAATTCGCAGATTCATTCGGCGATAGGCTAGAATTCAAACACATATACCCTTTATATGATTTTACTATTGGCTTACTGTTAATCTGGACGAATCTCAACCAGTTATAAACCCTCAATCGAAGAAGGATCGAATCACAGACAAACCAGCTGAGACGACTTACGAGTCAGCAGCCAATGAACTTGCGTTAATTTGCCCAAGTGTACAGGAGAATGTGCAGTCTATCCTGAAGGCCATTGAAACCGCGAATTTTTCCAGTCTATACAATTCACGTAATACATCGCAAGTAGACCTGAAAAATTCGTGGGTTCATTTTGTGTTATTCTAAAATTCATATAATTATACCTTAGTGCTGAGGGCCAATTAGAGACCCTCACTCGTAGAAGTGTCGAATCACAGGCCACCCAGTCGAGACGACTCACAAGTCAGCAGCCAATGAACAGTTGGCATTTGCCCGAGTGTGTAGATGATATTGGAGTCTATCCTGGAGGTCATTGAACCCGCGAATTTTTCCGGTCTCTAATCGCAAGGGATTACGGAGGCTTGCGTTCTAGCTGGGTAACAATTCGAACGCGCGAAATTTCACGTACCTCTATAGCTACGAGGTCTTAACAGATTCTATAGGGGTAGGAGTTAATTACGCAGCTTCCAGAGTGGCACGGGAGAGTCGCGGGTGAGGGGTGGGGGAAGGTTGTGGTGGTGGTGGTGGGGGAAACAGGAGTCCTTCGCCGCCGCCTGTGGAATCCCATTAACGCGACCGACCCAGTAGCGGCCGAGAACATCGCCAGCCAGGGATGGAAGGAGGGAGGGAGGGAGGGAGGGAGGGAGGGAATAGTAGCGGTTGTGACGTCATGGTAGCGGCGTCAGCTGGACCGCACGGTCGCATGTGTTTCAGCCCCTTCCCCCCCCCCTTCCCATCGACCCTAGCCCCTTCCACAACCGCCAGGCCTACGCATTTCCCGTCCGTCGCCTACGCCGACCCCGGCACGGGCATGCATATTCAACACTGGTTGTGTTCCTCGTCGGGTCTTTCCACCCCTCCACCCCCCCCCCTCCCTCTTGCGAGACTGCACGTCTCTTCCCGCCCGCCCGAAATACTGCGCATGATGTGCCGGGGGGGGGGGGGGGGGTAAGTATTTATATGCAGGTCTGTGCTGTCGATGCGCGTGGGTCCGCAATCTTTGTTCTGTCACGTTTCCGTTCATTCCGACTTCCGTTCCGAAATCACTGGGAGATGGAGATGTTGATGCCTCACAAAATGTGCGGAGGAACAAACCTTCTCAATTTTGGGAACGACCCTGGCACGGGTCGTTACCACAACGCCGAAATACCACAACGCCGAACGTACAATAACGCCGAAAACCATAACGCCGAAATGCCAAATTTACTACAACGCCGACACCTAGAAAAACTGCATTGTACCACAACGCCGAAAAAAAAATGTCATTGCAGGACTGCCACAAAGGTTAGGTTAGGTACACAAATTCATTCGGTTGTTTTTTTTTAATTTTGCTCCTGTGGCCCCCCCCCCCCCCCTTTCCCGCAGCAACTTTTTTTTCGGCGTTACTGTATTTCGGCGTTGTGTGGTACACAGCAGTTTTCTAGCTGTCGGCGTTGCGGTCAAATTTGGCATTCGGCGTTATGGTATTCGGCGTTATTGTACGTTCGGCGTTGTGGTATTTCGGCGTTGTGGTAACGACCCGTGCCAGGGTCGTTCCCAAAATTGAGAAGGTTTGTTCCTCCGCACATTTTGTGACGCGTCAACATCTCCACCTCTCAGTATTTTCGGAACGGAAGTCGGAATGAACGGAAACGTGACAGAACAAAGATGGCGGACCCACGCGCGTCGACAGCACAAATCCGCATATAAATACTTTCGCAAAAAAAAAATTATGGGGACGTTCCTTCCCAAGTAATTCTTTGTTCTGTCTGATGTTTTAACTTTTGATGTGTTCGTCTCTTCTATCGTCGTTGTGTTGTCTACAATACATAAGCTGATACTGAATTGTTCTCCGTGTGTTTATGTATCATCTTTGTTGTCCATTCTGGGGGTTTGTTTATTACACTGTAAATATTTATTTCAATGGAAAAGGAATATTCATGTAAAATTACAGATATTTGTATATTTGTAAATTTACATGAAAACAACTGTTTCACAACAAAATTGTGATCACAGTAAAACTGGCTTCGGATTTTTACACGCGCATTTATGCTTTGTGTTGTCCCAGTACCTCCAATAGTAAAAATTATTTGTACACCTTTCACTCAATAGCTTTATTCCAGTATTAACTGCGCACACTAATAAGCATAAAAAAAACGAAATAGAATCCAGTTATTGAATATCCGATTATCTTTTCGATGGTTTTTAAAAATGTGCTTGGAAGAAACATCAATTAAAATATAAAATTATGCCCCAATTTTCGTAAGAAACACTCGGTATTACCTAAGAAAAAATATTTCATATATGCAAAAAATAACCAAAGCCATGTTCTATACAAAGTTACAATATCTTTCTTGGAGTATTACAAACTACTTCTTGGCAACTGGTTTCCAAAAGAATCTTTTGTAACAGTATATAGAAAAATTTTTTCTGTGTGCAACCAGGGTAAACCAGATATGGTGAAATGTCCATGGAATTATTTTTAAAAAGGTTTCACCATTGTAGGTATCATTCTTAAATTTGTTGGAATATTTTCATATCAGACAGGTGGCTGTAACAAGCTTTTGAGAACGGTAATAAAATTTTATATGATCCATCTCTTTTCTCACAACCTTTTATTTTATTTTTTTTTTGTTTCGTGGCTCAATAAATATTTATTCTACCTCATGTGGTAGATATTAACGGCTAAAGTAATTATTCTGCACAACGTTTTTGAAGGACTTTATTTGGTAACCGAAATAATTATTTAAAACTAATTCGTAAAATGTAAATTAATTTAAACATTTTTAGTGTTGGCATGTTTTCCGGTAACACATATGCGTTTTCTTCTCTAAAAACAAATGGGAACACACGATACGTTTGCTGCTTTTATTGTGCTTATCACCTTTAAAAGTTTATGTACAGCAAAAAAAAAAAAGTAGGCTACTGCCCAAACATATTATAAGTTAGCTTGCCTATAATTTTTCATATTTTTAAAAATCTTTAAAAAATTTGTATATATTATGTCAAGTTTTTGTAATTTTAGTAACTTTAATACTGCAGTATTTTTTTCCCAAGACATATTAAATTATTGTTAAGTATGACAGTGAGTATTTTAATGATAAAAAAATTAACTGTAATAGGCCTACACATTAAGAATCGATTCTCCAACGATACGCGGAAAAATTGTTTTATTATTATAGTTGAACAACAAGGGTTATCAAATTAGTAGAAAAGTTTTCTTACAACCTAAATGAAATTTATTGTGTACGGCATCATCTAAAATAAATAAATAAAAAAGGGCAACGTCGTCTATAAAATGGGAACAAATGTTTTGTTGTGTGTGATTCTCGAGTTATGGAAATAAAATCTGACGTTGACGAAACCTGTGTCAGCCCACGACTCCGCAAAAAAACTCGAAGTTTCGAACAAACTTCTTGCATTTCCAAACACTTTGATGGTTTTCTGTCTTCACTTTCCCTCTAAACCTCGCCCTCCTTTCAAGGGAGAAGTCCCGAGTTCCTCGCAGCGATGCGCAAGATTTTACCGCTTTCTACATCCGACACAAAACGAAAAGAAGAGAATAAAAAGCAAACTTTTCTGCCCCGTCTGTCTGCATGCTGGTTGTTTTATTCCTCCGCCCACAAAGCAGATGTTTAAAGACATTTATGCGAAGAGCATCTCTGTGGAGGGACAAAACTTCCATAACCTCACTTTTATTAAATTACATTTTAAAAAAAACAATCATTCATGGGGACTGTCGACAGAAGTGAAAACTTAAAAAAAAAATTGTTTTTAAATGTGTAATATTACATCATTTCTACGTCAAATATACGTAAGAAAATGATTTTGGTAATACATCAGTATGTCAGCATGATATAATTTATCCTTACATCATTTTTTTAGTCACAACAGATGTCAGTGGTATGTAAAAATTACATAAAATTTCATTACCTAACTGTGACTTGCCAGTGATGTCAGACCTAGGTCATGTATCCACGTGGTCAAACTAACTTCACTTACTGCTACTGCAACATAACTAGAGTAGTTTTGAAATCGCGTTGTTTTACCTGAAGCTCTGCGCACCGTGTGAGTGTGCCCGGGTGGGCGTTTGCCACAGATAGATAGTTAGTTAGTTAGTTAGTTACAAGTCCTTCCAGTTAACTGTCGTGACCGGCGATGATCGTAAAAGAGAGGGTGAGTGGGGGGGGGGAAGATGTTTAGCCAGGAAGCCATCGATTTCGGGTCCGGGGACTTGACCGTGACGTCAGATGACTTGCAATTCCCCCCCTCCATCCCCTACTCGACTACCCCCCTAATGCACGTTTGCGGTCCGGGCCCCAACACAAACGAAGATAACAGCAAGGGCGTATTGTTTGTCGGCAGAGAGAGAGAGAGGGGTGATGCAGGGGTGAGGCGACAAGCTTCCCATAGAAGCGAGACACTGGAGGAAACACAGTAGGCCTGGAGGCATGGGATACTGATGATAGGGAACCGCACATAACTTAGAAACACATAACTTATAACAGTCATAACTTAGAAACCTCGAAAAAATCCACGTAACTCAGAACTGTCAGGAAACACAGTAGGCCGGGAGGCAGATGTAGGCATGGGCTACTCATGGTAGGGAACCGCACATAACTTAGAAACACATAACTTAGAACAGTCATAACTTAGAAACCTCGAAAAAAAAATCCACGTAACTCAGAACTGTCACAAGTTAGAACGATCACAACTTAGAAACACGCAACGCAGAACCACACAACTTAGAAACGCCGTAACGTAGAAAAGTCATAACTTAGAACTATCACAACTTATAAACACACAACTTAGAAGATTCTATCTTGTGTGTTTCATAGTTATGTGTTTCTAAGTTATGGCAGCACCCTCTGATGATATACAGCGTGTTTCAAGATTCACAGCTTTCCAAATATTAAAAAATAATTATATTACAGAATAATTATAAAGTGAAGAAACTAATCACAGCGGGTAACCCAAAACTGTTCCTAAATATGTAAACAATATTATGTTTATAGCTATTTTCATGCCTTAGTGTTTATGAATAGTGAGGGTATACATATCTATGTACCGTATTACGCTATGACATCTAGTGAGATACCATTTCACGGCAACATTCTGCATTCTCTAGGCAGTATTTAAATTGTTATTTTTTAAAAGGAACCTTTATTTTAATGTTTTTATTGATTTTAGCTATTTTGGTTTTAAATTGGATGTTTGTCTATTTTGTGCTTGCATCAATTTAAGTCTGTTTTTATTAACTTCCGTATTTGGTTTGGACCACAGACGGCCAATCAGATTATTTATTTTAGTTCTGGGCACATTTTTAAAATGTTCAGAAAATAACTTTCTTGTTGGAATACACATTATCAACCATGGACGTGAAATAGTGCATCGCCACAAATTACCGTGTGTAGTCTAGATCTACGTAGCAATCGGAACTTGAAAGTGTTGTATTTAAGTAACTCTAAGCCTAGTACAGTGTTTAAAGCTAAAGGAACTCTAAAAATAGTTGTGAAATAGGAGTGTATAGTCTACGCTGAAACGCATTAAGTGTTGTAAATTTTCTGACAACATAAAAAAATAAACCATTAAATTTACCAAGTAAATACATCTTATTGAAATCATTCAAACCTAATATCTAATATTTAAATATAATCGACAATCTAACAACTAAATACGATAACGTAGACAATTGCGCAATTTTTTAAAGAGTTAACGCAACTAATACACTTACAGGAGTAGTGGGCCTAGATATAATTAAGTTACATATAATTGCATGTTATTTAATTTATTTCTTTTTGAGGCGTGCAATATTAATATCTCTTTGGACACTAGCCTGCTTGGATTCCAAGCCAGAAATTAAAGTAATGCGTTTGATATTGAAAGCTAATAGAATATCCTACGTACTCTATGAAGGAATTCTTTAATTTGATTGATAATAGAGAAATTGAACTGTTAATTTGTTGAATGGACTTGTGATAACAGCTGCTTCATGTTTTGCATAAAGTATCAAGTATCACTATACAGTTAAATTGTCTAACATGTTCTGTATTTATTTTTGTAACTTGCATCATGTAAATATTAATGTCTGCACATACATATTTGTATGTAAAGGGAGCTACATGTATAACGTGACATGTTCTATATCCCGGAGCCTTGACTCCATGTGGGATCAACGGAACACAAATACAAAATAAATAAATAAATAAATAAATAATGTCTTGCATGGCGTTTGTGCTGGGTAACTCGTAATTATATTATTCATCGACTGAGGGTCTCTAACTGACCCAGAGTCCTCTAGATTAACATTGAACCATTAGCAGAAGTAGCAAAAAGGTATATTATTTGAAATTCAGCATAACATTAAATGAATCCGGGAAATATTCCTGTCTTTAACGCCGCGAATTACAAAGGAAACCCAACATCATTAAAATTTTACAATCACTTGCTTAACTGTTTACAAACTTTCTTTTACAATTAGTGAATATTCGTTGAAAATATTTGTGACACAACTATACATTCAAGAGAGATAAAGGGTTAAATTTACAAAATAGGTTTCAACTAATATTAATTACAGAAAATGAAAAACGTGTACATAGCTTTTGAAACCCAGCCGTAATTGGATGATTCAAAAGTCACTATAAAAATAATATACGAATAAAATTCTTTAAAATTGAGTTACAGAATATTTTCCATTTGATATTTTTTTTTTTTTTTGCAAATACATTCCAATCAAAATAAATTAACAATAGTTATATGCTCTGTATAGATGAATTTAAAATACCACTATGGATGGTGACTTGAATTAATACGGTACAACGTAAATTTGATAGTTCAATAAATATATTTTTTATTCTATTGTTTATTATTCATCAATATTTATTGCATTTTAAATATAAAGTATATCAATGAGTATGTCTCATTCTACAGAAAATGAAATTTGTGCACAAATTTTGTAAACATGGGTAAAATTATTCATTTGTTTACTTAAACTACTGAGTGATTTAGAAAGAATTAAAAAGACAAAATTTAACACAGATTTTATAATCTAAGTTGCAGGAAAGGTAGAATTAATTAATACTTACAAATTTTTTAACATGAAATAAAATTTGATGAACTCTGATTCTCTAGCTAATATTATTTGTTTTATTATTATATCTGTAGATTGACAGATGAAGATATAGATATCAATAATTGTAAACACGTGAGAATAAAATCAAAAATAATACAAAAAAAGCGAGGGTACGTAGTACATTGATCAACGAAAATGTGCACAACATGGAGAAAAATAAAATTTGAATTGAAACGTAGCGCCATCTATGAGATATTTATTTCAGACAGTACAACAATTACACATAAATGCCAATTTTCATCGAAATCGGTTGACTTGGTAAAGAGTTCACTGGACCTTTTTAGAAATCAGATGTAGTTAGTAATTGTCTTCTTAATTTGAATAATTTATATCACTTTCAAATCCCGACCGACTTTGTTCTACCAGTGTATAGTTATTTACCTGTATATATCTAAAAATTGGTGGTCTGTATTTAATGAGTGATGAGGACTACACTAACAATGAAATAGTCGTTGCCATGGAGACGAATGAAGCATCAACAATGCTACAGCCGTTACCGTGGTGATTTTCTGCCAACTCATACATACATCACATTAGAAAACTCTAAAATTATCAGATTAAGACCATTAATCGAAATAAAAACTATCCTATCTCTCAAGTTGGAAAAAATTACACATAAATGCCAATTTTCATCGAAATCGGTTAAGTGGTTTAGGAGTCCATTGAGGACAAACATTGTGACACGAGATTTATATATATTAAGATAAGATAAGCAATAAAACTTAAATAAATTTTTATTTTACCGATGATCTAGGATAACGTGTATATTATATTAGAAAAAAAACACAATGCATTAAGATTAGGAATTAAAGAAGTTACGCCTTAAAACTGCTTAAGAAATTCTACATATGTTGGATAGTGCAATTTGCAGACAGACATAGAAATGTGTTTCCCTGAGAAACTGTTTCTCTATCCGGTTTCGATAATTTTAACTATTTCTAAGTATTCAACAAAATATTTGGCGACATACAAAATTCCCAAACCAAAATTATTATAGATATATATATAATTTTCTGAACATGAAAACTTTTCCAAATCATCGCGTGATTATATTTATACTTGTTATAGATTTAAGAGCTAGAAATATATTACCAAGAAAGTGTGGCCTAATTTTTGTAAATTTTGTAAAGTTTTGATCGTCGATTTATTGGGCGATGTCGATTCGTAAGTAATATAGTTGAACAGTATTTCACCATGTATTACTTGTAGCTTGAAGTGTGAACGAGTTGAATGATTCTAGAAATGAAGATCATTTCTGTGTGTTTGTGTATTCATTTTTTTCTTCATCCACTATTCAGCTACAGTTGTGGCGTTGTGTAAAAAATCATGTACTTAATTGAAGTGTCAAGTTAAAAGAGTTCGCGTTTGATTCATGACGCCCTGTTACTCGCTAAAACTCGTGCGTTTCAGGGCAATGCATCTTCCAATTTGAACACGCAAACACCGACAGTGATCGATGAGTTTTTCAAACACTTTATAAGACCGTCTTGGAGAAGAAAACCGATAACTGCTATCACAACAGCAAGCCCTACTTTCCGTTACATATAGGTACATAATACATTTTAATAATCCAGTTTCACAGATTTAGTTTTTATTGTTTTTCTTGAAAGGTTTTGAACGCACAACTAAGAGCCACATGCTTGAAAAAATAAAATCAATCCCTAGCGAAACATGTTTACACATTTCAACACATTTTTGGTTATAGAAGTACGAAAACATAAAGTCAACCCTAATTTACTTTTTTCGTCACATTTTATAAATTTATATTTACGTTTTTTTTTGTTTACAGTAAAAAAATAAAATCAATGATCAACCATCTGTAGAAATTATGAATGGATGTCTTACAGACCTTAAAGACATATTTAGTATCAATATATAAATCGTCAAATGCAGTAAAATAGACGAAAGTATTAAGTTCTTGTGCTTCGTAAAACCATCTCCAAGAAATTATTTTCACTATACAATAATTAAGTAATATAACGGAGAAGAGGCAGAATAAATATTAAAAATAATGATTTACTTTAATATATAAACATTTTATACGCAGATTTGATTTAATAAAGTCTTTTAAAAGGTTTTTATAATTGAAAATGAATTGCAAGTTCATACGTTTCTTCTTCACAGAGATATCTGTGGTTTATTTCAAAAGGTAGATACAAATATTTTAATTTTATTTTTAAACGACGTGTAGCCTTATGCATTTTTAAAATTTGTTGTGCGTGTTATTTCTTTACAGGCGCAGGTCTACGGAGGTTGAATATCGTGTCTTCGGAGAATCTTAGTAGAGTAAGGGATGTGATAAGCAATCAGAATCAGTGCCATCTAGAGATATAAGATAATTTGGTAAAATAACACACGAATGTTCACCTGTTGTTGCAGTAACATAGATGTTAAATTACACATTTGGATGTTTAGATGAAGTTACACTTACAACAAGTTTTAAAATAATCAGTATCTTATTTTTTTTGTTAGTTCACTGTAATTGTAGACACAAGCATACGTCATTCTAAGAGTGCAAAATATTTATTAGAGTTAATTTACAACTACCAATGAACTGCAAAAAAAAGTATTTGTAATTTATACCCACAAAAAAACCCATTTCATTAGGTGTCTCCCATTACTCATTAATTTATTACTGTGCACGATGAAAAAGAGGTTAAGATGCTGGACTTACAGCCATTAGGTAGTAGGTTCAATACTCAGCTAAATCATTTAGTTTTCAAGAAGTGCTTACTTGAATAATTAAACTGGTAAAACTAAAAGTCACTCTGAATTTCACATTGTACATTACCAACTATTAGCTACAAAAATTTTTTTTTAGAAGTAGTACGAATTAAATTGTTCATCGAGGTTTTGGCAAAGAAGTGTGCAAGGATGCAAGTATGCAAGTGTGGAAGTATGCTGCGTCATTTCTACCTTTACCCTGCCATCTCCTCCTCAACCCGTTCCTCTAACACCTATCCTTAGAGACCGGAAAAATTCGCGGATTCATTTCACGACAGCCTAAAATTCATATAGTTATACCTCAGTGCTGCCTCTGCTATTGGCTCACAACTCACCCGGATGACTCTGGGCCAATGAGAAACACTCAACCGAAGCACAGGCCGCTACATTGGGACACCTTCACAAAACAGCAGCCAATGAGAGGGTGACATTTTACCGAGTGTACGTAGAACTATAAAGTTCATCCTAGAGGTCATTTAACCCGCGAATTTTCCCGGTCCCTACCTATCCTACGTCCCTCCTCACCCATGTTACCCTACCATGTACCAAACTTCCCCTCATACGATCGGACTTTTCGTAACGCTTAAAAATTGTAGTCCCCCCTCAGCAAAATAGTTACACTTCAAAAAATACAGCGCAGTCAGACGGGGCTCTGGAAAGGTGCCGAAAACTCGAGAGACAGGGAGAAGAGACGCCGCTGCTGATTGGATAATCGCAAAGGGACGGGCGCTTTCTTTCCCCTGGACCCCCCGCTGGCCGGCGCGTCGGGCCGACCGGCCTGCCTTTTCGCCTCGCCTCTAGCATCCTCGTAACAGTATTTTTACTTGAGCACAAGTTTATAAATACAACACATGTATGTGCGAAATTACAATAATATCGTTACGGACTTTTGCGACTCTTACATTTTGTGTAAAATAAGACAACTTTTTTACAGTGTAGTTACACTGTTTACTTTTAAATAATGTGGAAAAAAAACACCAAATTGATTGAAGAGCATAAATATTAAGAGATAAATGTTTATGAAACTACAGGTCAGACAGCTGAGCGAGGTGACACTTCCCCACCAGACGTATGTACTGCGCTGACGCCAATCAAGAGAAGAAAATGACAAAAGACTGTAGCAGCGTTAATCGAATAAGTACAAGTCGGAGGAAGCGGAGAACCTTTTTTTTTCTTTTCTATTATGAACCGGGCAGGCGGATAATATAAGGACGGGGGAGGGAAATGAAATATAACGAGCACGGCGGAGAGCTCCATCAAAGGAGGAAAATATAAATTAAAACGGAAGCCTCGAATTTTTTTTTATCTCTCTCTCCCCCCCCCCCCCCTCCGGCCCGCCCTTGAGATTGTAAGATTATACACTCACTCCTGGCCACGATTAACCTTCTTCCGAGGCAGAGCTGTCGAGGAGAACAAGACGGAAGACTGGATCGATGGAGAGAAAAAGATCGCTCAGGTAAGACGGATGGAGGAAACGGCGAAGGACAAGGGTCATTCGAAGAATCAGTCTCCCAAAAAACGGCTTTAATCCCGACGTTTGTGATGCCAAGAATGGCCTTCGTCTGCTTATAAGTAGGGACACCTGTATTTCGCGAATACATTTCGTGTCAAGGTGTTTCACAAAATACTGTAGCTTTTCTCCTGTGGTTATCGGCTGAGGTCGGTGAGAGGTGTCGTCCCGCTCTTGACGGGGCCAGTGAGAATGTGGTCACCGTACTGCTGCACTCTCACAATTTGCCATGACTCTTAGAAAAAGCTACGGTGTTTTTTGAAATAACTTGACATGAAATGACATCGCGAAATACAGGTGTTCCAACTTATAAGGGGTTCCTCCCATTTCAGGTAAAGATTTTATATTTACAGTAGGTAATTACAGATAACCTTGTAGAATTTTCCAATTGTTTAACTTTCACGAAATTAAAAATATATGCAGCGCATACTTTTTGCATAATTAGCTGCCAAAATTACATTTTTTTAAACGTTTTTTGGTTATACAAATAAGAAGAATTTAATTTATTGCTGAACTGAAACCTTTTAGTTTTTAACTGCAATGCCACTGGCTCCTTCAAGAAATGGTTTGAATTTATTTCAGAAAATATTAATTAATTTTACCTGGCATTTCAAAATTCTCAAATTTGTTACGATTTTGACAGCCAAGAAACGTGAAATGAGTTTTCAGGCCGAAAGAGTTGAAATAAGAAAAGTAAAACAAAAAAATTAAAGTTCCCAATAAATAAATTACAAATTAATAATGTTAATTTCCCTGGAAAATTAAAAAAATTAATGCAAGTGCCATAAAGTAATCTAAAAGATGCACACTATGCCTCTAACTTCTGACGTTGGCTGATTTTGGTATGTCCGTGTGCTTTTCAATTACATACAGTAAATAACTGGAATGGCACATGTAAGAAAAATGAAAGCTTAATTAGGTCTCCCCATTGAAAGAATCATAAAAAAAAACAAGTAACTCGCTAAGAATAATGATAAAAAGTGATATCATGAAATTGAGATTTCGCCATGAGTCAACATTAGAATTTTTTATTTATGACCAGAAAAAAATATATTTTGCTATCCCGGCGGAAAAGGGTGTACGGCACGTTTCTCGTATGAATTTTAGTTATTAACATGGCAATGTTAATTTTTTCGTAAATATTTACCCCCATATATGTTCCTTTAATGTAGACATTGAATCGTTCTACTCCCAAAAATGACTAGGGCCAGGCATTTTTAACGAGAAAAAAAATTTTTAATCGCCTACTAGACTGCAACAAGGTATACCCGCACCAGCGGTTCCTTCCTCGTGATTGGCGGCCGTCTGCGAGAGGAAGTCGTTCGTTGCCCTGTCTGACCGAGCCACTCAGGACGCGTTTGCTTCCGCTCTGAATTACTGTGATTGGTGTCGTAACAATCGACATGAGCCTGAGAGAAACTCACCCAATCACGACTCCCAGACGAGGGTCAAAGTTTTTTTTTTTAACTTCCATCCAGTATCGGAATCTTTTCGCGAGATATGCACGGCTTTTGCAAATAATGACCGTTCCAATTTCAAGAGTAAAGACAGCCGCACAGTAATCATCTTCACAAGAAGACGTCAGAAAGTCGGCTGATACGGGGGGGTGGTGGAGGGGGTGGATGGATGGAAGGGTAAATTGGGGGGGGGGGGGACTAACCCGAGACTTAGACGAGTTTACGACCAAGTTTCGACCGGAGGCAGTCCCTCCATCAACCAACCAATGGCTGAGTGTTATTCGCGTCCAATCCCCCCTCAGCCCGTCAGGACTGAGGCTTTACTCCTTTAAACCCCCCCTCCTTTTCATCGTTAACCTCTGAACCCCCATTGCGAGAAGTTGGAAGACTCCATTACCCGATTCCTCCAAGACGCCGAGGGCAAATTGGTGCCTCTAATGGCCGCCCTCGCTATCTGCACGACACAGCACGCCTCCGTAAAAGGTGACTTGATGTAAGCTTTTGGACATACGCCATTGCTAGAGACCCGGAAAATTCGCGGGTTCAATGACCTCCAGGATAGACTCCAATATCCTTTACACACTCGTGCAAATGCCAACTGTTCATTGGCTGCTGACTTGTGAGTCGTCTCGACTGGGTGGCCTGTGATTCGACACTTTTTATGAGTGAGGGTCCTCTAATTGGCCCTCAGTCCTCCAGATTAACAGTGAACCAATGACAAAATCAGCACTAAGGTATAATTATTTGAATTTTAGCATAACACGAAATGAACCCGCGAATTTTCCGGGTCTCTAGCCATTGCTAAGCACATGTATGTCTGTAGAAGAAAACCTACTAGAAACACAAAAGAAAAAACACAAATTAAGAAAAAAATTGCTGTTGTTAACAGTATATAAACACCACATAATATTCCATAACAGGAGTATGGTCAACAAACAAATAAAAACAAAGAAAAATGGACTAACAGAATGAAAAAAAAACACAAATGATGACAGCACAAAAATATTGAACCCAAAAAAAAATTTCAGCACAACAGTTGAAACGAGAAAAAAACACGACAAAACGAAAAGACGAAACCAAGACAATAGTTTTCCAAAAACAGAAGAGAACGAAAAAAAAAACCACAAATGATGACAGCACAAAAATATTGAACCCAAAAAAAATTGGTTGTCTGTAAAGTCGGTTTACGGACGATAGTTTAAAGTGACAACGTCATAACAAAACATTGATGAAATGATTGATCCAGAAGAAAAGTAAATATCATATTCGGCCTGAGACTGTGCCGTAATAGGTTTTTGCAACCAAACCATTTAGGCATTAAAAATATTATATTCTTTGAGGAATAATTTTTTTTTTTTAATTTTTCAATCTTTTGCATGATAAAATCTACCTCTGCATACTTTTAAGAATAAAATTGAATCATTTTTATTGAATTATCACTATTTTGTATGGATACAAAGGAGTGAAATGAAATGTGCAATTGAATTAATAAATTTACTTTTATTTGCATTCATTAATTCAAATATATTTATTACTTTTGAAATGTTGCGTGCGCCGTATTTATTTTTACAAGTACAAAAAAAATTTTCGCAGCTGCCGGGTTTCGAACAGACAACCTTTACATGAAGAGTTAGGTACGCTAACCAGACGCCCATGAGGCCATACTAACGTAATGTAGTTTAAAATGTTATATATATATATATATTTATAAAAACTTTGTTCACGGTAGGGGTATAGTATTAACACGATTTGATAACAAATACGCATCCAAAATACACCAAACTTATTTATAATGTTTTACAATATTTTTTAAAACATTGTGCAAAAGATCCCGGGTGTAATTTGAATTATTATGTGTAACTGTAAAACACCATTGTTGGTTCAAACGTATTTGAATTTTCAACATTACTTTTAAATAACCGTACCGATTGTGCTGAAAATCGGTGGACGATCGTTAAATTACATAATATTAATAATTCAAACGACGAAAATATGATTGAAAAGTCAAATCGATGGTTGTTCCAATCGAGTGGAAGAGAGATGCCACGCATGCGTACAATGAGCATGAAGAGAGATGCCACGCATGCGTACAATGAGCAAACAGAACACATCCGTAGTGGGACATCCGTAGTGGGACACTTTTTCGTGCGTGCAGCCGGCGTTCATCGATTTATTAGACGTTGTCACGTCAAAAAATTCAGCACAACAGTTGAAACGAGACAAAAACACGACAAAACGAAAAGACGAAACAAACACAATAGTTTTCTAAAACAGAAACAAGCGAAGTTTCGGGAACTGCTATCTGCTCCCGTCCTCCGTAAAAGGTACCAGAATTTTACGCCCTGGTACAATTAAATTTTTTCTTCCAAGTTTGGTAATACTAACCCACTCCCAACTGTGACAAATACGACCAGAGAAAAGAAAACAGAGTTACCAACATAGTCATCAGTGCACGACGCAGTTAGTGAAAAGAGCCCTGAGTCGAAGGTACGTCATATATATTCGAGGCTTGACTAGAAAGTAATGCCTCCATGACAATGTAATTTTTATTACAATCTTTTGGTTTTACTTCACATTTTTATTTGTCTGTTTAGTTCAAATCTTGCAAGTTAAATTCGCAGCACTTTCGCTTGAACTAGAGAGCTGAAATTCTACACACTTGTAGATACAGTTATGATGACAGTAAATTTATTTTAAACACACAGATGCCCCATTTTGAATTTTTGTCATTATATTTAAAATATGTTTTAATTTAAAAAAAAAAAATCGGAAACATTTTTAAGTTTATAAAAAAAATTACTCAATTGTAGTTTAATAAAACTTTTAGAAAAAATGATCCCGTATTTAGAATTATGTCCGCCATTTAATAAAATCAGTTTTTATCATCGGAAAATTTAAAAAAAAAAAAATAATTGTTTTTGAATTTAAAACCATTATAATTTAATAATTCAATTTTATATTTTATAAATGCTTGTTCTTTTTAATATTTTTCACATTAATTTTTTTTCAACCCATGGTTCCCAACCTTTTTCATCTGGCGACCCACCTTTCCTTATAGGAACACCACAGTTCATCGGCCCATGCTGGAGTAAAAAACCTCATTTGTATCTTATCCCTTCCTTATGTAGGGGAGACCGGGGTAAGTTGGCGAACGGGGTAAGATGACGAATCGTATGTAACTAATCCAAAAACACAGATAGAAGGTTGGCGCCCCTGTGACATTGAGTGTCACCATCTGCACCTACTAGGCAGGTGCAGCGGAATTCTCCAGTCAGTTTGAATGTGGCAGCTTTGAGAGGCTAACTGTTTCGTGAGCCATTTTTGTAATATTGAAGGTATGTATGTTAAGCTATTACAAGAAAAGTGTCCATTTGTATAAAATGTTTATATATGTAAAATGAAACGCTGAATTTTGGGAGTATTTTAATGTATAGATTGTTGAAATTTTTTTTAAAATGTTGTTAGTGATTTTGGTAAAGCAAAAAAAGGGCTGCTGGGGCAAGTTGACGGGGGCAAGATGACGAATTCGTCATCTTGCTCCTGCATTCGTCAACTTGCCATAGGTAATGACAATGTGAGCATTATTTTGTATTAAATGTTTTATTTAAACCAATGATATACAGATATGAAGAACATTTATGTAAAAGCAAAACTAATAATGAAATTATATAATATTATAACTATTTCCTGTGTTAATAGTCGTATCGATTTTGTTTGATTTTTTTTTGTAGATGCCCAGGAATTATAAGCTGAGAACGGAATGGAGTTGGAGTGACGTAGAGATGACTGCTGCTGTGAATTTTTGTCGTGCTAATGGTATTGTGATGGTCGGATTACCACCACATACTTCGAATAGGTTGCAGCCATTGGATGTTTCGTTTTTCGGCTCTTTGAAGACATTCTACTCACAAGCTTGTGACAATTATTTGGTGTCACATCCCGGACAACAAATAACTGATCTTTATGTGGCAAATCTCTTCGCTGCAGCTTATTCAAAAGCAGCAACTGTAGGCAATGCCATCAACGGGTTTGAGGCTACTGGGATAAAGCCTTAAAACCCTCAGATATTCAAAGAATGTGATTTTGCTGCTGCGGCTACATTGGAAAGAAAACTTCCCGGAAGTGAAGAACCAATGTTAACTTAAATACCAATTTCATCTGACCATGCATCAAACGATGTGTGGCTAAATTATATGCCTAATTCTTCAGGAGCTGATTCATTAGCCCAGCCAGAAAAAAATAGTGATCTTATCGATGAAGCAGGGCCTTCTTCTGGGAAGGTCAATGAAAATTCATGTAGTAAAAAGGCATCGTTTTATGATTTAAAACCATTGCCAGTGGCCCACAGAATAACCGCGACAAGGAAAAGAAGTACAGGATCAGCTTCAGTAATAACAAGCTCGCCAATTAAGAACATGTTGTTACAAAGAGATAGAGAGAAGAAAGCAGAAAGAAGAGAAGAAAAATGAAATAAAAACTAAGAAAACTGAAAAACGAAGCTCTGATCATTCTGTAGCAAAACCATGAAGCCATAATAGTGTTTCTTGCCCTGCATGTGAAGAAGTTTACGTGGAACCTCCAAATGAAGACTGGATTCAATGTTCCACATGTTCTGAGTGGTGGCACGAAAACTGTTCCAATTTTGTGTGTGACTATTGTTAATGACATTATTCAAAGCAAAAACTTGCAGTTTTTCGTTACTATGTGGCAAGGAATTGTATCAAAGTCGTTCAAATATGTTACAATATATCTTCTTTACAGCCTGCATGTTGTTTAGTGTAGGATATCTATAAAACTATTGTGTACTTTGTCTATAAATATATATTTTTTTTGTTTCGTCATCTTACCCCAATAGGTTCGTCAACTTACCCCACTCCTGGGGCAAGATGACGAATGTGCTAACTAATTGGTTTCTTGTCAATAACTTCAGAACTACACACATTAATACAACCTTGTTACATTTTTAGGTAGAAAATAGTATATACTTCGTATTGGTACCAAATTAGATATAATAAATGCTTATTTATCTGTTAAAGGCCATTTCAAAGCTTAACATCGTCAACTTGCCCCGGTCTCCCCTACATATAATTTACCATCAAATATATATATATGCTTTTTTGAAGTTTCAGATTGATTATTGATAAACAATTTGTGTTCTGATTTGAAATGGTTGACAAAATATGAGCACTTTGTAGCAACACAGTTATTTATTTAACAATAGATATGTGTTTGCACACAATTAGATTTGTTTACGATTTTTCTTATCTTTTCTGATGGTTTATTCAATGGTTTCTGATAGTTTTAGGATCGAGTCGCGACCCACCTGTAACAACCCTTCCGCGACCCACCGTTTGGGAACAGCTTCTCGATGCAATGCTCTATATTTTTCTTCCTTACACTGAGGTGACGTCTGTCGTTGGTCAGTTGAAAACAAAATGAGTTCCGACGACTGCAGTTCAAGGAGCTTCTACCGCACCCACCTTGTAGACCCAACCGGGGACGCACCACAACGCCGAAATACCACAACGTCGAAAGCTAGAAAACTGCTGTGTACCACAACGCCGAATTACCACAAAGCCGAAATACACTAACGCCGTAAAATATCATTGCAAGACTGCCACAAAGGTTAGGTTAGGTTAGGTTAGGTTAGACTAGGTTAGGTTAAGCTAGGTTAGGTTAAGCTAGGTTAGGTTTGGCTAGGCTAGGTTAAGTTAGGTTAGTTTATATTACGCTAGGTTAGGTTAGGTTAGGTAAGGTTAGGTTTGATTGTGGTATTTCGGCGTTAAGGTTCATTCAAGAAACAAACACACAAATTCATTCAGTTGTTATTTCGGCGTTGTGGTACACAGCAGTTTTCTAGCTGTCGGCGTTGTGTTCAATTTTGACATTCGGCGTCATGGTATTTCGGCGTTGTGGCAACGACCCGACCCAACCTTGCTACCTTGCGACTTTCATCTGTTCCCAAAGATGTGAGCGCACCTCAGGAGACACCACTTCAATTCTGACGACGAGACGAAGGCCGCCATTCAAGCTTGGTGTCGACGATCGCCGCCTGAATTCTTCTGCGGCTGGTTCGCCCGACAGGTCGCGCAGTGTTAGGGACAGGAAAAATTCGCGAATTCAATGACCTACGGGATAGACTCCAAGATCCTCTATGCACTCGGACAAATTGCATCTGCTCATTGGCCACTGACTCGTGACAACTATTAACTAGAATACTTTTGATTCGATACTTCTTTCGTTGAGGATTATTCATTGGCTCTGATCCCTCCAGACAGCCTGTGGTCCAATCACTGAAGCAGAAAAAAGTTAATCACATTTGGATTCTAGCCTATCGCGAAATGAAACCGCGAATTTTTTCGGTCCCTACGCATTGGTGCCAAAGTGCTTGAAAAGGGATGGGGCACAAAATCAAAAACTAAATGATGCATTACACAGAAGACTCGTGTAGATTTCAGGTGCAATTTTTTTTTGTTAATTGGTTAAAAAAAAAGTTATGGCAATGGAAGCATTACTTTTCAATCAATCCTACTATATACTTTATTAAACATGGAGAAAAAACTTTTGGTGTAGCTGAGACATGTTAATAATTTTATTGAAATAATTAAACGCTCTACCTCTCTCTCATCATGATAGAAGAAATAATTTTCGCTGGCTTTCACGGCCATTGTTTGAAGTAGCTTGGCTTCTGGGTTGTAGCCGTGTCCTTGGAAAATAATTCACCGACGTTTCGGTCGACATTGCAGTCGCCATCATCAGGGAGCAGTTACCTACCTACAACCCAGAAGCCAAGCTACTTCATGATATAAAGTTTTTTTTTTTTTTTTGCTGAAAGAAACACCCAATCTATTACATTGACACAGTTTGGTTCCCACAGCCACTATTTCTCTTCTCAGTTTCAAGAGTTGACATATTGAATGCAGACTTGAGTTTACTTGTTTAACCACGTAACGATCCACAGCACGCGGGCTGGTTGATGGGAAGAAAATTCCCAAGGTAGGTATCATTATTTTACGTCCGCAATATATACCCTCCCTCCCCTCGCTATGAGGGAGAAAAGGAGCGTGTTAATAACAAGGGCATGGCTTGTAAACATCTCAGCGATGTCACCACCGATATTTTTACGTGGGTGGATGGGGAGAGGGGGGGGGGGGTTTAACCGCGAACGAAGGAGATTTTCATTAATTCATCACGTCGGGGGTCAGGGGACGAAGGACATAAAAGCGGCTCATCCCTCATAATATATCCTTCCCTCTTTCCCTTGAACCTATCTCTTGTTAGCCGCGTTTCCGAGAGTATTTTTGTGCGAGCGTCCTGCGTGGCGGTTATAAGGGTCAAAAGGCAACGAACCAGTTTTTTTTGAAGTGGAAACTTCTATAGGAAGGTTTGGATAGGGAATAAATTCACGTAAGTCATCATCGACAATGTCACGTGAAGTGTTATTTTTTTTAAATTTTTTTTCAAGGATAACATTTAATTTATTCTATTTTTAAAAATACACGTTTTTAATTTTATCTTTATTTTCCAAGGAAATTTTAACGTTATTGTGTGGTACATATTGCGAGTATTGTATATTCTTTTAAGTAGGTAGTTAAGTTGAGGTTATGATTTTTCTTTTGTTTATTTATTTACGATGTGAATTTCTTCAAATGTCAGGTTATTTATTTATTAGAGATATTGTTGATTATTTTTAGATTTAAGTTAACAATTTTTAACTCTTTCAATGAAAAAAAAACTTAATTTCTTCTAGTTTTAAAGTTATTATTGGTAGGGCCAAAACTTATGGGTTCGAGTTACCGACATGCTAGTGATATAATATCAAAATCATTTTCTTGCGTACATTTGACGTAGAAATGATTTCATATTACACATTTAAAAACAAAATTTTAAGTTTTCACTTCTGTCGACAGTCCCCATGACTGACTTTTATTATTAGAGACCGGAAAAATTTGCGGTTTCATTTCGCGATATGCTAGAATCCAAATGTGTTTAACCTTTCGCTGCTTCAGTGATTGGACCACAGGTTGTCTGAAGGAATCAGAGCCAATGAATAATCCTCAACGAAAGAAGTATCGAATCAAAAGGCCATTCTAGTTAATAGTTGTCACGAGTCAGTAGCCAATGAGCAGATGTAATTTGTCCGAGTGCATAGAGGATCTTGGAGTCTATCCTGTAGGTCATTGAGTTCGCGAATTTTTCCGGTCCCTATTTATTATTATTTAGTATTTGAGGTCGGCAGTACTGCGTGCCAATCGGTATGAAGAGTGCGTGATTAGGTAAACACATTTTTGCGCTCTGAATTAATTTAATATTTTTTTTTTAAAAGGAAAACTACAACAGTTGTTACGCTATGAACTGCGGCGTAGTTTGGAGACACAATGGAATGTATTCAAACGTACACTTCCAGGAGGTAAAGATCAGAAAACATCGTCCATTCAAAAAAAATACGTTGCGGGCAGGGAACGAACCGCAACATACTTAGTGAAAGAGAAAAAAAATAGAAAGGGGGAGAAGAAGAGAGAAAGTGTGAAAGAGAGGTAAAAAAGAAAGTGTAAACAAAGAGGGAGAAAGAGAGGAAGAGCGAGAGCTAGAGAGAGAAGAGAGTCCGATTTTGATTACACGTACCATTGCTGCAAGGGGTCGAAAAATTTAGGGGTATAATTTTAAACAATCATATCTTCCTTAGTAGGTACACTATCAAATCCGTTCAAATTGTTTGTAACTCATAATTTTTACCTTAAAATTTTTGTCTGAAACAATTTTTGATAATACATACCATTACTGCAAGGGATGGAAATAAAAAGGGAAGAAAAAACTAAATGTTATTAACTTTTTTAAATAGGTATTCTAACAGTCATTATAATTTATTGTAAAACGCATTAATTTTATCTAAAACTTTTGGTTGAAACAATTTTTTGACGTTTTAGGCCTAACGTCTTATAAATCGATGAACGCTGGCTGGCTGCACGCACGAAAAATTGTCACGTTCCGCCTGAGCCGAGCGTGCAAGAACCGGCCAACCACCGGGCGAGAAAAAAATCTTCTATAATATCAAACAGGATAAGGTATATATTTAAACAAATTATTTAAATTAAATTTTTGCAAAAAAAACTGTAAATAATATTTGAAAATTAAAAAGTATGCAATTTTTCATCACATTTTTCTTTTGACTATAGAGACCTATAAAATTCGCGGATTCATTTCGTGATATGCTACAATTCAAATAATTATACCTCAGCGCTGCTTCTACCATTGGTTCACTGTTAATCTGGAGTAATGAGGGCCAATTAGAGACCCTCACTCATAGAAGTGTCGAATCACAGGCCACCCAGTCGAGACGACTCACAAGTCAGCAGCCAATGAACAGGTGGCATTTGCCCGAGTGTGTAGAGTGTAGTAGAGCCTATCCTGGAGGTCACTGAATCCGCGAATTTTGCAGGTCTCTACTTATGACGTTATCACTAGGGGCAGGAAATTTTCGCGAATAAATCTGAACGCCTACTTGACTGCAACAAGGCATACCTGCACCAGCGGTTTCTTCCTTGTGATTGGCGGCCGTCTGCGAGAGAAGTCGTTGCCTTGTTTGCACGAGCCACTAAACAACGAGGTTGCTTCCACACTAAATTAGTGTGATTGGTTGTTGTAACAATCGACATCCACCTGAAAGTAACTCACCCAATCACGAAGCACAGACGATGCTACAGTGTTTTAACTTCCAGCTACTCTCGGGATCTTTTAGCGAAATTTTTATGGCCCTAGTTATCACGTAAAATCATCGTCCGTAAACCTGACTTTACAGACAACCCCTCTTTTTTTTTTTTTTTTTTTTTTTTTTTTGTGAAACGAACTGTTACCTTAACAACAGGGTTTGAAATTAGAAGAGTAGGTACTCACCGGAGACTGGCGTTGCCATAGTCGAGCTATTGAGCATCACAAGGCACTCCATCTCCCGGCGGTGGATGATTCGGTCCACCTGGTCGTGCGTGGTCGAGTCGTTCACGTCGCCCTGCGGAACACACGGGGGGTGAACGGGTCACCTCCGGGACTCGACACACGATCAAAACACACTGACGCTGGAATCACAAATGGCACGACGTAATGCAAAACATGTTACCAACTAAGAGAATTTTTTTTTTTGACGTGACAACGTCTAATAAATCGATGAACGCCGGCTGCATGCACGAAAAAAGAATGACTCGTTGTCCCGTTACGCACATTGTTCGTTACGCTGTGTCCCGTTACGCTCATTGTACGCTTGCGCCGCATCTATCTCTTTTCCACTCGATTGGCCTATGCGTCCGAGGAGAAGAAAGACAGCGGCAGCACATAACTTACATCCACACGTGAACTGTTTCGTCGACTGGTTATAAAGTGAAGTGAAAAGTTATTAATGTGGTTTTCATTGCTTATTACAACAACAATTTCGGCAATAAAGGTTAATTATTCTTGCATTTTAAAAGTCTGATTACTAGTATAATTTCAAGTATTTATTCTTTTATTATTTTAAAATAAAAAAGATTCAATTTTATTAATAAATGTATGCAATTATTTCATAAATGTTTTTTTATGGCGTTGTCACGTTAAACTATCGTCCGCAAACCGACTTTACAGACAACAGATTTTTTTTTTTTTTGTCTTTGTGAACTTTGGTTAGCCACATATACGCCACCACAAATGGCAGCACCGTGGTTACACATTTCCGTTCCATTCACGGAAATTACTCTCAACAAACGCCGTATAGCGAGAGCTAGGATGTCGCGCATCAAAAATAAACGCAGGTAGCACCTTTGAAAGAGACCCTTCTTGACCCTCGTTGAGCGCGCGGGGTAAAAAAAAAAAATAGTGACGACGTTGAAGTATACGTTCGTGTGAGGCTGGCTTTTGTCTCCTGACAGCGCGTGCGCACTTTGTTTTCTCTTTCTCTCCTCACGAGCCGTCAGAACGTCCTCACCTGGGTCTAATGGACGCGGGCTTGCCTTCCGGCCGTTCAGACGCGAGAGAAAGAAAGAGAGAGAGAGAGAGAGAGAGAGAGAGAGAGAGAGCGAGTCTTGGTCACAGAAAGCTTCTGAGGTCAGAGCAAACAATGATCCACTTACCCCTGCCCCTATGACCGCAACTCACCTGCACGAGAGAGAGAGAGAGAGAGAGAGAGAGAGAGAGAGAGAGAGAGAGAGAGATAATCGATGGTTCGATACCTCGTGAGCGCACCGCGCGATCGATCGATCGATCGATTCTACCGCCTGCGTTCCGTTTGGCATTCCACCCGGGAAACTTAACTACTATTCATTGACGTTCCGTGCATTTTTTTGACTTTATAACGTCATATAAATCGATGAACGCCGGCTGGACGCACGATAACTAGGGCCATGAAAATTTCGCTAAAAGATCCCGAGAGTAGCTGGAAGTTAAAACACTATAGCATCGTCTGTGTTTCGTGATTGGGTGAGTTACTTTGAGGTGCATGTCGATTGTTACAACAACCAATCACACTAATTCAGTGTGGAAGCAAACTCGTCACCTAGTGGCTCGTGCAAACAAGGCAACTACTTCTCTCGCAGACGGCCGCCAATCACAAGGAAGGAACCGCTGGTGCAGGTATGCCTTGTTGCAGTCTAGTAGGCGATCAGATTTTTTCCGCGAAAATTTCCTGCCCCTAACGATAAAGCATGACTAGAGACCGGGAAAATTCTCGGATTCCTTTCGAGACAGGCTGGAATCCAAACTCGTTTAGCTTAATGCTGCGTCAGTGATTGGATTGCAATTTACCTGAAGGACTCTGAGCCAATGGCAAACACTCAACAAAAGAAGTATCGAATCATAAGAATCGCAGTAAACAGGTGTCCCGAGTCGGTAGCCAATGACCAGGTGATAGTTGCCCGAGTACATAGAGAATCTTGGTGTCTATCCTAGTGGTAATTGAAACCGCGAATTTTTCCAGTCCCTAAGCATGACTCATTGTCACGTTCCGCCTGAACCGAGCGTGCAAGAACCGGCCAACCACCGTACGAGAAATTTTTATATAATATCAAACAGGTTAAGGCGGGATTTTTAAAAGCAGCAATTTAAATAAATTTTATATTACGTTATCACGTAAAATTATCGTCCGTAAACCGACTTTACAGACAACCCCCTTTTTATTTTTTTTATTGACGTGATAACGTCTTATAAATCGATGTACGCCGGATGCACGCACGAAAAAGCATGATGTAATGTCACGTTCCCCCTGAGCCGAGCGTGCAAGAACCGGCCAACCACCGTGCGAGAAAATCTTCTATAATATCAAACAGGTTAAGGCGGGCTTTTTAACTAATTGTTCGTGATTATATTTAAACAAATTATTTAAATTAAATTTGCAAAAACTGAAAATAATATTTGCAAATTAAAAAGTATGCAATTTTTCATCAATGTTTTCTTATGACGTTATCACGTAAAATTATCGTCCGTAAACCGACTTTACACACAACTCCCCCCTTTTTTTTGACGTGAATACGTCTTAAAAATTGCACAGTGGGAGGCAATTCAAAAAACGAATGATAACAAAATCGGTGGTATACAGTTTCGTGTTGCAGCTACATATCTATCATCTCCAACCAAGATTTAATTACACTACTGGATAAATAAAGGATCTAAGAATTCGTTACGCTAAGTGAGGACAGATATTCTGTGTTAATTCAAAACTTGTTTTTGTAATTCTAAAGTTACAATTCTAGTAATTGTGCAGAATGCACATGTTTACAAACATTTTATTTTGTAACTTTACAAACATTTGAACTTTTTGCAAAAATAACTCAGGTCCAGTTAACAATTTATTTTTACTGTGTAGGACGGGCTGTATCATGCAAAACCCAATATCTTCTCATGCAATATGTAATGATGAAGGGTGTTGCTAAGCTTGATATCGCTGCAGCGTACATAGTTTTGGCAAACACACACAAGGCTAATATTGAGCTGGACTCCATGAGGTGTATGGATATGAGTTTATCGGAACGGGACCAGCATAGCAAACACAGGCAAAGCGGGGCTAGAGCACACAGAAACATATTTTCTGTACATTTATAAAAGATTCTTTTTTTATATATATAAAATACTGTTTTTGAGATAAAAAAAAACATTAATTTTCGCGTAATTTTATATTTTCATTGATGTTTCATTCAAGCATAATTTTGTTTTCAATTTAAGATAACTTAATATTCAATAATTAGACTCAATTCTGTTTTATAAATATTATTAATACTCAGTTAATACTGGAAAGTTACTGAGGAAACAGTTTGCAAAAAAACTTTAACTACAGGGACAACACAAAGCATAAATTCCCGGGTGAGAATCCGAACCCAGTATTACTGCGCACACTACTTTGTAGTAATAGAGTTGTTTTCATGTAAATGTACTACAAAAATACGCACATCTGTAATTTTAACATTAATATTTCTGTTTTATGTACAAAAAAATTACTGTAAAGACTGAAAGCCATTTGACATGATAATACATTCAGATATTTATAAAGCCCATAAAATTGCGTAGTTTGATATTATTATTGCAGTTATAATCGTTCCCAAAAAAAGAAAAAAAAATCCAATGCCAAATGCTGATGACTCGACAAGGGGAAAATATTTCTACGAGCCTGTCTTAACTTCAGGTATTTCAAAAACATTATGTATAATGCTTTAACAAAGCCAATTTATGCAAATCAAACGACAGAAAATATTTATGGCCGAAAATCTGTTAATACCAGAATGACTTTTTTCGGTACCTGTCCGTCCGTGTGTCGAAAATAATTAAGAATATTTTCGAACACCTGTCGTGGGGCATTGTTAAACTATCACACGGCGAAACGAAATAACACAATTTAAAATCAAATTGTTTTGCCATAAACATGCATTATCAAAATAAAGTCCAGTGAAGGGAATTTTGTTTTCCAATTTGTTTTACAATTTCGAGTTGTAGGCCTCAGGGGCTGGCGATGTCTTGTGACTTTCCGTGCTTTTATGAACGTCCGTAATGTATTTTTTCCCCTCTTTGTTTGCGACTTGCGTCGTTACGTTGTTTATAAACCACGGCCTTGTTCCTCGCAAGCAAGTCCTGCGGCCGTACGCAGCTGAAGCAAACAGCGCGCATTTCAATTACGGAACGGAGCCTTCCAGCTTACGATAGGCTCAAGCGCTATAGTCCGTGTGCATGCAACTTGACTCGTATCGAACGGTTTTCAAAAGTGCACAGAAAAAAAAGGGGGTTGTCTGTAAAGTCGGTTTACGGACGATAATTTTACGTGATAACGTCATAAGAAAACGTTGATGAAAAATTGCATACTTTTTAATTTTCAAATACTATTTACAGTTTTTGCAAAATTTAATTTAAATAATTTGTTTAAATATAATCACGAACAATTAGTTTAAAAGCCCGCCTTAACCTGTTTGATATTATAGAAGATATTCTCGCACGGTAGTTGGTCGGTATTTGCACGCTCGGCTCAGGCGGAACGTGACAAATTTTTCGTGCGTGCAGCCGGCGATCATCGATTTATAAGACATCACGTGAAAAATATTTTCTGTACTTGCGCAAAATATTCCTTTGGAATAATGTTCGCAGGATTTCACGGCCATTGTCCGAAGTAGCTTGCTTGGCTTCTGTGTTGTAGCCGTGTCCTTGGCGAATAATTCACAGATGTTGCGGTCGACATTGCAGTCGCCATCATCAGGGAGCAGTTCCTAGTTTCCTTTGGAAACCAACTGACAAGAAAGAGTTTTTCCTACTACTTACAAGAAATATATTGAAAATTTGTTTAACACGTGGCTATGGTTATTTTAGCATATATGAAATACGTTTTTTTCGAGATAATACTGAGTATTTCTTACGAAAATTAGCGCATATTATATACTAATTAATTAAAACGACAGTATCACAACAAAAAAGTATTAGCAGTAATGCTGGGTTTTTATTCTTACCCGAGGATTTAAGCTTTGTGTTGTGATAGAAGCTCCAGTAGTTAAAGTTATTTGTAAAACGTTCCCTGGACAGCTTTCCAATATTAACTGTGCATGTTTAAGCAATAATAAAGAAAGTATAATTTTAAACATTCGGTTATATTTTCTATGATAATAAAATAATGCTTGAATTAAACATCGATTAAAATATAATATTGTGTGCCAGATTTAGTAAGAAATACTCAGTTTCATCACGAAGAACCTATATCGTACTTATACGCAAAAATAACCATATCTAGGCATTTATTGGACAAATATGCAATATCTTTCCAAAAATAATATTTTGTAAAAATACGGAAAAAAATTGTTGCACCCCAGTATTTTGGCGAAAGAGACACTGGATAACGGCAGAAGACTTTCAAGATATAACGACCAGATCCAAACAGCAATTACGCCCAGAAGCTTTGAATGCGCGCATTAAAACCATACATTGAGCCCCTCGCCCCCCCCCTTCCCAAACCAACGTTCTAATACTCATCTACTGCCCTTTATTAAAAATAAACCCTATTCGTCTGAGTAAATGGCGGGAGATAAATTTCTACACTTCACGAAGCGACGAAACGACGACAGGAGAAACGTATTTCTTTCCTTTTTTTTTCCCCCACTGCCTCGCAGATAATTAAGAACTCGGGTGAGCTTGCACAACGATCCACAGAAATTTGTGGAGAAGGAGTAGGATTAGAGCCCGACCTAGCAAATTAACTGCAATAAGCGGAGGGAAAAGCTTTGGAATGCGGAGCGCATTTAAAGGGAATTCATCACGGGTGCGAAAAGTGGTGCACCGTTGTATCATTTTTAGCTTTCACGACCGCGTAAATGAGGTTCAGGAGCAAAAAAAAAAAAACTGTAAAAGAACACCGTGAGAATTTGTAGTATCCTCTATACACGTAGTTAACGTTTTTCTTCGTTACTGAAATTTCCCCCCCCCCCCCCCCCCCTTCTGAACATCCAGAAATTATACTTGAAATTTTAGTTCTACATTTCTGATTTAAAAAAAAAACTAAATAACTATCTTAACATGATTTGTAGAATTAAAATCTCGCAGCTGCACAGTTGTGCATTAAAAAGAGAAAAAATAGTACAATATTTATTCCGCTAGAGCCGTTTTTTATACCAACGGACACCACAACCACATGAATTGATATATTGCATTATATTATTACATTACATTTTAATTATTTTTCAAAGTAATTTTCAACCAATAATGCATATATTTTTTTAACCGAATTTAAGAAAAGGAACTTTACTGAGATGAAACATCAAATTTAGGATATATATACATTCATCCATACCTTTCAATTGATAAAACATTTATTGGGAAATTTCGATTCCATCACGTTCCACACTAAGAACAGATGCCGAGTCATGGTACAAGATAATTAAACCCCTACCGAAATTAACATACATTTTGCATTTGTCAGCTGAACAGGAGGCGAGCGAAAGATGATTTTTTTTAATTGGCCAAATAATTAATCAAGCGCTCAGGAAGCCGCACTCGGACAAACGACCCGTCAAACGCGGCAGCCAATGGGATTACGGCTATGCGTCGGAAATGGGGCTCAGGTGGACCGCAACAGCCAACGCGTTCAAGTATTAATTGCTTCATTACTGGTTCCTGGTTCCGGCGAGAATAAGTTCGAATTTTGAGCGTGGCGGGAGGGAGATTAATGTATACAGATGACAACAACATGTCGATACATCAAAACATCGATAATACAGGTCAAAATATCTACAATTTAGTATCGATGAAGTGATACTAATATGTTCGTGACATCCTGCATGTACATATATTTTTTTTTATAAATGGAACAGAAACATCCACGTGATATTACAGATATTTGTGATGGAAACAATTGAATCAAAATAGTACTCGCAGCAATACTGGGTTCGGATTCTTACCCGGGCATTTTATGCTTTGTGTTGTCCCAACACAGCCAATAGTTAAAATTATTTGTCAACTGTTCCATGCACATATTAATAAGCAAAATAATGTACAAATACTGAATATTCGATTATATTTTCGATGGTTAAAAATAATTGAGGCTTGAATGAAACATCAATAAAAAAAAGGTAAAGCGTTTCTGCATATGTACTGATAACCCGATATATCGGAATTATTGATATTTTAAAGGGTATATTTTATAGTCATCGATCTCATTCAAACCATATATCGAGATACCGATGTATCGATAAGTTGAAAATGTTTTCTATCCCTAAGCCCGTGTGCAGGGTGAAAGGGAGCAGTAGGATAATTGAAGCGGGTAGGGAGGGTTCATTATTCCGGAATACTGTGAGAGTATACTCAGGGGCACCATTTACATTTTTGAAGTGAAGCCCCTTTGGCTGAGGGGGTTACAATCTTCGAGCGTTACGAAAATTACGATCGTATGAGGGGAATAGTTAGGTACGTAAACTCCCTATTATCCGCGCATGCTACGAAAAAAATACAGCTAATATGTAAATCTGTATTTTATTACAAGTGAGCAAATTTGAACTCTACTGACGAGTGTATTGCGTGCAGTATACAGTGAAACGCCACAGGCCTTCTCGGAACTCACGCAGTAGGCTGGCATGCGTAATTATTCAATAAAATACAAACAATTTTAGCATCATTAATATTTTTTTTACTGTTAATTGTAACGTTTACTGTAGGCCTACATACATTTATAGATTTTTAAGTTGAAATTAATGTTTCCTTTTTTTGTTTCCCATTTTCAGCTATTTAGCGGATTAACCGCGATTTTCACTATCCGCGGTGGCCCTGCCACTTAATTTCGCGGATAATCGGGAGTGTACTGTACGTGGTCGGGGAACCTGAAGAGGAGGCGGTAGGGGAGAGGTATAAATGACGCAGCACACGTGTATACTGTCACACTCGCAGACTTGAATACTTTCATACTAGCATACTTACATTTCTGCATACTTGCAAACTTGCTTACTTGCATACTTGCACAATAGCATAGTTTAGCGCTCGCATACTCGCATGCATTTTTTTTGACGTGACAACGTCTAATAAATCGATGAACGCCGGCTGCACGCACGAAAAAGTGTCCCGTAACGCTGTGTCCCGTTATGCTCTTTGTACGCTTGCGCCGCATCTATCTCTCTTCCACTCGATTGGAACAACCATCGATTTGACTTTTTTGAGGCACATTAAACTTGAAACACTCCCATTCTTTTCCTACTTTTCCTAACATCGTCCTATCCTTAACAGAATAACGCAGATTGGAAGAAGTTAAATAGCAAACATGTATAAAAGTTATAGTTAAAATAATCTCTTCGTTAAAGTAATAAACATATTTGAATTAATAAGTGCAAATAAAAGTAAATTTATCAATTAAATTGTAGATTTCATTTCACTCCTTCTTTGTATCCATACGAAATAGTGATAATTCAATAAAAATGATTCAATTTTATTCATAAAAGTATGCAATCATTTCATCAATGTTTTGTTATGACGTTGTCACGTTAAACTATCGTCCGTAAACCGACTTTACAGACAACCATTTTTTTTTATCTGCGACCTCAGCCAAAGAGAATTATGTTTCCTGTACCTAATAATATAATAAGCAAATAGTTTCACTTCTGTCACGTGTAGACTCCACGCACACATTAATTTATGATTATTTTTACGTACTGTAAATGATTCATGCAATTGGAAATTTTGATTTAATACAATTTCATGGACATACGCCATTGCATTTTTTTCCCCACTGTTTGTCATGTAGAGACCTGCAAAATTCGCGGGTTCATTTCGTGATATGCTACAATTCAAATAATCACACCTTAGCGCTGCTTCTGCAATTGGTTCACTGTTCATCTGGAGTAATGAGGGCCAATTAAAGGACACTCACTCAAAGAAGTGTCGAATCACAGACCACTCGGTCGAGACGACTCAGAAGTCAGCAGCCAATGAACAGGTGGCATTTGCCCCGAGTGTGTAGAGTGTGGTAGAGTCTATCCTGGAGGTCATTGAATCCGCGAATTTTACAGGTCTCTACGTCATGGGGAAAAATTCATGAACTAAGAATTTAACAACATGAAACATGAACCCACAGAGAACAAGACAAGATCAGCTGATGTCAAACAGATAAACCCAACGATGTACCTAAACAGGCATTATGGACAATACAACGGCGATAGGCCCAGATGAACACACTCAAACTTAAACAACAGACAGCTCAAGAATTCCGTGGGTGGAAGTTAGTCACGGGAAAAAAAAAATAACAGCACAGACGAACAGAGCGGGCTAGCAACGATGATACAGTTTCGACAACAACAGTAAATGCAGACAGACAAAAAAGAAAACCTGGACAACGCAGCAAATATACTTACGAACACAACGATGAAGATAAACCGATATTTTTGACAACATAACGAAAAAAGGGGGTTTGTATATGTTGGACCTCCTCACCTAGCACAGCCAATGGCAGAAGAGGACTGCCCTGATTGGGGACATCAGCTGATTTAGGCTTGTTTTCTGTGGGTTAATGTTTTAATTGTTTAAATATTATTTTTTTCATTCGTGAATTTTTACCCATTTAAAACAGTGCCAAACTGCAATGGCGTTATGTCCAAGAAATTTCATTAAAACATGGTCCTTTTTTGTCTAGCTTTTCTCTGAAAAATAAGTACTTTAAAGGTGAAAAGCAAAATTTTTTTTATTTTTACTAGCATTTAATTAAAAAGGCAGATCAATACCTTTCGATTTTAATTGAGTTCTTTTGATTCCATAAAATATAAACTTTCAAAGATTTTATTCCCTCATATAATGACGTGATTACACCCGGAATTTATCGTCAGCATTAATAAAACTTTATACAAGTAGAATTTTTCTAGAAAGAACTTTCTTAAGAAAACCATAGTTCCAAGAGTTTATTTTTGAATTTTTATTATCCCCTTTAGGCCTCCGGTAAGGCCCCTCTACAAAATATTAAGGGCCTGAAAAATAAATGGTCCAGGGCAACACCAAATCTAAGACCACCACTGAGTACAGTCCAAAAAAAAAAATTCTTTTCCACAGTATATTTTTGTTAGGATAAATATAAAACTACATATTTAAAAAAAAACCATGAACAATTACATATATTTATTTTTCTTTGAAATACAGTTTGTCCACAAAAGAAGGTCCTTGCCTCAACGATAGGTATATTATAAAAGATTAATCTAAACTGTTTACAACAAATCACACATCAAATTGAAGGTAAACCAACCTAGTTTTTCTTACAAAAATAAAGTCCGATATGTATCCTGCACCTTTAAGTTATACCGCGCACATCCAACCTTAAGTCAAATTCATCCCACACTTTGTTTAACACGCACGGAGTAATGGAAGAAATAGCATCTTTCAACTCTGTGTCTCAAAACCTGGCGAATCATTAGGTAGCGGCGGAACGTAGACACGATTTTTTTTCTTCATAAAGCGCCAAAAGGAAAAAAAAAATAATCGCATGGCGTTATGTCAGGTGAACGTTGAGGCCAGCGATAATTAGGGGCCGGAAAAATTCGCGGTTTCGATGGCCTTCAGGATAGACTGCGCATACCCCTGTACACTCGGGCAAATAACGCAAGTTCATTGGCTGCCAACTTGTAAGTCGTCTCAGCTGGTTTGTCTGTGATTCGATACTTCTTTGGTTAAAGGGTTTATAACTGGTTGAGGTTCGCCCAGATGAACAGTAAGCCAATAGCAAAATCACATAAAAGGTAGATGTATTTGAATTCGAGCCTATCGCAGAATGAATCCGCGAATTTCTCCGGTCTCTAGCGATAGTTAGCTCTGTCGTCTCGAATTGCCTATACCATCGGAGGATGTTTTTGCCACGTGGCAGTTGCTTCAAACACATCACATCGTGCCGTCTGGCTGACTGTTCCCAACTCCATGGTCCCCGGGGGGGGGGGGGGGGGGGGGGAGAGAATAATTAAAAAAAATGGGGTTGTCTGCAAAGTCGGTTTACGGACGATAATTTTACGTGATAACGTCATAAGCAAACATTGATGAAAAAAATTGCACACTATTTTAATTTTCAAATATGATTTACAGTTTTTTGCAAAATTTAATTTAAATCATTTGTTTAGATATAATCACGAACGATTAGTTAAAAAAAAAGCCCGCCTTAACCTGTTTGATATTACAGAATATTTTTCTCGCAAGGTGGTAGGTCGGTTCTTGCACGCTCGGCTCAGGCGGAACGTGACATTTTTTTTCGTGCGTGCAGCCGGCGTTCATCGATTTACAAGACGTTATCACGTCAAAAAAAAAATCGAGTTTAAGGCTAGGGATGGGAATTGTTGACGACGAGGAGAGGGAGTAAGGGATGATTGTAAAAAAAAAGGGGGGGGGGGAAAGGGAGAGTGATCTGACGGCAAGAGAACAGCGACAAATATTTCATTAGCCGACATCCTCGCTCGACGACCGATACGCCCCTTGTAAACACATTAGACTAATGGCAGCTTCAGCTGCGGGCCCAGCATCCCATGTTCTTCCCTTTATCCCCCCCTACCTACCCTCCACCCACCCTTTAACCCAACCTACCGACGGGGGCGCGAGCGATATTCAACCTTAAAAACGCTCTCCGCTCCGATTAATTTTGCCCCGCGTCCGTAATTGCGCCAATTAAGGCTGCGACACGTCCCGATGTCAGCCGGCAGTTTCAACAGTCGTTCCCCCCCCCCCCCCCCACACCAACACTTTTACTAAGCCGGGTTTACCCGCGACACACGTGTGAATGGGCGCAGATGGTAAACGGTGGGGGGGGGGGGGGGGTTGTGTTTGTTAAGGGAGACAGGGCCCCTGGAATTAAAAAAAAAAGTGTGTGAGTAGCGATAACGCGCGACAGAAGTGAAAAATTCTAGGTTATTATTTGAATTATTCACATAAAAACGAATTATACTTATAAAGTTAATTACACAAACCAATAAATCTTTTCATAGGGAATAAATAAACTGTGGATACTTTTTACTTGAAGCACAGCGCAATTCAATAAAAAAAAAAGAAAGAATGAGTGCGTGCGTGTACTTTATGTACGTAATAAAAAAAAACAGGACTGAAGTGATATGACAAATACAGTTAGTAAAGTATAATTTCAATCTAATTAAAAAAAATTCTAATAAATACTGAGTCTACATTCTCAATATAAACACGTGTGTAAAATTATTATTTTATTTATTAAAATAATCGAGACGAATTTTAATTAATACTGAAAATCAATGAATATGCTAAATGTTTATTGTAATTTGTTAATTATATTTTATGAATAATAATAAAAATATGGTAGCTTCAATCGTTAGCCGTTACGAAAACTGAGTGGACAAACACAAATAAGCGCTACGAGAATTCCGTAGCATCACTGCTGCGTCATTTCTACATGTCCCCTTCCGGCCGTTACAACTAGGGGGGGGGGGGGGAGCTGAATTGTTGCCCCTGGGATGGGCAGCCCTTCAGGATTTTTCTGACAGTGGTTAGTTTAGGTTAGGTTAGGTTAGGTAAGGATAGGTTAGGTCACTTTACAAACTAACCACTGTCAGAAAAATCCCGAAGGGCTGCCCATCCAAGGGGCAACAATTCAGACAAGCTTTCAAAAACACTACTGTTTAGAAAAATCCTGATGGGCTGCCCATCCGAGGGGCAAGTTTTCAGGATTATTTAAACTCTTAAAGGAGCTTGTTTTCAGAAATTGGATGGGCTGCCCTTCCAGTCTCTGTACAAATAAACCACTGTCAGAAAAATCCTGAAGGGCTGCCCTTCTAATGGGCAACAATTCAGTCGCCCCACAACTGGCATGAATCATGTTATGCTAAGTACCTGTTCCACCCCCCCCTCCCCTTTCCTTTCACCACAATCTGGTGACCGCTAGCGCATGCGTTGGAGTGGCGTCGCCGCTGACGCACTCTCCTCCTCTACCGGTTCCCCCACCACGCACCTATTTCCCTCGTGCGATCGGAATTTTCGTAACGCTAGAAAATTGTATCTCATACTTACAGACCAGAAAAATTCGCGAATTCATTTCACGACAACCTGAAATTCATACAGTTATACCTAAGCGCTGCCTCTGCTATTGGCTCACAACTCACCCGGATGACTCTGGGCCAGTGAGAAACACTCAACCGAAGCACAGGCTGCTACATTGGGACATCTTCACAAGACAGCAGCCAATGAGAGGGCGACATTTGACCGAGTGTACGTAGAACTATAAAGTTCATCCTAGAGGTCATTTAACCCGCGAATTTTTCCGTTCCCTACTCATACTCGCGATTTCTTTTTTCTTTTTGTAAATACTCAAATACTTCGACATAATCTCACGCTCTCTCCCTCGTAGCCTACAAATGAAGTTCCATTTTTAACCATGTTATTACCATGTTTTAATTGACTCAATTTCTTGTTATGTATGTCCGGGTGGAATTTTGTAATTGATTATAACCTAACTTCCTGATGAGCTAGATACTTGAAATTTGGACCGTAGCTTAGAAGTGGATGACAACGCAATACATAACTATAAAGAGTGTTGAAATCAGCTATCAATGGAATAACTTAATTATCGGTTCACATTATTTGCGGTGCAATAAAATTTTTAGTTGAGCTATTAATGCATTAATTATATGCTGCGTACGCCCCATGTTTTTCGTTTCCAAACTTACAAGTATTTTAATAGCTATCAAAAATTGCCAACTATGAATTTTCTAGGATAATTTAGAAAAAGTTAGAAATCTGTAAATGGTTTTATCCTTCATAAGGATTAGAGAAATTATTTTTATACTTTTTAGTCCGTTATAAAAACATGGTACAAAAGAAAAAATTATTTTATTATTTTGGTGTTCCACCTTACTTTGTTCAAACTTATGTACATTCCCATCAAGGCGTGTAATAAAAATCACACATGTGTATGAATAACCCTTCAGATGTGTAACTGTGCCGAATCATCGACAGAGAAAGGAAAAATTCGCGGGTTCAATGACCTCCAGGATAGACTCCAATATCATCTACACACTCGGGCAAAAGCCAACTGTTCATTGGCTGCTGACTTGTGAGTCGTCTCGACTGGGTGGCCTGTGATTCGACACTTCTATGAGTGAGGGTCTCTAATTGGCCCTCAGTCCTCCAGATTAACAGTGAACCAATGACAGAAGCAGCACTAAGGTATACTTATTTGAATTTTAGCATAACACGAAATGAACCCACGAATTTTTCAGGTCCCTAGTCATTAGACACAACGCTCGGTCGCGATACACGGCACTGACTAAAAGACTTGTGTCCAGAAATGCGCGTCGAAGGAAATAGATGAACTAAGTAGGACTTTATCTTTGATTATTCTGAATTTGATTAAGTTTTTCACTTCTTTTTGCTCGAGGACCGGTAGAAGCTTGCAGGAACGTTTATACCGAGCAGTGAGAGGTGGAATTCCGTAGACCAGTGGTTTCCAAACTTTTTCAGCTGGCGACCCACCTTTCCTTATAGGAATACCTCCACGGTCTATCGGTCCATGGTGGAGTAAAAAACCTTATTTGTAATGTATCCCTTCATTATGTATATATAATTTACCATCAAATAATGTTTATATACATGCTTTTTTTAAGATACCGATTGATTATTGATAAACAATTTGTGTTCTCATTTGAAAATGGTTGACAAAATATAAGCACTTTGTAGCAAAACAGTTATTTATTTAACAATATATATGTGTTTGCACACAATTCGATTTTTTTTTCGATTTTTTCTTATCTTTTCTGATGGTTTACTCGATGGTTTCTGATAGTTTTGGGATCGAGTCGCGACCCACCTGTAACAACCCTTCCGCGACCCACACTAGTGGGTCGCGACCCACCGTTTGGGAACCACTGCCGTAGACTGTTGCTTCAGCTAGAAATTAAGAGAGTAATATGTTATAACTAGGGGCATGCAGATTTCGAGACTAGATGAAAGTTAAAACACTGTATCATCGTTTGTGTTTCGTGATTGGGTGAGTTTCTCCCAGGTACATATCGATTGTAAAAACACCAATCACAGTGATCAAGTGCGAAAACAAACGCGTCCTGAGTGGCTCGGTCAAATAAGGCAACGACAACTCCCGCAGACGGCCGCCAATCACAAGGAAGAAACCACAGATGTGGGTATACCTTGTTGCAGTCTAATAGGCACTCTTATCCTTTCGGGAAAAATGCCTGCCCCTAGTTATAACAAGGCTGAAAAAAGAAACTAAACTTGTTTCGTGAGGCCTTCTGTTTCCCAGTTAACTGCTAGAAATCGCAGGAAATTCATAGACTATCCCACGAAGAATGCGATTCAAATGAAGTAAGGGGTGTTTGTAGTTTCAGATAATTGGATCCAAGTAGGGAAACCTCCCCTCAAGATTCCAACTGTTTTTTGAGTTGTGTCCTGCTATAAACAAGGTGGTAGTAAGAGAAGAGAATGTTTTGTCTGTAGATTCAAAAACCTTCTTGAAGATTTTTTTTTTGAAACCCAAAGACGACCCTTGTTGTTCATGTAGAAAAAAAATCTATAATACCGAGTGTTAACTACGAAAAATGGTGTATACTTTTATATTTTAATATATGTTTCCTTCAAGCATAATATTTTAAACCATGGAAAAAAAGATAACCGTATAATCAACTATTTGACTTCATTTTGTTGTATCGTGCTTATTACGTGCGCAGTTATAATCAAAAGCTATTCATGAAACGGTTTACAAATAACTTTAACTATTGGAGATACTGGGTCAACACATTGCATAAAGGCCCTGTTAAGAATCTGAAGCCAGTATTACTGAAAACACTATTTTGTAGTGATACAGATTTTTTTAATGCAAATGTAGAAATTTACAAATACTTACATGTAATTTTACATCAATATTTTTGTTCCATTAACCTTAAATTAACGAAGATACCTGGTAATCACAGTCCTTTGGGAGTTTCACCTTAGTACTAAAAAATGAAGAGATAGAAAAAATAAGATATATAACCAGACCGCACCTATATTTTGAAGTCGGTTAAATTAAAAAAAAAAAAAATATCATAATTTTGCATTTTTTTTTTTAAACCAATGTACTTAGTACATAGGAGATGTGACAAAAATACTACGAATAATTTTATTACGAACAAAGTAATAAGCTTACATTAAATTAGAACTAATCTCCTTCGAAATTCTCTCCTTGGTTAGCAAAGCCCTCTTGTTTTAATGTTTATACAAAAAATTAAGAAACAACTTTTTATGTACCACGTAATTAAAATTTCATTATATTTTCATTAAATTACACTAATTTATCACATTTTGATTAAATTTTTATGTGGTATTAAATTTTTTTATGGGACCTGAACACGTAATGTATGTACCACGTAATTCAAATTTCATTATATTTTCATTAAATTACACTAATTTATCACATTTTGATTAAATTTTTATGTGGTATTAAATTTTTTTATGGGACCTGAACACGTAATTTCGTTGCTTACAGTGAAAATTGGCAACCGCCACCTCTTGAATCTATTGAAGTACTGTCACATTGTTCTTTCTCTACTCTTTTTCACAGTGGGTAGGTGCTTGAAAATATAATGTATAGAGACCGGAAAAATTCGCAGGTTCATATACCTTTAGGATAAACTCCAATATCCTCTACACACTCGGGCAAATGCCAACTGTTCATTGGCTGCTGACTTGTGAGTCGTCACGACTGGGTGGCCTGTGATTCGACACTTCTATGAGTGAGGGTCTCTAATTAGCCCTCAGTCCTGCAGATTAACAGTGGACCAATGGCAGAAGCATCACTAAGGTATAATTATTTGAATTTTAGCATAACATGAAATGAATTCACGAATTTTTCAGGTCTCTAATAATGTATAATGATTAGAGGCAAGAGTTTATCGTTTTAATTCAAGACCAATTTTGTTTTTAAAACAAGAGATTTTAGTGTTACTTTTTTATTTTTTATGAACTCTGTTTATTCATAAAGATAGCACAATTTTCAACGAATACGACACTTACTTGTTCGGTGATACTTATTTCACCAAAACAATGTCATTTTAACTGATGCATGATGCAATTCTCACAATCAAATAATAATTTGTAATAAGCATGTCTAACAACTGGAAAAAAAATGAAAATAAATTAAAAAGTAGGTATATGTGCATTTCTTAAATGTTCTAATGTCGTAAAGTAAAAATTAGCTACTAATAAAGTTGCAATATAATTTTTAAAAAAAATCTTTTTTGATACTAACCTCATGCTAAAGAATTTAGTTTCATTGAATTTAATATATTAAAATAATCGATTTCTGTAAGCTAAATTGAGTTTTGATTAAATATGCTGATTATTTCCATGATTTTTGTAGCATTTCAGGGCTTTATGGTGTTTTGACAAGCTTTTCGGTGTTATTTCGGCTTTATTGCAAATCACCATATACATAGGGATAGAAAAAATTCGCGGGTTCAATGACCTGTAGGATGAACTCCATAGTTCTACTTACACTCAGACAAATGTTACCCACTCATTGGCTGCTGTCTTGTGAGACGTCCCAACCTAGCAGGATGTGATTCGATACAGTTTTGGTTGGGTGTTTCTCATTGGCCCAGAGTCATCTAGGTGAGTTGTGAGCCAATAACAGAGGCTGCATTGAGGTATAACTATTTGAATTTTAGCCTATCGCAAAATGAACTCGCGAATTTTTTCGGTCTCTACATATACAGTACACTCCCGATTATCCGCGAAATTATATGGCAGGGCCACCGCGGATAGTGAAAATCGCGGATAATGCGATAATCCGCAAAAACCCGAAAATGGGAAACAAAAATGGAAACATTAATATCAACTTAATAATCTAAACATTTATGTACAGTAAAAGTTACAATTAAAGTACAAATTTTTAAATTATGCTAAAAATTTTAGTATTTTACTGAGTAATCAACATACAATACATTTCAGTAATGCAAACATAAAAAAGTGCTCAACCATACGACTAGAAACAAAGTGCGACAGAGACAAAAATATCAACGCATGCCAGCCTACAGCGTGAGATCCGAGAATGCCTGTGGCGTTTCACTGTATACTGCACACAATACACTCGTCAGTAGAGTTCAAATTTGCTCACTTGTAATAAAATACAGATTTACAAAAGTGCTGTATTTTTTCATAGTATGCACGGCTAATCCGCACCGCGGATCATTCGCCCGCGGATAATAGGGAATTTACTGTAAACGTGTCCCTGATAATGACATTTCTTGAAGGAAAAAGACAAAATTTGGGGCTTCGGAAATCTTCTCCGAGGGCAGACACGCTAGAGACGATCCTTGCCAGGTTAAGGAAAAAAAAAGGGGGAGGGGGAAATGAGCGAGTCCTTCAGTTCTTGCTGGTAACGAGCAAATTAGTGTGTTCTCACGCTCATGTTGCAAATACACTTATACCTAATTAGTAGAGACCTGCAAAATTCGCGGTTTCGATGGCCTTCAGGATAGACTGCACATACCCCTGTACACTCGGGCAAATAACGCAAGTTCATTGGCTGCCGACTTGTGAGTCGTCTCAGCTGGTTTGTCTGTGATTCGATCCTTCTTTGGTTGAGGGTCTATAACTGGTTGAGATTCGTCCAGATGAACAGTAAGCCAATAGCAAAATTATCTAAGAGGTATGTGTTTTTGAATTCTAGCCTATCACCGAATGAATCCGCGAATTTTGCAGGTCTCTACTAATTAGAGACTGGAAAAATTCGCGGTTTCATTAGGCGATATGCTAGAATGCAAATGTGTTTAACCTTTTGCTGCTTCAGTGATTGGAGCACAGATTGATCGGAAGGAATCAGATCCAATTGAATAATCCTTAACGAAAGAAGTATCGAATCAAAAGCATTCTAGTTAATAGTTGTCACGAGTCAGTGGCCAATGAGCAGATGTAATTTGTCGGAGTGCATAGAGGATCTTGGAGTCCATCCCGTAGGTCATTGAATTCGCGAATTTTTCCGGTTCCTACTAATTAGAGACCTGCACAATTCGCGGATTCATTCGGTGATAGGCTAGAATTCAAACACATATACCTCTTAGATAATTTTGCTATTGGCTTACTGTTCATCTGGACGAATCTCAACCGGTTATAAACCCCTCAACCAAAGAAGGATCGAATCACAGACAAACCAGCTGAGACGACTTACAAGTCGGCAGCCAATGAACTTGCGTTATTTGCCCGAGAGTACAGGGGTATGTGCAGTCTATCCTGAAGGCCGTCGAAACCACGAATTTTGCAGGTCTCTACTTATAATGCGAAACTCGGACACCAATTTTAACGCATAACTCTTTAAAATAGTGCCAAGCGTGATAAATATACGCTGTGGGGTGTAAAAAATTTCCCCGTGCGGGGGCAAACAGCCCACGTCCATCTCTACCTGCACCGCCAGTTACAAGCATTATTTTTCAACCTCGCTGACCTTGACTTCGCCAAGGCTACTTGCGTAAACGCAGTAGAGACGCAAAACTAAATTACCAATTTGATTGGGTGTGCAGTAGGTTATTGCAGTTTTCAAACCAATTATATTATATGCAAACATTTAAATTTATTCCCGGTAAATTAGAATACATGAAGTACCAACAAGTGAAATAATATATATATATATATATATATATATAAAAAAAGACATAAAATTTACAAATTCTATACGTGACGCCCGGCCGTAGCGATCACGTTAGCTGCGGCACAAAAACCTTGCCATCGCATGAGTCTAATCTGTCCATCACCGCGCGAGGGAGGGGAGGGAGAGTCCACACGAAATCTTGGCTTGCGTCCCAAAAACAACCTCTTCTTTCACCATTAATAAATTAAAGTTCTACTTACATTGGTGCTCGCCGTGCAGTACATATTTACCCAGCTGTCGTGCCTCGGGTACCCGGGCTGTAGACTGCGCGTAGATCACACCTGTTGCACGGTCAAATGGTCCCGGTCGACGCACTTCGGGGCGTGGTGGATTGACACCCGCGACTTGCGAAAAAGTTAAAAATTGTTGATGCGAAATACGTTCCCGTACATTTTAAATTATAAGAAATATTATGCATCTGATGCGGGCCGCGGCGACGATAACTCCGCGTAGCCATGTCCATGGTTAACCGATCATCACTAAGTATGGATAGTGTTCCCAACTCCCGTGCACTCCCTGGGGAACCATATTCACGACTCGACACGCCCTCGGTCAACGCCCGCAAGGTTCTCCTCCTGAACTCCGACTGCCAAGTGTCCAAAAAAGTTCGCTCGCCGCATACGGCACACTGCCGTGACGTCAGCCAACTCCCTCCGCTAATTTCCCCCTCTCTCATGGGTGGACAAGTCCATTCAGCAGGGGGTCAATGGCCGCACGGTAAACCACAGTACTTGATTAAATATTAACTAAAACTAGTAAAGACGTATATAAAAATAAATATTAAAACATTACTTCAAAAAATTACGTTAAAATTATAATTAAACATAATAAACACTTAACATAATCACATGAGACACGCGAAGTGTCTCAACGCAAATTTGGTTTTCAACTACATTTCTATACGCGAATCACACGCAGTTTCCGCATCCGCCGCTAGAATTCGCTGCCGGAGAAGATACGTCGACTACAGAATCATTCTATTTACAGAGCGATATTCTAAACTATATAATGAAAGGGCTCCAATAAAAGCGAAAAAAGATTTGATAAAAAAAAATAAACCTTAATACCGTGCGCAGGCTTTCACGGCCATTGTCTGAAGTAGCTTGGCTTCTGGGTTGTAGCCGTGTCCTGGGCGAATAATTCACCGACGTTTCGGTCGACATCGCAGTCGCCATCATCAGGTCCAGTAGGTACCTAAATGCTCCCTGATGATGGCGACTGCAATGTCGACAGAAACGTCGGTGAATTATCCGCCAAGGACAACGGCTGCAACCCAGAAGCCGAGCTACTTCAAAACTAAACCTTAGGTTTTAAACATTATTTTCAACAAGGAATATTATTAAAATACTGTCCATCTTGTTAAAAAAATTCACTATAAAGTCAACACTATGAAGTTTCCCTTTGTCTTTGTGAACTCCGGTTCGCGCCATCCGACACAGTTTTTTTGTTTTTCATTTGAATGCACAAATTTACATATGTAGGATATCTGTAACTTTAACTTAGATATTTCTGTTCCATTAAAAAAAAACCTCTGTATATGCATGGGAGCGTTATTTTCATCTCCCGGCAATTTTCGGGAAGCTTAACTCATAGCACGGAACTTTTCCCCGTTACGGCGGCGAGGCGAGGCGGAGGAATCGCGCCCTTATTGCCGCGGTTCGTCTTTCGTACGGCGCCAGGTCTGCAGGGCTAGTACAAGGTCTGCGTGGGATAATAGGTTCAGCTGTGCGCAATAATGGAGTTAAAGCGAGCGTTATGGAGCAAAAGAAGGCACTGCACTAGAGAACACAGAATAAAAAAGAAAATTAAAGAAAAATAATGTATATACACGCACGAAGAGCCTTAATGACTCCAGAGTATATATATAAAGTGGAAAGTGGGAAAGGAAAATCAGGAGCTGTTATTATGCAAGTGCCGTTGTAACTCAAGAGAATATGGTCTCTTCTGGTTTTAATACCTACAAGCTGCGTTTACATTATCTTTGTTTAGTGACCTCAAGATGGTGGTTAAGTGAATTGTTCTGCTTCTGTATTTTACTGTTCATACCTATACGATGATCAATAGCTTCAAAAAGCCTGAAATCAGGTCGTATATGCAACCGTTTAAATGAAGTTTTCTATTTAAATCTTTTAATTTAAGGACACATTGCATAAATCTCTAAAATATATATTATGTGAAAATAATAATTTTTGTTTCATCAACGGTATCATATATCTTTCGAGAAAGCATAATATACAAACGGTTAATCAACCACTGAATACCACACGATTATACGTGCAATCAGTTCATGCTATTTTGATGTATAAAATTACGTTTATAGATCTTTAATAATTCATTAAATGAGTAAATATAAAACATTTATCATTATTGTATAACGAATTAAAAAAATTATAAAAAGTACAAATTGTTTACATATGTAATATTTATACATTTTTGTCATACATCTTGTATTTGTTTTGGATCGCAGACACATTAAGGAATTAATTTGTGTAAAGTTGTTGTTTGGAGGAGGACAAAATTTTCTGCCAAACTTCGTGATCTAGTTTTTCTATTACTCGCATAGAAAAAGGCAATCGTAACAAAGATGGCCGCCCAGGTACTAATATGTGGCGGCGTTACTACTTTCCACCAATTTGAGAGTAAATTTTATTTTCCTACAGTCACAAAAGTTTTTAAAATGTGTATATTTAATAAATATATTTATCTTAAAAATTCACTAGGTGAATAATTAACAAAAGCCATATTTTATTTTTCATTAACTAAACAGTTATTTAACATAAAACAACTAAGAAATTATCCTCATAAAAAAGTTACGAAGTTCTTATTATTCTAATCCTTCCAATATAAAAAAGCAATAAAAATTTTACATTGCTAAACTAAAAAAAAAACTTAAAATTATTAATATAGTATTAAAGCATATTTTATCTTATGGTTTTAAAAAGGCACAATAAAAAAGATTACGGTAGCTAAAATTTTCACATTTTTTTATGTATTGTCAAAGCCGATTCCTTATTTATCAGCAGAACAAAAAAAAATACTGACCGAGTGGTTTTTTGAATGCATCGCAGCCTTTAAAAAAGGCCTCGCTCTTCATCCATTAACTTTTGGATTTACAGAAGAGCACTTAGGCCTAATAAAATGCTTTCAGCTCTCTTTGTGTGTTTTAATAAACTCGCTTCATTGCAAATGTGTGCGCACTGAAAAAAAGGGGATTCAAGCTGACAAAATGCGGCCATAGTATATATATATATATATATATATATATATAATTTTTCTATGTACATTTTATGTCATTTAACTTCCTTCACATTTAACAGTTCTGATAAGTCGTGCCAGTTTTATTACCCATTTTCCAACTGTCGCATGACGTCACATTATGTTTCTTTACGGACATGGACAAAACCTTTAAAGAAAACGTTTTTCCGAATATTTAAAACCGATTTCTTTGGAAACTAGTTGCCAAAAAAAGGTTGTTATACTTCAAGAAAGATATTGTAACTTTGTACAAAAAAAATTGCTGTGATACTTTTTGCATATATGAAATACATTTTTCTAGATAATACTGAGTACTTCTTACGAAAATTGGCGTTAAATTTTATATTTTAATTGATGATTCGTACAAGCATACATATTATTTTAAAACCACGGTAAATATTATCAAGTATTCAATAATTGGACTTTATTTTGTTTTATTCCGCTTATTAATGTGTGCAGTTAATACTGGAAATCTATTAATATAAATGACCTTAGCTATTGGAGGTACTGGGAAAACACAAAGCATGAATTCCCTGGTAAGAATCCGAACCTAGTATTACTGCGAACAATATTTTGTAATTGATACAGTCGTTTTCACGTGACTTGATGTCTCGGAGAAATATGCATACCGGGTCCACACCGGGCATTGATATTATCTTTGAAAGATTTGTGCAATGGGAATGCATGACTTGATGTAATGGACTAAGAGAACGAAAAAAAAAACCCCCACAAATGATGACAGCACAAAAATATTGAACCCAAAAAAATTCAGCACAACAGTTGAAACGAGACAAAAACACGACAAAACGAAAAGAGAAAACAAACACAATAGTTTTCCAAAACAGAAGAGAACGTAAAAAAAACACACACAAATTATGACAGCACAAAAATATTGAACCTCCCCCCTCCCCCCCCCCACCGAAAAAAAAATCCAGCACAACAGTTGAAACGAGACAAAAACACGACAAAACGAAAATACAAAACAAACACAATAGTTTTTCCAAAACAGAAACAAGCGACGTTTCGGGAACTGCTATCTGCTCCCGTCCTCAGGAGCATCAAGTCATGTACTCCCATTGCACAAATCTTTCAAAGATAATATCGTTTTCACGTGAATGTACAAATTTACAAACACGTGTGATTTTACATGAATATTTATACTCCATTTACAAAAAAAAATAAAAAAAAATACGGATGTACCGATGACTGGTAATCAAAATGCGGCGAAGAATCACGAGGAAAAAATGGTGGGGTGGGGGGAGGGGAGGGGGGGAAGGGTTTCGGGGGTAAATGTGGTGGTAGCAGGATAAGGACCGCGAGTTCAGTAAGGACACACAACGCCCTCCCCCTCGACTTTATCTCTTACGCTCCTAAACGCATTAGTGTCCTCGGTATAAGTTAATTTCACCCCGTCGCCTTGCGCTACGCGTGTCCTGGGGGGTAGGCGCGAAGCAGCCATGACGGCTTAGCGCCTCAAGGTCAGAGATGGAGCGTCGTGAGTCCTTAACTGAACTCGCGGTACTTTTCCGGCTGCTACCACATTTACCACGGGTTCACCGGGTGTTTTGAGGAGTCCCAGTGTGATGTGGCAGATCGGGGAAGGCGCCAGCAGTGCTGATAAAAGTCTTAAGGGCCCAGGACAACGCCAACTGTCTGGTCAGCTGAGGCGGCGACTATGCTGGGTTGGTGGCCCCAGCCGCTGGTAATAACACCTTCCCGATCAAACAACAGGGAGTGATCCCTAAACGTTCTGTATTAAATAAGCTCTGGGAGTATATAAAACGAACTGGAAGTTTCTCCCACCCTACCCTATTAGGGCGCATATGTGGGAGGGGAACGTGAGAATAATGCCGGCCGTAAGGTCGGAACAATCTGCTACCACATAACACCCCCCCCCCCCCCAATCCCGGCCCCATTTTTTTCTCTCGCGTTTCTTCGCCGCATTTTGATTCCCAGGAACCGGTACAACACCGTAATTATTTTTTGTGAACGGAGTATAAATATTCACGTAAAATCACAAAGTGTTTGTAAATTTGTACGTTCACGTGAAAAAAAAAACTGTATCAGATACAATACAGGTTGGTTTATAAGGGCGACGCTTCGCTGTTGCTCCTAGCGCTGCGTCGCCCTTGAAGCTTCAGCAACAACGCCACAACTTTAAGGCCCCCTTTCCTTCGCCAGTTCACAAGTGCTAGCTTCAACGAGTAGCCAAATAAATAAATCACATGGCGTGTCAAACAAAAATAATAATCAGCACGGAAGCTTTATTGAAAGCGACATCAGGGCAATGTCATATAGCTATATCTAGGGACCGGAAAAATTCGCGCGTTCAATGACCTCTAGGATGAACTTAATTGTTCTACGTGCACTCGGTCAAATGTCACCCTCTCATTGGCTGTTGTCTTGCGAAGGTGTCCCAATGTAGCGGCCTGTGATTCGACACAGCTTCGGTTGAGTGTTTCTCACTGGCCCCAGAGTCGTCCAGGTGAGTTGTGAGCCAATAGCAGAGGGCAGCACTGAGGTATAACTATATGAATTTTAGGCTGTCGTGAAATGAATCCGCGAATTTTTCCTGTCTCTAGGTATATCATATATGTATTTGAAGCAGCAAGATGGAGAAGCATGATCTCCCCCCTAAAGCTGCATTCGCAGAGCCACGACGGACGAGACACGCCCAGCAGCCAATGAAAGACGAGCTCGCTGTGACGTCACATTCGGCAAAATACGTCGACCCGACGGCCCGCAAGGAACAGATTCTAGTTCTGATTTTCACCGCGTCGTGCCGCTTGACGTGCAGAACTAAAATTCGAAAAAAAATATTTACTCAACTCGTTAAAGCTTTACGATATGAAAAAACTCAACTTCGTTTTACGTTCGGTTGCACTTTCACATCTGTAGTGTGCCTTAATCTGTTTGTGTAAACGGACATAATTTTGTTTATGTTCAACGTTATTTTTATAGATTGGTCAGGATTTTATTTAAGAATGGACGTGTTCAGCGGAAGAACTTTTAATCAATAAAATTGAGGCTTATGGTATTTTGTATGACACTGGGTTGAATGACTACAGAAATCCGCCAAAAACAAATAATAAAGACAAAAAAACACGCAGCATGTTCTTTTTTTCTCTTCTAAGTCGTTTTTAACGCATTCTATAGTGGATTTTATGAACGCGTTTGGCTTGGAAAGATTTGCCGGAAGTCATGATAGACTGGCGTTGAGGTTGTCGTGGTATTAGGACACTACGATGTTTATTCTGTCGTGCTGGAACGATGTGAAACGGCATGTCGGGTTCGTCGTGGCATTGTAAAACGCCGAGAGTAAAAAAAAACAAAAAAACTTTTTTTTTTTTTTAACCACCAAAGTCCGACAAATAATAAAAAAAAAGGGAAAGGCTTATTTCTGTTGGATGAAGCGAGCTTTGACGGCCATTTCCTCCTCCCCCTTCTTTTCCCGCCAAAGACGAGCCAACACATCCAGGCTTTACTGCTCTAGCGTTGAGGCCATCTGCCAACTACCTTGTCAAGGACATCACCGTTCGCCGGTTTCTAACACGAGGGAAAGGCAGGGCACCACTTGGGGAAATTCACTTCGGTATAAAACTAGGTGTATACTTTTAGGGTGTTTCCACCCCTTAAAATAATAAAGCGCACCACCGAGCAGATCATAAGGAAAAAAGGCTTTAAAATTTTAAGCACATTTCTAGAGACCGGAAAAATTCGCTGATTCATTTCACGACAGCCTGAAATTCATATAGTTACACCTCAGTGCTGCCTCTGCTGTTGGCTGAAACTCACCTGGATGACTCTGGGCCAGTGAGAAACACTCAACCGAAGCACAGGCCGCTACATTGGGACACCTTCACAAGACAGCAGCCAATGAGAGGGTGACATTTGACCGAGTGTACGTAGAACTATAAAGTTCATCCTAGAGGTCATTGAACCCGCGAATTTTTCCGGTCCCTACACATTGCATATACTATATGAATTTCAATTTGGCCAACGGCGCAGCGGCCTAGGTGTAGGCCACCGTAGCGCAGTCGGCAACAAATCAGGCTACGGTGCGGGGGCTCTGGATTCGAATCCCGGCTAATACACGGATGTGATTTGTGTTGTCTTAACACACCAACGACCTCAACTGCAATCTCACAATGACTCGGGGTGACATAAAAATTTAACATTAAGGTGGGGAGATGATTGGCACACTGGTGACTATCAAAAACATGCCCGTGTGCCACCCATCTTAAAAAAAAAAAAAGATGGTAACGTACTTGCTTGCCACCCAGTCACTCGGGTTGCGATCACGTTTATGACCACTTGTGTTTAACCATAAAAAAAAATTCTGATAAATATGCTGTTTAAAAATATAATAAGTATTTGTTAAACGTTCCCTGAACAGCATTCCAGTATTACCTAACTGTCCATATAAAAAAAGTCAAAACGTTGAATATTCGATTATCTTTTTCCTATATTTAAAACTTTATGCTAGAATGAAACGAAAAGTATTACATAAATTTCACGCGTCAATTTTCATAGCAAAAAAAAAACTCAGTACTAACTCGAGAAAAAAAAAGTATTTCGTACATGCGAAAATAATAATAGCCATTGTGTTGGACAAAGTTATATTATCTTTCTCGTAGTATTGCAACACGTTTCTTGGCAACTGATTAAAAAATAATAATCTTTTGTGAAAGTACAAAAGTTTAATTTCTGTGTGCAATGTTACGGGAGCTCACTTCTGCTCCCGTCATCAGCGTGAGGGTTGCGGAAAGGGTGGACGGGGGAGGGGTGTGTCTGGTCTTCCGAGCCGTGGTCACCCCATCTCATTCAATATTCATAGAGGTCGAAAAAAGTTTCTCAAAATGAGCGCCGTAAAAACAGAATTTAAACATCGTACGCGCGCCGGAATTACGTGGTTAATAATTCAAGACACGATAGCAGGATCCGGCATTTATTATTAATAACATCACCCTAACACAAAATTCACAACTTAAAAAAACGAAATAAGCATCTATCAAAACCCCATTACATTAATTCCCGAGAAGTAAACTTAGTTTTCTTGTACAGCCTAAACATATCATATATCGAAGATGAAACTCATTTGCTGAGGGGGGCTACAATTTTCGAACTTTACAAAGATTCCGATCGCATGAGAGTAATTTTTATGTACGTGGTGGGGGAACGGGTAGAATAAGAGAATAGTTAGCTAAAATTATTATTGGGACAAATTGTCGAAACTGTCATAAAATACTTACTGGCAACTATCCGATACAAAGCGCGCGCAACCTTGAATTCTTTATTTAAGGTTTGGTTTTTATCGAAATCTCACCTGAACAGTGACCTTCCTCGTGCTTCGAAGGTCAAGTGTGCAAAATTCATCGCAAACGGATGGATAGTTCAGGAACGCATATGGGACAAACAAACAAACATTAATTTACATATATAGCTGCCCTACCCGGCTTCGCACGGTTGTATTAATTGGGGGGGGGGAATGAGACCAAATCTCTTATTTGCAGTTATAATAAATGAAATAAAATGAAAATTAGTTAATTCTGACAAAAACTTAATACAATGCTTTGTAATGTACCGAAGAAAAAACGAATAGCACCGATGGTTTTCCGACTCTCGAGCACGCAACGTTGTCATGGAGACGAATTACCCACTGTTTCCCGGGCTTAAACACCAATCAACATTGATAATCAGTTTATTGTTAATTATAAATTATTGATCATTAATCGAAATAAAAACTATCCTATCTCTCAAGTTGGAAAAAATTACACATAAATGCCAATTTTCAACGAAATCGGTTGACGTGGCGAAGAGTTCACTGGAAACAAACACCAGGAATCTGGATTTATGTATATTAAGATTTGACATGTATCATGGGGTTCAACGATACGTAAAATAAGATTGGGAAAAAAAAGGGGGGGGTATGTCAGTAAAGTCGGTTTACGGACGATAATTTTACGTGATAACGTCATAAGAAAACATTAATGAAAAATTGCATACTTTTTTTAATTTTCAAATATTATTTACAGTTTTTGCAAATTTAATTTAAATATTTTGTTTAAATATAATCACGTAACAATTAATTAAAAAAGCCAACCTTAACCTGTTTGATATTATAGAAGATTTTCTCGCACGGTGGTTGGCCGGTTCTTGCACGCTTGGCTCAGGCGGAACGTGACAATTTTTCCGTGTGTGCAGCCGGCCTTTAAACGATTTATAAGACGTTATCACGTCAAAAAAAAGACTGATCGGGCCGTCACTGATTTAGAAACCAAGATGGCGTAAATTGAATTAGCTGGATACGAAAACGTGGTGCACAAGCAAGCGACGGGATTTTAAACTCAAAAACCGGATTTTGCTTTGCGAAAACAAAATACAAATTCAAAAAAATTGTTTGTCTGTAAAATCGGTTTACGGACGATAGTTTAACGTGACAACGTCATAGCAAAACATTGATGAAATGACTGCATACTTTTATGAATAAAATTAAATCATTTTTATTGAATTATCACTATTTTGTATGGATACAAAGAAGGAGTGAAATGAAGTCTACAATTTAATTGATAAATTTACTTTTATTTGCACTCATTAATTCAAATATGTTTATTACTTTAACGATCAGATTATTTTAACTATAACTTTTATACATGTTTGCTATTTAACTTCTTCCAAGCTGTGTTATTCTGTTAAGGATAGGACGATGATAGGAAAAGTAGGAAACGAATGGGAGTGTTTCATGTTTAATGTGACTCGAAAAAAGTCAAATCGACGGTTGTTCCCAACCGAGAGGAAGAGAGATAGATGCGGCGCTAGCTTACAATGAGCGCAACGGGACACAGTGTAACGGGACAATGTGCGTTACTGGACGCTTTTTTCGTGCGTGCAGCCGGCGTTCATCGATTTATTAGACGTTGTCACGTCAAAAATAAAAGATTGTAGGAATAATATGTATGTGTGTGTATATATAAAAGGAGTATTGGAGGACACGGCGAAGTTTTACGAGGCGAGTTTGGCGCGCAGAAGGGAGAGGAAACGTAAACAGCACTCCGGACGGCAACTGCGGCCGTAACCCCCCGCAACCTCCCGCGTCGCACAAAACCGCCCACTGTGACGTCACGAGGACGACGGCCAAAGGCGCGCTGTTTCGCCGCAGCAGACGTGCGTCAAAAAAAAATATATTTTTTTTTTTAACGTGACAACGTCTAATAAATCGATGAACGCCGGCTGCACGCACGAAAAAGTGTCCCGTTACGCACATTGTCCCGTTACGCTGTGTCCCGTTACGCTCATTCTACACTTGCGCCGCATCTATCTCTCTTCCACTCGATTGGAACAACCATCGATTTGACTTTTTAGAGGCGCGTTAAACTTGAAACACTCCCATTCGTTTCCTACTTTTCCTATCATCGTCCTATCCTTAACAGAATAGCACAGATTGGAAGAAGTTAAATAGCAAACATGAATAAAAGTTATAGTTAAAATAATCTTTTCGTTAAAGTAATAAACATATTTTAATTAATAAGTGTAAATAAAAGTAAATTTATCAATTAAATTGTAGATTTAATTTCACTCCTCCTTTGTATCGATACAAAATCCTGATAATTCAATCAAAATGATTCAATTTTATTCATAAAAGTATGGAATCATTTTATCAATGTTTTGTTATGACGTCACGTTAACCTATCGTCCGTAAACCGACTTTACAGACAATTTTTTTTTTCAATCAGAATCCATTAATAATGCAAAAAGCCAAATGCCACCACTGACTGACCGCGAAATCTCTACATCCCAAAAGACTTTAGTACACATGTTTATTTCACGCCTTACGAATGCACAAGAACAGGATTTTTTTTAATTGCTGAATTTATTTTTTTCAATAATTGGAGCTAGGTTTTTAATGTCGCATTAAGAATTTCGTTCTTAAGTGAATAAATTGAGTCGATATAAAATAAAAACAGTTTCTAATATTTAAATTGTAATCTTTTTGTGATAATATGATAAATTAAATCTGGTATAGAAATGTGGTTTGAAATCGTGTTAATAAAGACATGATCTCCTAAAGAAAATATTGCATCAGTCCAAACAATATGGGCAGGATATGAAATTTAAAACACGCTCAAAGACTGACCGATAACTATAAATTTAAATACCAAAGGGTTGAGTAGCTAACGTAAGTTCAGAAATAGAACTAGGAGCAAGAGAACTAGAGAGAGAAATATATATATATATAGGATAAGATAGAGGACTAGAGAGAGAACTAGAGAGAAAATGAGAGAGAGAGAACCCCTAGCAGGTTAGAATAGCTAACAGAGAAAAAATCGGTTCCTGGAAAAATTGGCAAAATAAAATTTTTACATCAACATTTTCAGACCAACCATGAATTTTAAAACTACGATAGTTTTGTTAATTGATTGATATCTTAAAAGTGCAAAAATGAATAACAATAAAGATAAATAAAACGTTATTAAAATCTGGTGATTATGTTTACAAAATATAATTAAAATGGTTCTACAACTTAATGACAAGCATTTTACTTTACAGGTGCGTCGGTATAGTAAAATAGTAAGCGCAGAGCGTTGCTTCTCTATAAAAAAAAATGGTTGTGTGTACTTATGTCTGCGCGTTAGAAGTTATACTTATGTACTTGGCATAGTAAGAAAACTAACTTTAATTTTGCATGCAAATAATTTATAAAAAATAAAATGATACAATGACTGGAATTATATTATAAATATGATTGGTAAAGTATCAATTAAAACAAATTAAACAATTTAAATTAATACTTTGAATTCAGTATTAATAAAAACATTACATATTTAATTAATTGATCATTTAATTTTGTAAAATACCATATATAAATTTTAATTAGTAATTAAAATCATTAAATATGATTGTTTATTCTAGTTTATTAATTTTAATTTTGTAATAAATAATGAAGTTATAATTAATAATTTATTTTGCAAATAAATTATACATACAGGAACTTAACCTCACTAATATAAATACACATAAAAAAGTTTCGAAAAATAATTAAAAATCACTAATACTCACAATAAATAAAGGTTTTTAATTATACGTACCAGTATTTAATATTTAACGTTAAAGTATATGATTAAAAGCATATATAAGTATTTATTTGTATGGGGTCTTGCTGTGAAAAACCTCATGGAGGTAATAGTGGACGTCTGTTCTGAAGTTGACATCACTCTGGTTAATAATTGGTAACGTAACAGACCATAGATGCTTGAAAGGGGGTAATGCTAGAAGTTCATTGTAATAGCTCGAAAGCATTTCGTTAGGAAGAATAATTAAAATGTCAAAATGAAGTGAGTGCTGTTAAAATAAAGATTTTAACAACGCAAGAGCAATAAATACCGTTATAATTCACGTTGACTTCAACTATTATGTTGGCAAATATTGCTAATCAAAACTCCTTAGCTTCTTACCTCTAGGACGGTTCTAAAAAAATAATTGTAAAAACTTAAAATTAAGTGATGTGTAAACATCTAACTTCGGTAACGAGCAAATTCGTGTGCTCTTAATGTTAAAAATAAAATTACAATACGGAACTCGGACACTAAATATAGACTAGAACTCTTCAAAATAATGCCGAGTGCGACACATGTACTAATATTGTGTTTTTCAACTACATTTCCGGACGCGAACGACATGCAGTTTCCGCACCCGCCGCTAGAATTCGTTGCCGGAGCAGCCGAGCTGACTATCCCTTTGCACAGCGAAGAAGAGAACGGCTCCGATAAAAAGCGACGAAGAACTGAAACAAAAAAGGAGTCCAAGCGCGACGGAACAACAGATAAGGATGCGGGTACGATCTTAAAGTAAAAAAAAAAAATAGGAGTAGACAAACACAAGCAGCATAACAGAATCCCGTAGCATCACTGCTGCGTCATTTTCTACCTCTCCCCTGCCGTCTCCCCTTCCGACCGATGCACAACTAGCGTATACCATGCTCCGCTACGTACATAACCCCCCCCCCCCCTTTTTTTTCTCCATATTCCCATTCGACCGCTAGCGCATGCGTTGGAGTGGCGTCGCCGCTTACGCACTCTCCTCTACCGGTTCCCCCAACGACGCACCTAAATATTCCCCTCGAGCGATCGGAATTTCCGTAACGCTCGAAAACTTTAGCCCTCCTTCAGCAAATAAGTTTCACTTTAATAATGTTCGCAGGCTTTCACGGCCATTGCCCGAAGCATAGCTTGGCTTCTGGGTTTGCAGCCGCGATCCTTGGCGAATAATTCACCGAGACGTTTCTGGTCGACGATGCAGTCGCAAGTGGGTAACCTGCTCCCTGATGATGGCGACTGCAATGTCGAACCGAAACGTCGGTTGGATTATTCCGCCGAGTACGCGGCTACAACCAACCCGGAAGCCAAGCTACTTTAAGTTTCACTTAAAAAAAAAAAAAAAAATTGCATGATGAAGCTGTTTACCATTTGTGGGCCTCAGGAGGTGATTGACTGTCAGAATGATCCCCTCGCAGAAGAAGTCGCAAGCACCCGGCATGGAGGAAGTAACCTTCCGGAACCCGAGATCCCCTGCAGCAGAACACGATGCCGATCTCCTTGGCAGGTCGCGCGCGCACACACTGGTGAATGCGGCGCCTAGGTCGCGCGCGGGACAAGGAAGTGTCGGCCGTCTTCGGGCGCGCTCGGGAACGATCGGCCGTGACCGCGACGGCTGGGCGCACGCGGTGGCGGCAATAGCCACCAGACACCTAAGATTCATTGGCCCCGAGTCAGAAGCCCGACCTAATGCCCGTTCGTGCATCTTCGGTTTTTTTTTGTTCATTGTAAATAAATATGGCGATGTTGATAAAAAGATACTAATGGTTAGAGCCACGGAAATTTCGCGGATTCATTTAGTCGCAAGCTGGAATGCAAACCTCCACACTGTCGCACTGTGTTCATGATTGGACCGCAGTTATCTGGACACGCCCCTCTACGACCGTGAGCCAACGATGTCCAGCTAGGAGAGAAGTAAGCGAATCAGGTAGTGCAAAATAACAAGGATAAAAATGTTCTCGCTAAGAAATCAACCAATGGGAAAGTAAACATGGGTCGAGCACACCTATAACATTGAATTCTATCCTGAGGCCAGAGGAATCCGCGAAATTTCCGGGACTCTACTAATGGTCATTTAGCTACATTATAAATACTTTAAAACATTGTGGACGGTTGATTTGGTTAGGATAGCTACGTTAAAGATAATTATAGAGATAATTAAAGATATTTCGGGGAACTTCGGGTTTTGGCTCTCTCGTCTGTGAAAACAAGGCTTCCCATGCCCGTTCGTGCATCTTCCGAATTTCCCCCCTCCTCCACTTCTTTGTGATATTAAAATATAGTTTATGTTAGTAAGCTCTGTTACGTTAATAAAATCTTTATTGACGTGTAAACATCTCAGCTTTCGGTATACGGCCTTTGGTAGGAGTCATTTCGTGAAAATAGAACTTAAATTAACACGAAATATAAATTCAATTATAAATAACTTAAGAACTCTTACATTTTTCGACCAAAAAAACACCATTACAGCCGCCTGTGAGACTGCACTCAAAAATGGAACAAGAAATATCTGTTTCAAATTACAGATGCTTGTAAATTCGTACATTTACACAAAAAAAACCCTGTAATAACTTACTGCAAAAATTGTGTTCGCAGTGATACTGCGTTCGTTGTCCCAGTACCTTACAGAGGGAGTTATTTCTAAACCGCTCCCTGAATAACTTTCCAGTATGAAACGCGCGCATAATAAGTATGATCAAATGAAATAAAGTCCAATTTTTTGAAAAATGTAATTATCTTTGTCATGATTTTAAAAAAAATTATGCTTGGATGTGAAAAATCGATGAAATTATAAAATGTTGTCATCATTTGTGTTGTTTTCGTTTCTTTCTCTTCTGTTTTGGAAAACTATTGTGTTTGTTTCGTGTTTTTGTCTCGTTTCAACTGTTGTGCTGAAATTTTTGGGTTCAATATTTTTGTGCTGTCATCTTTTGTGGTTTTTTTTTTTCGTTCTGTTAGACCATTTTTCTTTGTTTTTTTTTTTTTGTTGACCATATTCCTGTTATGTAATATTATGTGGTGTTTATATCCTATTGACAACAGCAATTTTTTGCTTAATTTGTGTTTTTGGTTTTTGTCTTTTGGGTTTTTTGTAGTTTTTTTCTACAGACATACATGATCTTAGCAATGGCGCATGTACAAAAGCTTACATCAAGCCATAACTAGAGACCTGAAAAATTCGCGGATTCATTTACCTCTAGGATAGCCTTCATTATCCTCTGCATTTTTCAAGCAAACACGTGTGTTCATTGGGTGCTAACATGTGAGGCGTCTCCACTAGGTAACTTGTGATTCGACGATTCTTTGGTCGATAATCTCTCATTTGGCCCAGAGAGCTCAAGTTAAACTTCGAGCCAATAGCAAAAACCAGCGGAATTGTACACGTGTTTGGATTTCAGCCTATCACGAAATTAATCCGCGAATTTTTTTCCGGTCGCTAGTCATAAAATGAAATGATGCGCCCATTTTTAGTGAGAAATACTCAGTATTATCCGGGAACATGTGAGGTTGCGGAGTTCGTCGCCAGGGGCGACAGCTACGAGACAGCTCGTCTGGTGCACGCGTGCTTACGAAATCGCTTCCGTCGCGTCGCGCTCGTCGCTCCCGTCGCGGGAGTGTGACGCGTCGTGCGACCAGGCCAGACCGAGAGATCGCCGTTCATTCATCACACACCCCGTCTTCGGGATATCATACGTAGAGACCTGCAAAATTCGCGGATTCGTTCGGTGATAGGCTAGAATTCAAATACACATACCTCTTAGATAATTTTGCTACCGGCTTACTGTACATCTGGACGAATCTCAACCAGTCATAAACCCTCAACCAAAGAAGGATCGAATCACAGACAAACCAGCTGAGACGACTTACAAGTCGGCAGCGAATGAACTTGCGTTATTTGCCCGAGTGTTCAGGGGTATGTGCAGTCTATCCTGAAGGCCATCGAAACCGCGAATTTTGCAGGTCTCTAATTATTAGGGACAGGAAAAATTCGCGGGTTCAATGACCTCTAGGATTAACTTTATAGTCCTACGTACACTCGGTCAAATGTCGCCCACTCATTGGCTGCTGTCTTGTGAGACGTCACATCGAAGAAGCCTGTGATTCGATAAAGCTTTGGTTGGGTGTTTCTCATTGGCCCATAGTCGTCAGGTGAGTTGTGAGCCGATAGCAGAGGCAGCACTGACGTATAACTATTTGTATTTTAGTCTATCGCGAAATGAATTCGCAAATTTTTCCTGTCTCTAGATATTATACGTCTTGGTTGGATACCAGTGTTTTTCATCAAAGTAGCTTGCTTGTGTTCGCAGGCTTTCGCGGCCATCGTCTGAAGTAGCTTGGCTTCCTGGGGTTGTAGCCGTGTCCTTGGCGAATAATTCACCCGACGTTTCTGCTCGACATTGCAGTCGCCATCATCAGGGAGCAGTTACCCACTGAGCAGGTACCTAATGAGTAGGTAACTGCTCCCTGATGATTGGCGAATTCAATGTCGACCAGTAACGTCGGTTATTATTCGCCAAGGACACGGCTACAACCCCAGAATCAAAGCTACTGCTAGCTTGCGTGCGCTTGTTTCGTACCGCGTAATGTATGATTAAAAAAGCTTATCGGTGTAAGTTAAGTTTCGTTTGAAGCTAGAGTACTCTTGCAAAGTCGCCATCTTGAAACATCCGTGTTTCAAATTGGAGTTATTCCTTTATTTATTTATTTATTTTTCTTTATAGTGCAACTGTACCAGATTTAATTTTAATTGCATGTAAATAATGGAAATATCATTTAATTTTAACTCTTCATTCAGTGGAAATTTCTTAATAAAAATTTAGGAAACAGCCTTTTTAAATATTCCTAACTCGTACGGATAGGTTTTCTTTTTGCATAATTTCGGCATTAAGAGAGAATCAAAAAACTTTATATACTAGAAGGCGAAAGAGGGGTAGTTTTTTAAAAAATAACAACAGTTTATTCGCATATCTAAAAAAAAAATATAATCCCATACGAGACAAGTTATTCAAGTACTTTAGTCAGCGTTTCACATACCTTCAGGAGAGAATCTCTTATTTCCAATTCACTGAGCATCAGTTAATCGGAGAGCTGGTAAATTAATCTCTGGAGCTCGGAGATTCTATTAAACTCGTGACCGAACTCTGGAAAGTGGCTCATAACTCTCCTTTCCCCGAAGGTCACGCTAAACCGTTCTCTCGGAACGCAACCCAACACTTAGCCCCGACTCGAAATACCCGTTATACTTCGCGACAAAGAATGAGGAAAAAAATAAATAAAATTACTGCTTCTACGGAGTAACATTCAAGTTGTGACGGCTCGCTCGGCTGACGGAGCTAATTTACCCGAGTCAACATCCTGGTATCAAGAGGTCAGCCTCGGAAAAGCGTCTCCGCATGAATAATTCAGTGACTGCCTTAAGCAACAGTCGGTTCGCAGGCGAGCCACCAGACGGTCTTCGCCACACGAAAACTTTTTCCAGCCCGCGACGCGAACAGTGTGTGTATCCGCGCATCTTGTCCGTGGCATCGTAGCTGCCAAACGAACGAACCAATTCTGTATTTTTTTTTTTGACGTGACAACGTCTAATAAATCGATGAACGCCGGCTGCACGCACGAAAAAGTGTCCCGTTACGCTGTGTCCCGTTACGCTCATTGTACGCTTGCGCCACATCTATCTCTCTTCCACTCGATTAGAACAACCATCGATTTGACTTTTTCGAAGCACTTTAAACTTGAAACACTCCCATTCGTTTCCTTCTTTTCCTATCACCGTCCTATCTTTAACAGAATAACACAGATTGGAAGAAGTTAAATAGCAAAAATGTAAAAAGTTATAATTAAAATTATCTCTTCGTTAAAGTAATAAACATATTTGCATTAATGAGTGAAATAAAAGTAAATTTATAAATTAAATTGTAGATTTCATTTCACTCCTTTGTATCCATACAAAATAGTGATAATTCAATAAAAATGATTCACTTTTATTCATAAAACTATGCACTCATTTCATAAATGTTTTATTATGACGTCACGTTAAACTATCGTCCGTAAACCAACTTTGCAGACAACCAATTTTTTTACGTGAATACGTCTTTAAAATTGCTTCCAAGGCAATTCAAAAATACGAATGATAACAAAATCGGAGGGATACACTTTCAGTGTTGCAGCTATTTATCTATCATCTCCATCACAAAATTTTATCACACTACTGGACAGCTAATGGATCAAGAGAATTCGTTACGTTAAGAGAGGACTGTGACGCATTCGTGCACGGTGGAGGGGGAAAACGCCGTCATTCTGAGGTCATTATGCTGCGTTTTCGAGATTTCCATTTAGTTTAACTTTCGGCTCGGAGAAGCTACGACGTTCGTTTGGGTTTCAATCGTCAGCTCTCGTAAAAATATATCGATTGCATATTTAAAACAGTGTAAAATAGTTACAGTGAATATATATGGAGTTAAAATATAAAAAATAGCGTATTTAATATTTTGTATAGAAAATATTACCTGTTACGTACACGTATTCACGTACAACACACGGCCGTGTCCGTGTTTTTTTTGTCTTTTGGGTATTTTTTAGTTTTCTTCTACAGAAAAAGTGCTTAGCAATGGCGTATGCCCAAAAGCTTTCATCAAGTCATGCACTCCCATTGCACAAATCTTTCAAAGATAATACAAATTTATGATATATGTTTTTTCGAGATAATACTAAGTATTTCTTACAAAAATTGTGAATAATTGTATATTTTTAATTGATATTTCATTCAAGAAATTTTTTTATGTTATGCTTATTAATATGCGCAGTTAGTACTGGAACGCTATTCAGGGAACTGATCCAAAATAACTTTAAGTATTGGAGCTACAGGGACAACAAAAAACACAGATGCCGGGGAATAATCCATACCCATTGTTACTGGGTATTTACGTTAAGCTTGTAGAAATTTTGAGAAGTTTAAATAAAAAAAAAGAACACACGTGTATGCATAACAGGTTTTGCATGATTAACTGACAAATTGACATTTTAAACGATTTTTTGTAGCACCGATATGAGGAATTAAATAGATTACATTAAAAAAAAATTGAAGGTTAAAAGGCAATACTACTGCATACTTAATGGTATGGTTTGAATTTATTTCAGAGACATTTTTATCCAATTTTCACAAATTCTTAACGTTTCGATGGTTCCGACTGCTAAGTAAGCTTAAATGAAAGTTTCTGAAGGAAAACATAACCATATCATCGATTAGCAAGTGGTATCATCTTTAAACCTAAAAACATTTTCAAAATCAAATACTTTTTTTTTCCTTATCCCGTACAACACAAAAACCTTAGAAATGGTCCTTGTATTGTGCTGATTACGCAAACAGAAATGTGAATTTCATGTTCTGAAAGTTAAGACACTGAAAGCATCTACAAGTTTCCCAGTATTTAAGACAATTGTAAAATAATGAAACGTTACGGGTCATACACTCTTTAACGGTTTTTTCCATTATAAGTTAGCGACCATACGAGATATGCTCAGCTCTGTAATGGCCTACACCTGTTGCCGCGCGTTACTACCAGAGGTTACGACCGTTAACTCGTGTGGTTTAGGACGTGGAGTCAGGAATCGTCAGAAGATGTGACGTATAGCTTTAGTCACACAGTACTAGATCATGTTTCATCCTTAGTTTGCTGTGTGCATTCAAATGGGCATTTACTCTCTCTCTCTCTCTCTCTCTCTCTCTCTCTTTCGTAGGGAACGAATGCTGCCAGTAGCGCTAACCTCGTTTCAGTCTGTTCTGTTGCCAGATGTACGCCATAGTAGAGACCTGTAAAATTCGCGGATTCATTTCGCTATAGGATAGAGTCCAAATACTTTTGACATTATTTTGCTTCTGTGATTGGGCCACAGTCTATCTGAAGGACTCTGGGCCAATGAAAAATCTTTAACAGAAGAATTAGCGAATCACGATCATTCCAGTCAACAGGTGTTACGAGTCGGTAACCAATCAGCAGATGTAATTTGCACGAGTGCATAGAGGATTATGGAGTCTATCCTTTAGGGATTTGAAATCGCGAATTTTTACAGGTCTCTAGCCATAGAGTACGAAAGTTTTAGACACAACTTTATAATGTAAGGAAATTATTTTTAAATGCTTTAAAAAAATCATATATTTTTTTAAGGAAACTGTGGAATGAGAATTTTAAAAATACATTTTCTTTTTGTATTTCATCGAGAGCATCATCTGATGAAAATCTATTTTTAAGTAACTGAAAGACACCATCTTGAATTCAACCTTTTTTATTTTTTGAAACAATTTTTTTTATGTAATTTAGGATCAACATTTTTTGGCTCCTTCTGAGCACAGCACTGGCTAGAATGCACTTACGGTAAAACCCGAGCCATTTTAACGACCATTTTTAAAGACAATTTACCTATCGCATGAGACAGAAGAGCCAGTAAAAGATGGAATTGAAAGAAAAACAATTCGCGAAGAAGAAGCGTACCGAAGGGAAAAGGTAGCAGACTTGACATCGCTGAAGGAATGACATTTTTTAATATACTTGTTTATTCTTATAGTAGAGCAAAATTCACCTGCGTTGTCTCTCTCTCTCTCTCTCTCTCTCTCCCCCCGCAGGGAAATCTGGCTCGTGAAAGAGAGAGATAATAAAATAACTGATGTGTAGGGACCGGAAAAATTCGCGGGTTCAATGACCTCTAGGATGAACTTTATAGTTCTACGTACACTCGGTCAAATGTCACCCTCTCATTGGCTGCTGTCTTGTGAAGGTGTTCCCAACGTAGCGGCCTGTGATTTTCGACACACAGCTTCGGTCGAGTGTTTCTCACCGGCCCGGAGTCATCCAGGTGAGTTGTGAGCCAATAGCAGAGGCAGCACTGAGGCAAAACTACATGAATTTTTAGGCTGTCGTGAAATGAATCCGCGAATTTATCCCGGTCTGTACGAGTGACGCGGTGTACCGCGGCGGAGCGCAACGGCGGAAGCTCCAGCTGCGGCCCTGCTTCCGCTTCCTGCCATCCGCAACCGGAACTCTCTTCCACGTCTCCGGCCTCAGGTCCGCTGTGTCCGGCGGCGAGGCGAGTGGAGGGGAGCAGTGAAGAGGGGGGGGGGGGGGGGTGATCCTCCACAGTGGGTTAGTCCTGCTACTGACGCCGCAAACCCCCGCTTCACGGGGTATCGACCCTCTCTCGGACAGCGGATTATTCCACTTCGAGATAACCGCGGCAAAACTTCTAACGGAACCGTTCACGTAAAAATTACAGGTATCTGCAAATCTGCGCATTCACAAAAAAAAAAATTGCCAGTCATGGGGACTGTCAACAGAAGTGAAAACTTAAAAAAATTGTTCGTCTGTGAAGTCAGTTAACGGACGATAGTTTAACGTGACAATGTCATCACCAAACATTGATGAAATGATTGCATACTTTTATTTATGAATAAAATTGAATCATTTTTATTGAATTATCACTATTTTGTATGGACACAATGAAGGAGTGAAATGAAATCTACAATTTAATTGATAAATTTACTTTTATTTGCACTCATTAATTCAAATAGTTTAATTACTTTAACGAACAGATTATCTCAACTATAACTTTTATACATGTTTGCTATGTAACTTCTTCCAATCTGTGTTATTCTGTTAAGGATAGGACGATGATAGGAAAAGTAGTAAACTAAATGGGAGTGTTTCAAGTTGAATGTGCCTCGAAAAAGTCAAATCGATATTTGTTCCAATCGAGTGGAAGAGAGATAGATGCGGCGCAAGCGTACAATGAGCGTAACGGGACAATGTGCGTTACGGGACACTTTTTCGTGCGTGCAGCAGGCGTTCATCGATTTATTAGACGATTTATTAGACGCTGTCACGTCAAAAAATAGCCAGTCATGGGGACTGTCAACAGAAGTGAAAACTGTAAATGTGTAATAATGTGACAACATTTCTACGTCAAATGTACGTAAGAAAATGATTTTGGTATTGTATCAGTACGATGTCAGCATGATATCATTTATTCTTACATCATTTTTTAATCACGACAGATGTCAGTGGTATGTCAAAATTACGTAAAAATTCATTACCTGGCTATGACTTGCCAGTGATGTCAGACCTAGGTCATGTATTCACGTGGTCAAATTAACTTCACTTACTGCCACTACAGCATGTCGGTGATGCGAACCCGTAAGTTTTGCCCCTACCAGAAAATCGTTTAACGCGGCTAAAGAAGTTTTCATTTCAATTACAGATATCTGCACAAGAAGAACAGCTGTATCATTGCAAAACAGTGTTAGCAGTAATGCTGGGTTCGGATTCTCACCTCTGTGTGATCTCAGGTACCTTTAATACTCTAAAAGTTATTTGCAAACCGTTCCCAGGATAAACGTCCTGTATCAACTGCGTACATTAACAAGCTTGATGAAACAAAATAAAGTTAAATTATTGAATATTCGATTATATTTTTTTCCGCGGGTTAAAAAAAAAATAATGCTTGAATGAAACGTCAGGTGAAATATAGAATTATGTGCAAAATTTTTGTAAGAAATACTCAGTATTATTTCTAAAACCGTATTGCATGCATAATTTGCACAAAGTTAAAATGTCATACTTGTAGCGTTACCATCTTTTTCTTGGCAACATGTTTCCAGAATGTCTTGTAAAAGTATAGAGAAATATTTATGCTGAATTCAGTGGCGTATGAAGAATTTGGAGGGGAAGGAGTCGATACCACATAACCTTAATTTTTCTAACATTTCCTTCATTATTATAAATTTTACCCACACAATGCTAAATATAAGTCTGCATGAAAAACCTTTCTTTTTCTTTTTCACTTGTGGGAATTATTAATTGTACTTCCTGGTTCCAGAAATGGATGTCATAATCCGCAAGGGAGAAGAGGGAGTGTTTTTTTTTGGGGGGGGGGGAATACAACCACCCTCCCCGCAACTGAAATCTCGCCCCTCCACAAAAAAAAACCTATCATTCCCACCAACAAAAGGAAAGAATTTGAAAGCGAACAGCAAACAATATACCGACTCCCCACAAACTGAAATGAAATTCTGCCTCCGCTCCTGCCACGAAATGCAGTGGTCAGCCACTGAAGTATCACCCTGCTATGAATGTTGTTGCATTAAGTCATTCTTTGCGAACTTATATATCTTATTATATATTATAAATAAATTTAATAATTACCAATATATAAAAAGCCTTAAAAGAAAATAATTTTCACAAGGTTTATTTATAATGTTATAGTTACCATTTATTAAATTATGAATTTTCTTATCGATTTTGTGGTAATAAACTCAAAAATTGGTTACAGTCTCAAGGCTGTTGGATCCGAGATGGAAACTCTCGGTTGTTGAAGGATGACGTCACACCCCAACCTAGCGGAAGGTGACGTGACTTGAACACGTGACATTCGGTGACATCTGCGCATCGGCCCGTCCGAGGGGCGACGAGGCCATTAGCACGTCGCGGGGAGGCGCGAGCATTGCTTTACGACCTGCCGAGTCGTGCGGGTTGTCCAACATCACGGACAGACAGACGGACGGATATCTGTGCGGGATGTCCAACATACCAGACGGACGGACGTCTGTGTGGTTTGTCCAACAATCCAAACTGACAGACGGATGACGGACGTCTGTGCGGGTTGTCCAACATCCCGGACTGACAGACGGACGTCTGTGCGGGTTGTCCAACATCCCGGACTGACAGACGGACGTCTGTGCGGGATGTCCAACATACCAGACGGACGGACATCTGTGTGGTTTGTCCAACAATCCAAACTGACAGACGGATGACGGACGTCTGTGCGGGTTGTCCAACATCCCGGACTGACAGACGGACGTCTGTGCGGGATGTCCAACATACCAGACGGACGGACGTCTGTGCGGGATGTTAAAATCCCGGACTGACAGACGGAATGACATCTGTGTGGGTTGTCCAACAATCCAAACTGACAGACGGATGACGGACGTCTGTGCGGGTTGTCCAACATCCCGGACTGACAGACGGACGTCTGTGCGGGATGTCCAACATACCAGACGGACGGACGTCTGTGCGGGATGTTAAAATCCCGGACTGACAGACGGAATGACATCTGTGTGGGTTGTCCAACAATCCAAACTGACAGACGGATGACGGACGTCTGTGCGGGTTGTCCAACATCCCGGACTGACAGACGGACGTCTGTGCGGGATGTCCAACATACCAGACGGACGGACGTCTGTGCGGGATGTTAAATCCCGGACAGACAGACGGACGGACATCTGTGTGGGTTGTCCAACAATCCAAACTGACAGACGGATGACGGACGTCTGTGCGGGTTGTCCAACATCCCGGACTGACAGACGGACGTCTGTGCGGGATGTCCAACATACCAGACGGACGGACGTCTGTGCGGGATGTTAAATCCCGGACAGACAGACGGACGGACATCTGTGTGGGTTGTCCAACATTCCAAACTGACAGACGGATGACGGACGTCTGTGCGGGTTGTCCAACATCCCGGACTGACAGACGGACGTCTGTGCGGGATGTTAAAATCCCGGACTGACAGACGGAATGACATCTTTGCTGGTCCTCCAACGTCACGGACTGAAGGACAGACGTACGGACGATCGTACGGGCGTACAGACGGACGAACGAACAGACTGACGGATGGACCAACAGACTGATGGATGTACGCACAGAAGAACGGAAAGACGAATGGTCGGACAGACTGAAGTACAGACGGACGGACACACATGGGAAAATGGGCAAATTCATTGGCAGACGGATGAATGGATGGATGGACAGGCAAGCGCGAACTGACGGACAGACAAACAAAACGAACGGATGGATGAAAAGACTGATGTAGAGACGGTTGGACATACAGACAGATGGACAAACGGACTGATGTTAAGACTGACGGACGGACACATGTGTCTTTGCCTGTCAGCCTGCGCAGTCCGGAAACAATAGCACCTTGGGAGAGTCCAGATGAAACAATGAGGTCCATTTGAAGACACCCTTGGTTGAAAAGTTGGTTAGCAAAACAAACCGTAGCTTCATGGAGGAATTATAGAGACACCACTAAAATTATAATACCATTAGCAATTTTTAAGATCATTATATTTTGTTTATAAACTTTTGATAACGTTAAATTGTTACTTAAATAACCTTTAAATCCTAAATTAATTCATTATTAAGTAATTAATTATTAGGGTATGTATTAATTTTAGAAATGATTTTTTAAACAAAACATAATTAAGAATTTAATGAAATGTTAACTACACAAAAACTTGTATGTATATATTTTAATGTTTTTTGAAAGAATGGATTTTGGATAAATAATTTATATTTGGACAAAACTGTATATAGTGAATAAATAAATCTCGCAAGACGAAGGTGGTTTGTCTTAATTAATAAAGGCAGAACAAAATTCTTATCGTCTATATTTCGCTATTGTAAAAAAATTATTAACTAGCCATCAAAATACAGAAAAAAAAATAATAAGATTTCCACAAAACCTAAGAGCTTAATATTATTTAAAAAAATTTATAAAAAAATAAAGACATTTTTTGTGAAACTCAGATGCCATAAGCTCGAAAGAGCTTTCTAGGAAAAATCGTAAAATTGCCATCATGAAGTGAGTATTGTTTAAATAAGGTGTTAAAAACACGGTCGAGACGACTCACAAGTCAGTAGCCAATGAACAGGTGGCATTTGCCCGAGTGTGTAGAGTGTAGTAGAGTCTATCCTGGAGGTCATTGAACCCGTGAATTTTGCAGGTCTCTAGTAGGGGCATGCAGATCTCGCGAAAAGCTTTCGAGAATAGCTTAAGGTTAAAACACTGTAGCATCGTCTGTGTTTCGTGATTGGGTTAGTTTCTCCCAGATACATATCGATTGTTACAACACCAATCGCAGTGATCCAGTGCGGAAGCAAACGCGTCCTGAGTGGCTCGGTCAAACAAGGCAACGACTTCTCTCACAGACGGCCGCCAATAACAAGTAAGAAACCACAGGTGCGGGTATACCTTGTTGCAGTCTAATATGCGTTCAGATCTTTTCGCAAAAAATACCTGCCCCTAGGCATTTGTAATAAATAAAACTGAACCAATTAATTGGGCGATACCTTATGAACTCAGTTGTCACCCCACATTATACTCGTAACAATATACTCAGAATTATCCTAAAAAACTAATTTCATTTATGCAAAAATAACCATAGTCATGTGTTGTACAAAGTTACAATACATTTCTTGTAGTATAACAAACTATTTCTTGGCAGCTGGTTTCCCAAGGAATCGTTTGTTAAAGTACAGAAAATTTTGTTGCTACGCAAAAATATTGCACACACCAAAAACCCCCTAACTTATTACGTCTACGAAATGAAATATGTGCGGGTGGAAAATGAGGTTAAAAAAAAACGGGACCGTAGCTTAGGAAACTACCGGGCAATTTATCTTGCCAATATGATGGTTAAAATCTACCACTAGTGTGGAAAAAGGGAAGGGGGGAGGTTATGTCATAAGCCGTATTATATAAGACGGGCGTGAAGCGTATTAGAAAAGGGGATATAACTGACTGAGTAATAATGCAATCATCCGTTCTCTTTTTTACCCCCATAATGAAATATTTAATGTGTGTTGTATCAGTGCTCAATTTGTGGCTGCTCGCAGCGAAAATTTCCCGGTTTTTGACTGCGTAAATGAAAAACAAAAATTTTCAGCAAATCTTCCAGTACTCGCCAGTGATGTGTAACATCTAACCTCGGTAACGAGCAATTTAATGTGTTCTCATGTTGCATATACCATTATAATAAGAAATCCGGACACGAAATTTAACGTACGATTCTTTAAAATAATGCCAAGCGTGATAAATATTCGAAAAAAATGTGTTTTCAACTACGTACATTTATGTACGCGAATCACACGTAGTTTCCGCATCCACCGTTAAAATTTGCTGCCAGAGCCACCATGTCGAATATTAAAATATTTGATTAGAAGAGCGAATTTTTTAAACTATATAATGAAACGGCGCGATAAAATAGAAAAAAAAAACCTTGAAAAATAATAAACCCTGGATTTGGACCTTATTTTTAACACTGAATTTTATCAAAATACTCACCGTTTTGTTCAAAATCATTAAAAAATTAATATTATAAAGCTTTCCTTTGGCTTTGTGAACTTTGTTTCACGCCATCCTCCGCAGATGGCAGCACCGTGGTTACACATTTCCGTTCCATGCGACTTCCGTCGCTGTATACTAAGAACTAAGATGTTACACATCAAAAAAAGCTGTAGCCTATTTTAAAATCTTGGCCAATTGACGTCAGGTTGAGCCTCAAATTACAAATGATTAATATTTTTTTTGCAGCCTGCCCGTCATTTCAACTCAGCCATGTTGTCTTCTCCGTTTTGACAGGATTAATATATTTAGAAAGTGCAACGGGTAATAGATGAAGAAAAATAAAATATGAAAGCTTGATATTGAAAGTAAGGACAATTTTTATATATTAGAAAATACGATGGCGTATCTTTAAGTAACGAATGCGTCAAGTTTTAAGTAGGGTAAGAATTAGTAAAAGTTTTAACTTTTCTCTAAAAAAAAAAAGGGGGGGAACTTGGACGGCACTGCTACTGACCGGGCGTAATGCAAAAACTCGCGAGTCCACGTACCGATAGCGTTCTTCTGTCCCCGGCGAAATGCGCAGTTACATCGTCAACTCTGGAGGAAGCCCCGATCACACTGAAAGATCCTAGGCGGCGAGAAGTGTGGCTCCGACGACGGGCTATCACGGGTTGTGCGAATGTGGGCTCTCTCCGCAACCGACAGAGCGATACGAGATCCGGGATTTTCAAACTGAACAAACGTCGGGACAAATGCCCCGACGTGCATATGGAAGTTACGTGGAAAAAATTAATAAACGGCAATACTTTCATTTAGTTTCATACTGTCATTTTTTTTTCTTTTTTAAATATATTATTTGACGTAAACTTATTGATACGCCTAAGTGAGTACTATATAATTAGAGCCACGGAATTTTCGCGGATTCATTTAGCCGCAAGCTAGAATGCAAACCTCCACACTGTCGCACTGTGTTCATGATTGGACCGCAGTTATCTGGACACGCCCCTCTACGACCGTGAGCCAACGATATCCAGCTAGGAGAGAAGTAAGCGAATCAGGTAGTGCAAAATAACAAGGATAAAAATGTTCTCGCTTAGAAATCAACCAACGGGAAAGTAAACATGGGTCGAGCACACCTATAACTTTGAATTCTATCCTGAGGCCAGAGGAATCCGCGAAATTTCCGGGACTCTATATATAATATATTTCATGTCAGATCATAGCTCACCTGCAGAAATTAGCACTGATGAAGCACTGATCATCGACAAAAAAAATATTTTAATTTTGAAAATTCCAGTTTGCGGTCGGAAGGGGTTGGTTTGACACACGGCCTTTTCGCCCTGCGGATCTCAACGCCCGCGCGTGTGCCAGCTACGGCCCGCCTGGGATCGAACTTCTGCCTTCCCGGAGCGTAAATCACAAGTTGGGAGGAGAGCGTGGGATACCTGTGCGAAATATTCATGCACCTATACCCCTCCTTCCACGCTCCTTCCACCCCCTTCTCTTCCCACGAACGGACGCTAGCCTCTTGGTCCTCGCATCCGGTCAGGGGAGGCTGTTCGACGAAGAGGAGAGGGGGGAAGGTAGGGGTTTTTGCGATAAGGGTAGGGGAGGATTCGCCGGACAGTCCCAGGAGGCCATTTGTCATCCTGCAACTACGATATCCCTACCACATACCCCACCTCTCCCAACACCACAATATACGAGGGGGTTGTTTGAGAGATCAATGAATGCGTTTACGTGGACAAGAGGCAACAAAATGACCATCACATTCACAAAGGGGTCGTTACCACAACGCCGAATATACCATAACGCCGAATTTCAAAATTGACCACAACGCCGACAGCTAGAAAACTGCTGTGTACCGCGACGCCGAAATAACATCTGAATGAATTTGTGTGTGTTTCTTAAACGTACCTTAACGCCGAAATACTACAATCAAACCTAACCTTACCTAACCTAACCTAGCGTAATACAACCTAACCTAACTTAACCTAGCCTATCCTAGCCTAGCCTAACCTAGCCTAACCTAGTGTCTAACCTAACCTAGTCTAACTTAACGTAACCTTTGTGGCAGTCCTGCAATGACTTTTTCGGCGTTAGTGTATTTCGGCGTTGTGGTAATTCGGCGTTGTGGTAATTCGGCGTTGTGGTACACAGCAGTTTTCTAGCTGTCGGCGTTGTGGTCAATTTGGCATATCGGCGTTGTGGTATTTCGGCGTTGTGGTGCGTCCCCTTTACAAAGATCACTCCTAAAGGCCCTCCGCGCACGATCAGTACAGCTTACCAGTTCGGAATGCTCAGCCCGAACCGACTGTTTGGACTGGACTGAAGCCTTCCCAACATATGATCAGTATTGAGTTTGATGTTTGCTTTTGGATGTGTCGTTTTCACCGTAGAATAATGGAAGAAACTTTTCATGTTGCACTTTTGGTAAGAAAAAAATTGGTTGTCTGTAAAGTCGGTTTACGGACGATAGTTTAACGTGACAACGTCATAACAATACATTGATGAAATTATTGCATACTTTTATGAATCAAATTTAATCATTTTTATTGAATTATCACTATTTTGTATGGATTCAAAGAAGGAGTGAAATGAAATCTACAATTTAATTGATAAATTTACTTTTATTTGAACTCATTAATTCAAATATGTTTATTACTTTAACGAAGAGATTATTTTAACCATAACTTTTATACATGTTTGCTATTTAACTTCTTCCAATCTGTGTTATTCTGTTAAGGATAGGACGATGATAGAAAAATAGTAGGAAACGAATGCGAGTGTTTCAAGTTTAATGTGCCTCGAAAAAAGTCAAATCGATGGTTGTTTCAATCGAGTGGAAGAGAGATAGATGCGGCGCAAGCGTACAATTAGCGTAACGGGACACAGCGTAACGGGACAATGTGCGTTACGGGACACTTTTTTTCGTGCATGCAGCCAGCGTTCATCGATTTATTAGACGTTGTCACGTCAAAAAGGCGGAGAAGAAAACAGCAAAAGCAACCAACGAGTATGGACAAAGACGTCTACCACGACACTCAGCCGATGGAATGAATGATTGTTCGGACTGACGGTTTGGACTGGCGAGACGTTGTTCCCACACACACACACACACACACACGACAGTTCGGACTGAGGGTTCTCGAGTCCACACACAGTCCAAATTTTTATGGAAATCCATCAGTTCGTCAGTCCATTAAGCTTCACGGTATAGTTCCGAATCTTCAAGCTCCAAAACAGCGAAAAAAAAAGAATATCAAAGGATTTGTGGGGGCCCCTCCGTTTGTGGAGGCCCCGAAAGCCCCGGTTGCCCCTCCCCTAAATCCGGCCCTGTCATTGAGCATTTCTTACTAAAGTTATAGCATATAATATACACCACTAAGGCTTGGAAACTGTTGAAACCGGAAGGCCGTATTTCGGTTGCTGTTTTTCGCCCGCGCGCAGTAATCCAAGGACCGCGAATATACGCCCCATGTTACAACAGCAGCGGCGTGCAATAATGGAAATGGATTTCGTCGGAGCGCAGCCGTGTTCGCGCGGTGTTTATGGGACAGATAAACGGGCAATATATTTTAAAGAGCAACTCGGCTTGCAATCGTGCGTAAAATATTTTTTTTATTTCATTTTTTTTTAAATATAGATTTTAGACCGGGTAGATGGAGGGAGAGATTCGTAAAACGAATGGGACAAAATTCCGTGATATCATTTTCATGGATCTACGTACGCCCCTGCTGGTTTTCACGGGCTTTCGTAGAGACACCACAAGTTTTTGGACAAGAAACAGATCAATACACAAACAGACAGAAAGCATACCGAAAATCAGCAAATGTCAAATGTCAAACACATACACAGCCCAGAGATATGCTTGGAAGAAGTAAGTCGGGGGAAAAAAAAGAACAGTGGGCTGACAACTAAGAGAGATACGAGAGACTATTCGTCTGATATGTAATTCCCCCCCCCCCCCCAACTAATCATTTACACGGAATTATCAGTCCTGTCTAGATCTGCTAATTTTGACTTACTTTCTGTGTGTTTGTGTAATCATCTATTTATCGTTCATTCTTGTGAATTTTATATGACAAGCAGTGAAAATCAGCAATGGCGTTTGCCCATTAAAATGCGTTAAGCAATTCTTCTGCATTGCAAGAACCATTCAAAGAACGTACTCGGGTTCTTCCCGCACTAGAAGCTAAAATTAAAATTTTTAAAGCGTGCTGGGTACGATGCACTATACATGTTGTTAATTTTTACGAACAACATTCATCCTTCAAAATATGTATGTATGAATACTTTTAAATTATGTTTTATCTGTCTTCATTCTAAATGATTTTTCAATGTGTTATAATATAAAACTTTTAGAAAATAAAGTTTTATTTTTTGTGAAGTAAATATTGCAGTTCTTATAGCTAAACTATCTCGCAGTAAATGTTATCAATTTAAAAATATTACTTTTATTTATATCCTTTACATTATTTGCATTGCAAAGTTATGTAACATATTTACACAATTATCTGGCATCGTGGCAATTAGTTGATACATTGATGTCCATGTCTACTAAATTATAAAAATAATCATATTAACTGTAGTATGTTTTTATAATGATATGTATGTACTAAAATGTATTCATATTATAAATGTATATACAGTATATGTGTGTGTGTAAATGGAACAAAAATATTTTTGTAAAATTACAGATATTTGTAAATTTGAACATTTAGATGAAAACAACTGCTTCGCTACAAAATAGTGTTCGCTGGGTTAGGATTCTTACCCGGAATTTATACTTCTGTGTTGTCCCACTACTTCCAATAGTTAAATTTATTTGTAAGCCGTTCCCTGAATAGGCTTTCCATCATTATCTGCGTACATTAATAAGCATGATAAAACAAATTAAAAATCTAATTCAATGGTTTGAAAAAAAAATATGTTGTGAATGAAACATCAATTAAAATGTAAAATTATGGGCCAACTTCCGGATTAATATGTTGTATTTACGTATATCGAAAAACGTATTTCGCAAATGCAAAAATAACGACAGCCGTGTGTTTGCACAAAGTTTCAATATATTTCTTTTAGTGTTACAAACTATTTCTTGACAACTGTTTCCCAAAGGAATCTTTTGTGCAAGTGTAGAAAAAAGGTTCTCCTGTGTGCATGCCAATCCCCCCCCCCCCCCAATGGTGGAACTAGGTGGACCACTGGGTCCAGCGCTGTTTATTGTTAAATGTTTAACTATTACAATAGTTTATAAACTAAGAAAAAATTGGTTATTTTTTATCCAATGAAATTTTAGAAGATTTTTACACACCTACAGCTAAATTTTATTTTTCCGCAACTATTTTCATTTTTATCTAAGTGTGTGAAATAAATATAAATTACTTGCTGTGGTTATTTTAAAAATAAAATAATTTTTCATAAACAAAAGATAAAGTTTTCTGACTTATGAAATATTTAGTAACCATGATTATAACCTGTATTTTTAAGGTTAAAAAACAACAATCTAAACAGAGTGTAGGTAAGAAATAACCGTGCAATTATAAATAAGCACGTGGTTGTAGTAAAATTCCTCTCCCCCCCCCCCCCCCCCCCCACGGGAATCGGTCCTGGGGTCCAGGGCCCGTAATCGAATGTGTGCAGTACATGCTCTCCCGTACGGGCCGAACCTCCGTCGACTCTGCGCGAGCTTCGCGATAGCCGGAGAGAGGGGAAAATGGATACGCCATTCCATCTTGACTCAGAGGTGTTTGCACAGGAGCGTCAATGAGATGCTGGTACAAGCCATCCCAGCATCCTCGCCAGCCACTACCCTCTGTAGAGGACGGGCAAAGTTCACGCCGTGTGCCTGAACGACGAGAATATTATATATATATATATATATATATATATATATATATATATATACCGTGCAAAGGTAGCATAATCATTAGTCATTTAATTGTTGACTTGTATGAATGGTTGGACGAAGTATTAACTGTCTTATTTATATTATTAGAATTTAAATTTTGAGTTAAAATGCTTAAATTTTTTTATAGGACGAGAAGACCCTGTAGATCTTTATTTATTTGATTCTTATATTTTTTGGATTATTTATTTATAATTATTATATATTTTTTGTTGGGGTGACAAGGAGATAAAATTAACTCTTTATTTTATTTAACACTGATTTGTGATTTTTTGACCTTTTATTAATGTTATAAGATTTAGATACCTCAGGGATAACAGCGTAATTCTTTTTGAGAGTTCATATCGACAGAAGAGATTGCGACCTCGATGTTGGATTAAGATTATAAATAGGTGTAGGTGCTTATTAATTAAGTCTGTTCGACTTTTGAAATCTTACATGATCTGAGTTCAAACCGGCGTGAGCCAGGTTGGTTTCTATCCATAATATTTTATTTTATATTAGTACGAAAGGACCATATAATTCAAATAATTTGTTTATTTTATTATTTTACTAATTTGGCAGATTTAAGTGCGTTAGATTTAGAATCTATTTATATTGTTTATACATTAATTAGTATTGATATTTCTTGATATTTTTTTATCTTTTTTTTCTTTTCTCATTTTAATTATTTTTGTTTTAGTAGGTGTTGCTTTTTTTACTTTATTTGAGCGTAAAATTTTAGGTTATATCCAGAATCGAAAAGGTCCTAATAGGGTTAGTTTTTTAGGGTTTTTACAACCATTTTCTGATGCTATTAAGTTGTTTTCTAAGGAGAATATTTTTCCTATTAAATCTAATTTTATTCCTTATTATTTTTCTCCTGTGTTTAATTTGTTTTTATCTTTATTAATTTGGATTGTTATTCCTTATTTTTCTAATATTTATATTTATAGTTTAGGTTTAATATTTTTTTTATGTTGTGCTAGTTTAAATGTTTATAGAATTATGATTGCTGGTTGATCTTCTAATTCTAATTATTCTATATTAGGAGGTTTACGTTCTGTTGCTCAAACTATTTCATATGAGGTTAGTTTATTTTTGATTTTATTATCTTTTATTATTTTAAGAGGTAGATATCTTTTAATTGATTTTTATTATTTTCAGTTTTTTTGTTGATATATTTTTTTATTTTTTCCTTTATGTTTATGTTTATTTTCTTCTTTGTTAGCTGATACTAATCGTACTCCTTTTGACTTTGCTGAAGGTGAATCTGAATTGGTATCTGGGTTTAATGTTGAATATAGTAGAGGTGGTTTTATTTTAATTTTTTTAAGTGAATATTCAGATTTTGATGATACAGAATTTGATTCATATATAATTAATAGAGAAAATAATAATTTTCGTTTACTAGATGTAGATAATCGAATAGTTTTACCTTCAAATACTTTCATTCGAATAATTGTAACATCTATAGATGTAATCCATTCATGAACATTACCGTCTAGTGGAGTTAAAATTGATGGAACACCTGGACGACTAAATCAAGCAAGAATAATATTAAACCGAAATGGATTAATTTATGGTCAATGTTCAGAAATTTGCGGAACAAATCATAGATTTATACCTATTGTTGTTGAAAGTGTACCTATTAATAATTTTATTAAATGAATAATAAAATCATCAAATGACTGAAAGCAAGTAATGGTCTCTTAAACCACTTTATAGTAAGTAGCAACTACTTTTGATGAGAAAATTAGTTAAAATTATAACATTAGTATGTCATACTAAAATTATTAAAATTTAATATTTTCTAATACCACAAATAGCACCTATAAGATGAATAAGTATATATATATATTTCATTATAATAATAATAATATTCATTATAATAATTTATTTTAATAAAACAATAAAAAAAATTAAAATAAATGAATTAAAAAAAATAAATAATGAAAAATACTGAAAATGATAACAAACCTATTCTCAATTTTCGATCCTTCAACAAGAATTATTAGCTTAAAAATAAATTGAATTAGAACTTGTATTGGATTAATAATTATACCTACCTATTTTTGAATAATAAATAATCGATTTAAAATTATTATATTAAAACCATCAATTATTTTAAATAATGAATTTAAAATACTATTAACTAATAAAAATAAAGGAACAACACTAATTTTCATTTCATTGTTTATAATAATTATAATCAATAATATTATAGGATTATTCCCATATATTTTCACAAGAACAAGACATCTAGTAATAACATTATCATTAGCATTGCCTATGTGATTATCTTTTATAATCTTTGGATGAACAAAAAATACAGAAAAAATATTTACACACTTAGTACCAACAGGAACACCTACAGTATTAATACCTTTTATAGTGTGTATTGAAACAATCAGAAATATTATTCGACCAGGAACATTATCGGTACGTTTAACGGCAAATATAATTGCTGGTCATCTAATCCTAACTTTATTAGGAAATACAACAATAAACACAAGATTTAATATATTACCAATAATATTAATTATTCAAATAATATTATTAACATTAGAAACAGCAGTAGCTATTATTCAAGGATATGTATTTGCTGTTCTAAGTACATTATATGCAAGAGAATCAAACTAATGTCAATTAAACAAAATCATCCCTACCATTTAGTAGAAATAAGACCTTGACCATTAGTTGGAGCAGTGTCAACAATAATAATATTAGTTGGAACAGTTAGATTCTTTCAACAAATAACAAACTTAATCATAACAATAGGAGTATTTATAACAATTTTAACAATAATTCAATGATGACGAGATGTTGTTCGAGAAGGAACTTATCAAGGAATACATACTAAAATAGTAATTAAAGGATTACGATGAGGAATAATCCTATTTATTGTTTCAGAAGTATTCTTTTTTCTATCTTTTTTCTGAGCATTTTTCCATAGAAGATTATCATCAGCTGTGCAAATTGGAACAATATGACCCCCTATAGGAATTTACCCTTTCAACCCTATACAAATTCCATTATTAAATACTATAATTCTATTAACATCAGGAGTTACTGTAACATGAGCTCATCACAGATTAATCAATAATAATTTTAAAGAAATAAATCAAAGTTTAATAATTACAATTATTATAGGAATTTATTTTAGATTATTACAAATATATGAATATATTGAAGCCCCATTTACAATTAGAGATTCAGTTTATGGATCAACATTCTTTATAGCAACAGGATTCCATGGTATTCATGTTATTATTGGAACAACATTTTTATTTGTATCATTAACACGACAATTAAATCTACATTTCTCAAAAACACATCATGTAGGATTTGAAGCAGCAGCATGATATTGACACTTTGTAGATGTAGTATGATTATTTCTATATATTTCTATTTACTGATGAGGTAATTATTTACTTAATATAATAAGTATATTTAACTTCCAATTAAAAAGCCTGAATTAAATCAGAGTAAATAATAAATTCAACAATTACAATAGCAATAATAATTTTATTAATTACAAATTTAATAATAATTTTAAATATAATCATCTCAAAAAAATCAATTATAGATCGTGAAAAGAATTCACCTTTCGAATGCGGTTTTGATCCTAAATCATCCCCACGAATTCCTTTTTCACTAAAATTTTTTTTAATTGCGGTAATCTTTCTAATTTTTGATATTGAAATTGCATTATTACTACCAATAATACCTACTATAATATTATCAGAAATAAAACAATGAATAACTACATCAATATTATTTATCTTAGTATTAATTATAGGACTTTATCATGAATGAAATCAAGGAGCACTAAACTGAACAAAATGGGATTATAGTTAATTATAACATTTGAATTGCAATCAAAAAGTATTGCATTAATGCAATTATTCTCAAATAAGAAGCATACTTATGCATTTAGTTTCGACCTAAAAGAAGATATAAAATTATCCTTATTTATTAATTGAAACCAAAATAGAGGTATATCACTGTTAATGATAAAAATGAATAATTATTCCAATTAAGGAAATATGAAGATCAAATAATAGCTGCTAACTAATTATTATAACGGTTAAATTCCGTTTATATTTCTATTTATATAGTTTAAGAAAAATATTACATTTTCATTGTAAAGTCAAAATACAATTTTTATAAATATTTATAAGAAAAACTTCTTCCTTAATATCTTCAATATTAAACTCTACATAAGCTATATAAATTAAATAAATATCAAAATAATAAATCAAAAAGAAATAATAATATAAAAAAAATTA